>NC_137791.1:126189048-126672110 GCF_963383645.1 Muscardinus avellanarius
TCCCCCAGCCCATTTTATTTTATTTTATTTTATTTTGTTTTATTTTATTTTATATTTTGTTTTGTAAAAGAGTCTCACTAAGTTGCTGAGAATCTCGCTATGTTGCTGAGGTTGTCCTTGAACCTGAGATCTTCCTGTCTCAGCCTCCCAAGTACCAGGGTTATAGGCATGGGCTACCATGCCTGGCTGCATTTATATTCTGAAGTGTTCATGATTACAATATTCATGTTCTATTTATAGAAGATCACAAACTTTAGAGCAGAAAACAGATTAGTCCCATTAAATGAAATACATTTAAAAATTGAAGGGCATTTTTTCCACTTATTCAACACATATATATTGCGCTCCTATTGTATGCCAAGAAACAATGCAGTCCCCAGGGGCACAAAGCAAATGATATATCATCAATCTTCATTATTCACAGATCTCATATTTGCAAATTTTTAATTACTTAAATCAATTGGTAGCCCCAAATCAATATTCACAGCACTCTGGTGGTCATTTGTAGGCATGCAGGGATCATTGAAAAGTTTGTCTCATGTTCCCAGCTGAAGTCAGACAAGGTGACACTCTGCTTCCCTTCCAGTTCTTCAGTTCTTCTACTGTGTGTCTTCCATGGTCTGTTTAAATGCTAAATTAGTCTCCAACCATAGCACTAAAGTACCATCCTGTGTTCCTAAGTGCAAGATGACTATGATGACTTACAAAGAAGATATATGTATTAGATAAGCATCATTCAGATGTAAGCTATAGTGCTGTTGGCTGTGAATCAACAATATGTATTACACAAGATGTCTTTAAACGGAAACACACAAAAGGCGAGGTTATGTATTGATCGGTTGTTGAGAATGTGGCCAGAAGCTCCAGGAACAAGATTTTGCTAATATAGGGAGTCAAAGTTCAAGTATGAGAGAGCAGAAAAGGCATACTAATATTCTTTCATTGTTCTAAAAGGTACATTGAATTAAAAATAATATAAAATAAATATTTAGAAAATAAATAGAAGGTACGTCGTAGAATCCAACTCCTATTTGCTACCTGCTGTGATGAGTAGGAACAAAATTATTCCCAGTAACCTAGAGGCAGCCTGTCCAGTACAGACCAGCATAATTCTTCTTTGGAAGAATTACACACACACACACACACACACACACACACACACTCCAGCATAATTATTTTATCTTTGTCTTTTTTCTTTTTTCCTATTTATTTATTTATTTGTTTATTTATTTTAATGGAGATGGAACAAAGGGGCATAATACCTTCAAAGTATATCCCCAGCTCTATTTTTTTTTTTTGAAACAGGGTTTTTCTTGGTTGCTGAGAGTTTCTCTCTAGGTTGTCGTGATTAACCTTGAACCTGGAATTCTCCATCTCAGCCTCTCAAGCATTGCAATTATAGGCATAAACCACCACACTCTCTGCCCCAACATAATTATTTTCTATTTTTTATTTTTATACTTTTGTTGGTACATTATAGTCTCACATCATAATGTAGTTCGTAGTGATAGACAGGGACATACATGCACAACAGCACTTGTGGGCTTTCCCCCAGCTCACTCCCCATCCCCACCTCACCATTCAGGGTGCTGAGATCAACACTGATATTCTCACATAAGTACTTAAAGCCATTGGTAGTAATTCCTTCATTGACCCCCACCCCCTCTTCCCCTAGATCACCTTTCTGGCTCCACTGAAATTTCTCCTCCATTATCTAGAGTCCCTCTGGTATCCCCATTACTTCCTCACTTCTGCATATGAGAGAAAACATAACCCTTCACTTTCTGTGACTGGCTAATCTCACTTAGCATAATGTTCTCCAGGGCCATTCATTTTCCTGAAAATGACACTTTGTTTCCTTTATGACTGAGTAAAATTCCATTGTGTGTAAATACCATATTTTCTTCATTCAGTCATCTGTTGGTAGACACCTAGGTTGGCTCCATAATTTGGCTATTGTGAGTTGTGTTGCTATAAACATGGATTTACATATGTTACTATAACTTTCTGATTTCAGTCCCTTTGGAAGAATACCCAGAAGTGGTACAGCTGGATCATATGGTGAGTCCATTTCCAGTTTTCTAAAGAATCTCCACACTGGTCTCCATAGCGGCTGCACTAATTTGCAATCCCATCAACACTGTAGAAGAGTTCCAATTTCCCCTCACCAGCATTTATTGTTTGACTTCTTGATAATTGTCATTCTGATTGGAGTTAGAATCTCAGTGTAGCTTTGATTTGCATCTCCCTGATTGCTAATGATGTTGAACATTTTTTCATGTGTTTATTGGCCATTTGTAGCTCTTCTTTTGTGATGTGTCTATTTAGTTTACTTGCCCATTTCTTGATTGGGTTATTTGTGCTTTTAGTGTTCCACCTTTCACTGTGGAGAGAGTCCTAGTGAAGCAGGACATGTTTGGGAGGGTGCTGATGTGATTCTCTTTTCTATTTCACAGTTCTCTTATGCAGTCATCTTCTTCATGGTCTGCTACTGTGTGTGTGTGTGTGTTTTTTCCTGACCCAAGAGAAGACAAATTATTTTTTAATCTAATTCAAAAGCTGCTTTTTATTGAGCAGTTAAATGGAAAGATTTTATCATTTCACCTAACAGTAGCAGAACCAGTTTTTAGTTCATTCTGGTGTAAAATTAGAAGATAATTTTGTTTTCTGGGCCACCTAATCTTAAGTATTATGAAATTTCATAAACTTTAAAAGCAATTACAAAAATAAAGGTAGAAACAGGATTTCTATATCCTGTCTCATCAAGAGTTGGACAAAAGAAAAATTTGTTCTTCTGTGTCAACATGAAAATTCCAGGCTTTTGGGTACAAACTAAAAATAGTACTCAGACTACAAAGAAACCGCAGGCTTCCAAAGAAGTGACCAGTAGGAAGTTGTTGTTGATTTCTCAGCAGTGTTGTTTTCAATCAATTGAATTGAATTTTATTTGAAACACTTGACAATTTTTTGTTCTAAAAGGGCAGGCAGCAAGGATTCCTTTTCCATGTTAAAATTAAGAATAATAAACACTCCATATGAAAGTTGAAGAAAATGCATAACAACAAACAAAAAAACTGTGAATTGATTACAATTCAATGAGATTATATTGTATTTGTCACAATGGCATCTTAACTGCATGGAGAAATAATCATGAGTTTATGCAAGAGAATGTGTCTCTTTAGTTTACAGTTCATTTTGGATACAATAACTTCATAGCTTTTTTAAAGACTCTGAAGCCCCCAAAGCTGGGAAACTACATCCTGTTCAAAAGAACATGGGAATTAGGACAAACAAACAAACAAACTTTTTTTTTTTAATTTCCAACTCCACTTCATTTGCTGAACTTGGCCCAATGAACTTCGGCCTCAGTTTCCTCGTCTGTCAAATAGAAGTGCTAGTACCTTCCTTGCCATATCTAACTGTTATAAGGAACCAATGAGAAAAGAGGTGTGAAAAAGATACTGTATAGATGATTCAAATTGTTTAGTACTTGAAGTAGCATAAACTATTAAATACCTAATTTTAATAGATAAAATAAGCCAGGCATGGTGGTGCATACCTGTACTCCAGTACTAAAGAGGCTGAGACAGGAGGATTGCAGGTTTGAAGTTGGTCTTAGAGACATAGTGAGACCCTCTTTCAAAAGAAAAAAGAAAAGAAATGGCTGAAGGTGTAGATCAAAGGTAGAATGCCTCTGGTTCAACGCCTACTACCAGTAAATAAATAGATATGTAAGTAAATAAATAAATAAGGAAAAACTTGTAAAAATACATTCAAAGTATAGGCATATACTATTTCATATATTTGGCAACAAAATATTTTTTCCTAAGGATTTCAATTTACTGGGATACAGCTTTCTAACACTAGTGAGAGGCCCTAAGGATTTCAAGAGAATGAAACACTCAACTGAAAATAGTTCTTTATAACCTTCATTTTGTATTTATTAGTGTCCCTGCTAATATTGAACTTCTCTATTTATTAGTGTCCCAGCTAATATTGAACCATTGAAAATCCTCACTACTTAGGAGTACTGTATTTCACACTCCTGGCCCTATATTTCCAGGGCTGACCTCACCACCAGGGTGCTTAGGAAACATTGGTGTGTAAAGTTATCAGCTGGGTCAACCTCATTGCTCACTCATCCTGGCCTTGCTCTCTAACATCTGAAATTATTCAGAAAAAATCTGAAAAAAGTAGTATCTAGGAAACAAGCGTAATATCAGTTAATCAGTATAGTCTTAAATTTATCCAAAGTAAGTTCCTCCAGCAACAAGCCCTGGGAGATGCAGAAGAAGGAGGAGGAGGAGGAGGAGGAGGAGGAGGAGGAGGAGGAGGAGGAGGAGGAGGAGGAGGAGGAGGAGGAGGAGGAGAAAAAGAGGGAGAAAGAAAGGAAAGAAGGGAGAAAAAAGAAAGGAAGGGAGAGAAGAAAAATAGAGAAAGAAAGAAAGAGAGAGAGAGAGAAAGAAAGAAAGAAAGAAAGAAAGAAAGAAAGAAAGAAAGAAAGAAAGAAAGAAACAGAGATATTCTTCTGGTTAAAAAAAACAACACTGTAGTAGTTGGGCATGGTGACACACATCTGTAATACCACTACTTGGAAGGTTGAGGTTGAGACAGGAGGATCACAGCTTTGAGGACACTCTCAGTAACATAGTGAGACTCTCAGCAAACTAGTAAGACCCTGTTACAAAACAAAAATAAAAAGGAAGTGTGGCTTAGAGGTAGAATACCCCTGGGTTCAATCCCCAGTACCAAACAACAACAATGGTGTGGTAATCATTCCACAATGTATACATATGCCAAAACATCATGTTGTACACCTTAAATTTATGTGATTTTCATTTGTCAACTTTACCTCAATAAAACTGGAAATAAATAAAATTGGTGACAGTTTGCTGACAAATGAGCAAAAAAATAAATAAATAGTTAAGAAACTTTGCATACCTTACCATTTGTTTGCTGATTTACCAAAAATTTTTTGTCAGTTTGGGTCCCAGGCCCAGCCCTTAGCCAATGGAGCAATAGAAGAAAAGATGCTTCTTCTATGCCCCAAAGCTATCTTTAGTGTCTGACCTTAAAAATATTTGAGATCAAAAAATTCCATGCATATTCAATACTAAACATTGAGAAGAACTATATCAATATTTCTTTCCTCAGTTTTGCTTCACCCAGAGTTACCTAATTGTATTTGAACTCAGAACATTGTTTTGCAAGAAATACCTTGAAATATCACAAAGAATAGCGTTTTGTGGACTAAATTCTGGGAAATGTTGATGGGTACAGTAAATTAAGCCAAGGAAAATCCACTTTGTTCTACCTGTTAAGAGAATATTTTGTTTGTATTCTCTAGAATTTGAATTAGTCCTGAAGGCTCTTAGACCCATTCAGCTATCTGAATAATTCTCATTGGAGAAAGGTGTTAGAGAAAAGAGTAAAGACTGTAAAACCCTTCAAATTTTGCTCAGTTTCCTGACATTTTGGGGTATTAAGCTGCTCAATTGTTGGAGAAAGTCTAAGCTCAGAGTTCTCTAAACAGTCTATTTTCCTCAGACTGTGTAAACACCAATTTACCATCTTTATCAGATTTTTGAGATATAAATACAACTCTTTATCCCAATGTCAACATAATTTCCTAAAGCTAAGGAAATATTTTTTTCTTGAACATTACTCAGTGACCTAGTTCTACAAGCACAGAAAGAACTAAGAATCCCAATGCATTTTAAATTCAAAAGCCTGAGTTTTATATTTTTAAAAGCTTTTGTAAAGCAAATGTTAAAAAATGAGTTTCATTCTTTCAAAAATGTTGACAATGATCTTATTTATATTCATATGTCACTGTGTTCTTTAAAATTTACCTAAAGTTTGGTTAGCTCTCGTTCCTCAAAACAGAACTAAACACTTTTAGTTTTCAAAGTATTGGTAATTAAGATGGCTCTTTTTTTGTATAAGAATTACAAAAAATTAAACATTATCAGTCTATATTCCAAGAGATGTATTATTTTCTAAAGTCATTACAGATATAAAAGTATAAACACAAATGTTAGAAGCACAAATGAGTCTGTCTGAGCTTCAGTTCTCTCATGGTAAAATGAGCATAACTATACAGCCCATTCATACACTAATATAAAACCAGTGGAAATGTGTTTTTGACACAGTGCCTAGCACACAGATATTGCTCAATGTTATCTTTTATTGCTAGCCCAATGACCTATTTTCTGCAAGTTGGACATGAGATCCAGCAGTATAAAGGGTTTGTCCAAAGTAACACAGCTAGTTAGTATCAGAGCAAAAATTACAACTTAAAACTCCAAAACCCAGTCCAGTTAAGAGATACTAGTGCCTTTCTCACAAGACTAGATTAGTAACTACAAAAGTGGGTTGTTATAAAGTGAGGCTGGCCATCGCATTTCACCTCTTCTGCTTCATCACCACGTACAGTGAGGCACAAGACCCTCACCAGATGCTGGTGCCATGCTCCTGGATTTCTCAGCTTCCAGAACCATGAACCCAAATAAACCTATCTTTGCTTTATAGGTTACCCAAGCTTAATATTCTGTTACAGAAACAGAAAACAGACTAAACAACAAGTAGAATAAAATACATTATGGTTCTCATTCTCATTGAATACTTCATGATTCATTTGACCCTCAACTTTTCCTGAACTTCTCTCCTTTCTCAATAACTCTATCATTGAACCACGAATTTCCTGTTCACATCTGTAAATGTTGTTCTTCACTGCTCTCTTCTATTCTCTCCCTGCGAGAGCCCCAAAGATTAGCCCTTGACATTCTGTTCTTTCTTCATTCTCTCCTGCTAGAAGTTCATCCACTGTCATAACTGCCTTGATCACATCTAGGTGGATAACAAACAAATCTACCTTCACTCTTGACCCCTTCCATGCACTCCTTTCACTTATTTCTCTGACTATGGACATTTCTCTGTGACTGTCACACTAGTGCCTTTCACTCATCATGACAAAATGCCAGTTGCTGTTGACCCCACTGTGCCCTCTATGCATCACCATCCATCTTTCCAAACAAAAGAAACAAACTCTTCACTTCAGGAGAAAATGAATCCATTGTAAGGTTATATGGGCTAGCTTGCATGATCAATGGGAGGGTTAGGAAAGCAACCTCAGAGAAGAGGAAGAAACCACAGGGAGACAGGATGAGGCAACAGCCCCACCACTGCCTCAGACCTCTGAGGATATGTCATATGTCAGCTCCACCAAACGCTCCCACGCTGCTGAATTCTCAACTCTGCCACAAGCAGTGATCTCTGTCCTTTCACTGACACTTTCCATAACTTTCTCAAGAGCCAAAATTCCAGATGAGAGCATCTGATGTGCCTAGTTTTGGTCACATTCTTACAGGTTAGCTGCTACATGAAAAAGCATGGAGAGGTCATCTGCTACTTAACTCACTTCTAGACAGAACATATAGAAGTATACAAGTCAGGGTTCTCCAGATAAACATAATCAGTCGGAGGACACACACACACACACACACACACACACACACACACACACATTATTAGGCTGGGAAATCCCACAATTTTCTGTCTATAAGATATAGACCCAGGAAATCCAGTGATATCATTCCAGTCTGTGTTCAAAGGCCTGGGAATGAAGAAATGAGAAACTTTAATGATCTAAGTCCCAGTACAAGGGCAAGGAAAAAAAGTCCCAGCTCATAGATTCAGGAAATTAGACAGAATTTTCTCTTCTTCTGACTGCTCTATTCTAGCCCTCAACCAATTGGAAGACGCTCAATCCACTGGTTCTAATTTTAATGTTATCCAGAAACACTCTCAGTGACATACCCAGTAATAATATCAGCCAAATATCCTAGCACCCTGCGACTCAGTCAAATGGATGCATAAAATTAACAATCACAATAGAAACTGCCTTGCTATTTTGAGATCCTTCTAACATATAAAGAGTATTCGAGTGATAGGCAGTAATACCAGCAAATGTTTCTGCACCTTCCTATGAAACTAGCTTTACCTCTTGACCACCTGGTTTTTGTTACCAATCACAAATCTCTCCTATACCTACACTCATTATCAGTCAGTTCTCATGTACTATGAAAACTTTCCTCAAAGTTTCTCTTTAATTCCAGTTCAATCTCCCATAACCTTATAAAGCACTTTTGAAGTCATTTTCTCACTGGCTTCTGACCTCCACATTTTCCCTTTAAAAATCTGTTGTGGACATTAGCTCTAAGTTTTTATATGACTATTTTTTTTAGATAATCCCTCAGTCATTGTGTCAGGATCTGTTGAAATGATCTCCAATCCCCACCGCAGATTTTTTTTTTTTTTTTTTTTTTGGTGGTGGTACTGGGGTTCCTGGAAGCCCTTCTAACTCTGGGCTACACTCCCAGACCTATTTTTACATTTTTATTTGGAAACGCTCTCCTAAGCCAGCGCACGCAGCTGGCTTCGAACCTGTGCGATCCTCCTGTCTCTGCCTCCCAAGCACAAGCCAGCGCATGCAGCTGGCTTCGAACCTACGCAATCCTCCTGTCTCTGCCTCCCAAGTGTGGGGATGACAAGCGTGCGCCACCACGCCCAGCCCAAACGCAGATCTTTGACCCAAGATATGCCATTACATGCTTCCTCTTGGAATACAAATATCCAGCAGATGTGATGCAAGGTCCAAAAATGTTTGTATCTAATTCATTTAGGGTGATTTATCATGGCAGTTCTGTTGAGTAATTTCTTCTACTTCCCCACCTAGAGTGGGCTTAGTCCAGTGAAAATCTAAATTTGATTCTCTAGGCTTCCCGTATGTAAGTTCTCGCAAATCTCAACCCCAAATTACTTTTGAGTGTAAGTTAGTTTTCAACCATAACTCTGACTGATAAAATACCGGACGCCATCAAATTAATTAATTTTTCTTCAAGCATATCCTATTCTGTTCAAAAGCGTTCCACAGGAAAAATATGAAATCTTTTCAAATGTTCTCCAAGGCTCTCCACTTTGCGGCCTCAGAACTATTTAGTAATGGTTGAATTGGGTTCCCTACCACCAAATTCAAATAATGGAGTCCTAACCCTCAATACCTCAGAATGTAAACTTATTTAGTCACATAGCATGAGACTTTTGGTTATCCATGTTTTCCCCACTTCACCTCCCTGCCACGTGCATGGAAAAGTAGAAAAGCTAAAGCGTGCCATCATCATCTCCTCCCAACCTCTGAGTATTTGTTAATTTGGGCTCTTTATGTACTACATGGAGGCTTGCCGGGGTGGTAGTGTTAGGACTGAAATTCACTTTGTCCCCCACTCTCCTGCTGTAAGCCTTGGCATGTGTCCACCTAGAAAGAGTATTTTCCCTAATTCTTACATACTCCACATAGGCGAGCAGAGGTCCTTCCCTCACTCATTTGTTGCTGCTTTTGAGTCTACTCTCTTTACACTCTGTTATAGGTTGGATTATGTTCCCCTAAAATGATATGTTGATGCCTTAATCCCAGCACCACAAAATGAGACCTAATTTGGGAATAGAGTCATTGAAGATGTAATTAGTTAGAGTAATATGTCCTTATAAAGAGCATCATGTGAAGGCAGAGCCACCTGGAGAATGCCAGATAATACTAAAGGCAGTGATTGGAGTTATACAAGCCAAGGATCGTGGGAGATGCCCAGCAAAACACAAGCAGCAAGGAAGAGGCAAGGAAGGATTCTCTTATGGCCCTGTCAGTGCCTTGATTTCTGACATCTAGCTCCTAGAACTGCAGGGTAACCTGTTTATGTTATTTTAAAGCACCCAGTTTACAGTGCTCTGTATGGCAGCCTCAGGAAACTAACACATGCCTCATCACTTCTCATTTTGTCAGGTGAGGCAGAAAGAAGAGAAAGAGAGAGAAAATACCCCCACTGATTGTCGACTTAGTAATTACCTTTTCTCCCACTTCATCCTTTTTCTCCCTAGTTGAATAGAAGTGTGCTATTGCAAGGCAGAAAATGCAGTGAATTGAAGGAGATCCTCTCTATAAGACCAAGGATACACGACCGGCACCTTAACTTGCACAAAAAGTATATTTTGGAATCAGTTTTCTTAAACTTAGAAATTTGACTTTATGCAAAATTATCTTGCTGCCTACCACATAGAACTACTCTTTCAAAGTAAATATAGAGATTATTTGATGCTAATGGCTATCACAAATATGCTTTGGCATTGGCAGAAGCACAAGCTTATTACTGAGATCTTAGCTCTTAAGAATAGAAGCATTCTTAAACTTGAAACATTCCGTGGCAATGTTTTAATTAGATATAAAATATCCCCTAAAGATCTCATTATTAATATTCAGGGTTTATATAATTGAGTTGTGAGGGTTGTAATCTCAGAAGTGGATAAGTTTATTGTAATGGATTTACCTGAGTGCTACCAAATTGGCCAGTAGAGTGTGGCTGGATGGGGTTCCTAGAGGTGTGGCCTTAGAGAATATATATATACACACACACACACACACACACACACACACACACACACATATGTATATTTCCTCCTCTCCAGGCTCCCTCTTTTGCTTCCAGTCTATATGATGTGAGGAGCACAGCCCATGTGCTCTCCCTCTGCCTTCCAGCCACCATGCCCTGAGATCCACGGTTCCTGGCCTCACATAAACTAAGCCCAAAACTATAAGAAAATAAAGCTTCTTTCCCCTAAGTTACATGGCCAATCTTTAGATTATAGCTGCAAGAATGCTGATGGATACATGCAACAAAAACTTTCTTTACCCATAGGTAAGCTCTTTTCTCATCTCCAAATAGACAATATAGGAGGAAAACAGTAACCAGAGGAAATACAAATTGTTAGTGGCCAAAAAGACAATGAGGCATATTTGGGCCAGGATGTGACATACACCTCACTGGTTCTCTAACTATAGCCTCCTACCGACAGAAAAATAATTCAACAAAATAAGATGGTGAAGCCAAACCATACACTTTAGAGTGGACCTGCCACTACTTCAGTGTAAACTTGCATTCCATTAACATTGCTGAAATTACTGAATTACCAAGCTTATCATCATATAATAAGAAAGTTTTCAAAAAGAAATAAAACCAGGGTTATTAGAATATCCATTCAGTTGGTCTCATTTTAGAAATGAAATCTGTGATGCTGGCCCAAGTGGCTTTTAAATTTCTTCACCTTTGCCAAAAAGCTTAATCAAAGGAGTTATTTTAATAAAATTTCCTAGCAAATAAAAAATGCCTTGAAATTTTTAGAGAAGAAAATCATTGTGCAAATACTTTCTAATTCTAGAATGCTTGCAAATTCAGGCTTAAATTGAAGCTGGTATCGAGGTAGTCCAACAAGCACAGGAGAAAGTCACCTATTTGGTTAAATTTTTCCAGGTGCTTCAAGTGAGGCTTTTTTCTTTTAAGGTGGCATTTTTTATTTGAAATATTTATTTTTTAAAGTTTGAAAATATGAAATACTTTTTATTTAAAATCTATAGCATCTAAACTAAGAAAATGTTCATTTTTCAAGCAAATTATCTTGCATGGTAGCATTTCTTAGTGAAAAGAAATCATTCGAAACTAGTCTTCTTTGTACTGTTTAAAACTGAATATATTCACTGAGCAACTCTAGTTAATGGGAGAATGGATTCAGGGCAGATAAGGCACACTTTCATCCATTACTTTTGGAGTAAAAAACATTTTTTAAAACATTCGTATCCTTTCAAGTGTCACTTAAAAAGCAAGTTTAGCATCTTTTTTTATTAACTCTTTAAAAAAGTTAGCATCCTTTTATTAATTCTTTAGTCATTTACTGATACAATCAAATATTTATCAAATGCTTTATATGAGGCACCTTTAGAGGCTATTAGTTTCTTTTCTTTTTTTTTTTTTTTTTTGGTAGTACTGGGGATGGAACCCTTCTACATCCAGGCTACACTCCCAGACCTATTTTTTTTAATATATTTTATTTGGAAACAGGGTCTCTTAAGCCAGCAAGGCTGGCTTCAAACCTGCGTGATCCTCCTGTCTCCGCCTCTCACGCACAGGGATTACAAGCATGCGCCACCACGCCTGCCTCATCTGTAATTTTAATACTTGGAAAAATGAGACAGGAGGACGTGACAAGACCTTCAGTAACTTGATCAGATCCTGTTTCAAATTTTTTAAAAATGGGGAGTACTGGGAGTGTAGCTCAGAGATAGAATGCTCCTGAGTTCCATCCCCAGTACCAAAATAAAAGAAAAATCTGGAGAAACAAGAAAAGCAGTGTTCCTCTCTAAGATATTAATCAAATAACCCAGGAAACACTATGGAAGTTAGCCAAGCTTCCTATGATATGTTGTACAATTGGTACAAAATTCTTCCTTCCATCCCAAACTTCAGTCCTTTCCATGGTTTATCATGTGTAGAATACACTCTGCACCCTGATGACTGGGCTTGACTGTGTGACTTGATTGGGCAGGTGAAATGTTAGCCAATTAGACTAAGGAGAGACTTCCGATGTCATGTTGTCTTGCTTGTCCTCATGCAATTCTGCCATCTTCCCAGTGACAACCCAAGGTAGCCATGAATCCCAGAGTAAGACATGTGGGATGTGCCTATAGCTGACCTGCAAGCTGGATTCAAGCTTACAAGAACCTGGGAAACTCACGGGTCCTTAAAATTGAGAGCAAGAGACAGACTGGCAAGCAGGCAGACAAAGAGACAGAGATTTGATGTTGTCATAAGCCATAGGGGTTTGCAGGTTAAGTATTATATAGCAGAATTGCACAATAAAGCCGCAGAGCAAAGCCCTCCAGAATTTGGCTCACCAACTCACTTAAGGTACAGATTGCTGGTTAAAAAGTCCAGTGCTAGAGTTTGGATCTTAAATGTCCCCCAAATGTCCAAGCTACAGGGTCGTTCCCCAAAGCTGTGCTATTGGGGAAAGAGTAGTGGAACTACTTTAAGGGGTTGAGCCAAGTGGGAGGTCTTTACATCAGTGGGGGAATGTCTTAGAAGGGGATTGCGGAGCCCACTACCCTCCTCACATTTTGGCTTCCTGGCAATGAACTGAAGAGTTTTGTTCCATCATGTGTTCCCACTATGATGGGCTGCCAAATAAACTTTTTCTTTTCATGAGTTCATTATCTCAGATATTTGTTACAGCAACAGAAAGCTGATTAACATGCCCAGTCTGTGACACTATATTCCCAAACAGTTTTTATAAAAGAAACTGTAACTATCAACATGGGAAATAAGATAAACAAAAAGAAATATAGGATCTCAGAGTAGAAAATTCAGGAGGGAGAAATTAACTTTAAAAAATGTTTAATGACTGTCTTCAGACATATTTTAAAGGAAAAGACTATAATATAGCAAGAACAAAATACTATAGAAAATGATAGTCATTGTACTAGAATATACATTTGGCTATTTAGAACATGTAGGTCAAAGTAAAAAAATAATCAGAATAACTTGGAATATAAAGAAAACCTTCAATATAGAAAAAGGAAAATTATTAAAAAAAAGTGAGAAAACAATAAGTAGAAAATAAATCCTGATGGTTATGAGTATAAGAAAGAGGGAGAAAGGCAAAAAAAGTAAGAAATTTCTAAAAAAAATTCTCAGAGCAGAAGTATGAATCTTGACATTGAAAGATCATTTTGAACATCCTGCATAATAAATGAAAAATAACTTACCTTTGTATTTATCATTATAAAATTTCAGCACATCAAAGGGACATACTGGGGAATTAAGTTGATTAAATTGTTATGTATATGTATGAATATGCCACAATGGATCCTGCCATTTTTGTAAAATTATTATGCTCCAATATAAATTTTTGAAAGAACAAGAAAACATTAAAATCTTCTAGACATATTTAATGGTTTTACAAGGGGATAAAAATTAGAGTGGTGTGAATCTTCCGTTAGCAACTCAGGAGAGTAGCAAACATGGGTACAATGTTCTTGAAAGCTCTAGGTAAAAGATATTAAGTGTGAAGATAGAATAGAAATATTTACAATACAGTGACTAAGAAATTTTGCTTCTCATCAATTTTCTGAAATTCCTGGAGGATTATCCTGCTATATGAATGTGTAAATCAAGACAGAAAAGGCATGTAATAAGAAGCTGTGGGTCCTACCAAGCAAGCACAGCAAGGACAAAAAGTGCTAAAGTAACTACCTGGTTCAGCCACTTAAAGGGCAATCAAATAAGGCTGCCAGAGGAGGTGTCTGGGAAAAGGGGAAATTAATGTTATTTGCTAGTATCTTCCAAAATAACTCAAATATTCTGTTAGGAT
This sequence comes from Muscardinus avellanarius, assembly GCF_963383645.1. Classification (NCBI taxonomy): domain Eukaryota; kingdom Metazoa; phylum Chordata; class Mammalia; order Rodentia; family Gliridae; genus Muscardinus; species Muscardinus avellanarius. The sequence goes on from NC_137791.1 coordinate 126,203,302, forward strand.
TCACAATGTTAGAGAACAAGGCAATTGGAAATCTAAAGAAAAAAAACTACTTGGTTACTTGGTGGACACAGTAAATCAACATTCACTGATTAAAAATGTTTAGGATCAACTTAAAGACACAGCCTAGAAGATTTAAAGATGGTTGCTGAAGAGATGATGTTATCATGTCTATGGGGAAACTAGAAATGATGAAAGGTAGAAACTGAGAGGGTGAGATAAAGCAAACGTAAAGGTAAGGATGATTTAAAAAAAAACACCTTCATCTCAATGAATGAAGACTCAACCATATCATCTGTGGCTGGTAAAACAAGCTATAAAAGTATATTATATACTTTAAAATGTTTAACTAGTATATTCATTTGCTAGGTCTGTCAGAACAAATTACCACAAACTACATAGTTTAAGCAACAGAAGTCTACTTTCTCACAGTTCTGGTGGCTGCAAGTCCAAGATCCAAGTGTCCACAGGGCTGGTTTCACTCTGAGGCTTCTCTCTGGTGTGCAGATGGCACCTTTTCACTGTGTTTTCATGGGGTATTTGCTCTGTAAGATCACATCCCTGTTCTTTGTGTGTCCAAATTTCCTCTTTAGATAAGGACATCCATCATATTGGATTAGGATCCATCCTAATGGCCTCGTTTTAGTTTAAGCATTTTTTTAAAGGCTATCTCCAAATACAGTCACATTCTGAAGGAGAGGGGGAGATGCATTTTAGCCCCTAGCCATCAAAATGTATTTTAATGTATAAAAATAGTGGTATAATTATGTTGAAGGGGAAGAGAGGCAAAAAATGAGTGGTTTTCTAATGTGTAAATTGAAATTAAAAAATAGAAACTAACACATTATTTAGAGATATGGAACTAATTGAAAGCTGTATATGCAGTATGAAGTTGTTCAGAGTACAGTCAAATATGGAAGTCTTGAGTGAACACAACAGTAGCTCTAAGGTTAAAAATAAGTCGGGCACAGTGGTGCATGCCTGAAATCCCAGTAAGGCTGAGATAGGAGGATCACAGGTTGAATACTAGCCTCAACAGTTTAACAAGACTCTCAGTAACTTAGTGAGACTTTGTTTCAAAACAACAAAAGTTTTTTTTTTTTTTTGTGGGTCTGGGGATGGAACCCAGGGGCATTCTACCTCTGAGCTACACCCCCTGCCCTATTTTTGTTGTTGTTGTTTATTTTGAAACCGGGTTTCACTGATTTACACAGGGCCTCACTAAGTAGCTGAGGCTGTCCGCGAACCTCAGTCCTCTCGTCTCAGCCTCCCGAATGCTAGGACCACAAGTGTGTGCCACCATGCCCAGCTCATCAAAACAACAAATTTTTAAAAGGGCTTGAGGTATAGAATGCTTCTGGGTTCAATCCTCAGCACCACAAAAAAAAAGAAAAAAAAGTTACAAGTAGTTCACTCTGGGGAACAGATCTGGGCTTCTGGAAGAGTCAGACTTGGTTTTTGTTTTTGTTTTTGTTTTTTTGGTGTGTGGGTTGGAGTACTAGGGATTAAACTCGGACATTGTACCTCTGAGCTACACCCTGTTTTATTTTGAAAAACAATCTCACTAAGTTTCTGAAGGCCTCACTAAATTGCGGAGGCTTAAGTTGAACCTGTAATCCTTCTGTCTCAGCCTCCCAAGTACTGCAATTAGTGTACCCAGATCTAGTATTTTTTCTTTAATGAAATGTACATATTGCTTTGATTAAAAATATTTTAAACTCCAATTAACAAGGTAAATTAAAATATTTCTTCTTTGGCTTCTTCCCCACCCCTGCTCAATTTCCAAACTTTATTATCATTGGAATGAACAATAGTAAAGACTTCTAAATGTTTTCCTTGTCTCCAGTCTCTTCCAACCCACCCTACAACACATCTAGAGTACTCTAATCTCAAATAAAAATATTTCCATGCCACTTGCCTGCTCACAGTATTTCAGTGATCCCATCATCCCTGTGAGATGCTCCTTAACTTGGTAGATAAGGTCCGTGGTCTATCCAGTGCTGTTGGTCAGTTTTGAGTTAGTGTAACAAAACACCTGCACTATTCAATTTAATAAGAAAAAAGGACTTCCGGGAAGATGGCGACCGAGAAAAGCGGGGCTTAAGAGCCCCGCTAACAACAAATCTCCATTACCACAAAATCAGCGCCTTTCAAAGCCAGAAAACAACATCACCAGAGAAACAAAAAAAATCACCAGGCTCCAGAGAGAAAGCGGACTGAGAACAGAGCCACAGAGGAGATCCTCACGCCCGAGGACGCGGATTCCCGCCCGAGGACGCTGAAGCAGCGCCATACTGCCAGCGGCAACGGCGAACTCACGGGACGGCCACAGCAAGCCGAGGGGAGCCGCTGCGGAACAGCCAGGCAGGATTTCTCAGCGCAGAGGGCATCTAAAGCTTCCAGTGGCTGAGCTCAGCACACGCTGCAGGGATTCAGAGTGGAAATCAAAACCAAGAAAAAAAAACGCCAGCCCCACAGCCGAGGGCTAGCAGCGGTGCCATATTGCCACCAGCAGCAACAGCCCCGAATTCACCGAATTCAGTAGAGCTACATCTGCGTACTCAAGAACAGTGAGTCAAATTGTGGGCCACAGCAGAGAAATCCCAGTACTGTACTCACTGGGACCTGACCCAGTGGGAGAGGGGTGGTGGCAGTGATATCACACCATAGGAGAACGTGCAACCTGGCACCCCCCACAGTCTAAAGCAGCCTCTATCGACTCTCTGGGTCAGAGACTCTGTGATACAACCCAGTAAAGGAGTAGTGGGGTCTGAGATACTACTGACTCGAGATCCAGAGCACCTTAAGTGAAGTCATAGTGACCCAAGGGAAGAACCCAGAGAAGGCACAAACTTCTGAAATCACGGGAAAGAGGAATAATACTGGAGCAATGAATGCTCACAACCCCACAACATCAGAACCCGATAAAACAGAAAATCAGAGATTTCTAGCAGATCAAATCAGGAAAATAACTGTAGAAATAATAGAGGTGCTTCAAAAAGAACTCAGAGAGAGCCAAAAAGAGATAAAGGATGCAATTAATGAAGTAAAGGCATCAATTCAAAGCACAAACAACCGATTAGAACACATGGAGAACAGAATCTCGCTCCTAGAAGATGATCATTCCAAAAATGAACGCATAGTTTCTAATCTAGAAAAAAATATCCGACAGCAGGAATCTGATATTGAAGAAATATGGACCCATTTTAAGAGAGCTAACCTAAGAATAATTGGAATAGAGGAGGGAAAAGAAAGTGAAACCAAAGGGATCAACAATCTCTTCAAGGAAGTAATAGCAGAAAATTTTCCAGACATAGAGCAAGAGGTCGATACGCAGGTCCAGGAAACTTATAGAACTCCCTTTAGACAGGATCGGAGAAGAGGATCCCCACGCCACATAATTGTCAAAATGACCAATGTGGAAGCCAAGCAGAGAATCTTAAAGGCAACAAAAGCAAAGGGCCAAGTGACATTCAGAGGCAAACCAATTAGAATCACTCCAGACTTCCCAAACCAAGTTATGAGAGCCAGAAGGGCTTGGAGTAACATATTCCCAATTTTGAAAGAAAACAACTTCCAGCCAAAAATTTCCTACCCAGCAAAACTTTCTATCAAATTAGATGGAGAAATAAGAAGCTTCCATGACAAACAGAAACTGAAGGAATTTATGTCTTCAAAACCAGCACTAGAGAAAATACTCAAAGAGATTAACTACAAAGAAGAAATAGGTAACACACATCAGAACTAGAGAAACATGACTTTCCATCCAACAGACAACTAAGAATGGTTATCTGTGGAGATTCATTATTTATGTTAGTCTTTTACCTATCTCTAAAGGGTATTGTTTGCCTTTATTGTTGTTAATTTTTAGGATTTCTAGTTGGAATATTAATATACCTTCAGATATAGCATTTGGGAATATTTTATCCCATTCTATTAGTAACTGTTAACTCTGTTTACATTGTCTTTGGATATACAATTTTCTTTTATTTTTTAGGGAGTTTGTATACTCTTCTGTTGCCTGTGCCATTGAAATCATATCCAAGAAATCACTGCCAATTTCAATGTTGTGAGGTTTTATGACCCAGATTTTCTCCTAAAAGTTTATAGTCTTAAGATTTATATTTAGGTCTTTTATCTATTTTGAGTTAATATTTTTATATGGGATTAGGTAAGGGTCCAACTTTATTCTTTTCCATGTAATTATTATGTTTCAACAATATTTAGTTAAAAGATTATTATTTCCACCACCAAATGTTCGTGGAAACCTTGTCAAAAATAACTTGACAATATAGGGAAGAATTTAGCTCTAGGCTTTTATTTAACTCCAATGGTTTATATATCTGCCTTTAGAATAGTACTACACTGTTTCAATTATTGTAGCTTTATATGGTTTGAAATCAGAAAATATATATCTTCTAGCTTTGTTCTTTTTCAAGATCATTGTGGGTACCTAGAGTCCATATTCCATATTAGGATAGATTTTTTTTCTGAAAAATAAATATATAAATATATGATAGTTTCACCTAAAAAAAAGAAAAGAAAAAAAAATATTCTCTGGTAAGAAAGAAAGTAAAAAGAAATATTGAAATGTTATCTTTAAGTCATCAAAAGCTTGGTATCAGACAAATGAAACTGTTATGTGAGATTATCATTTCTAATTTTTGATAAATTGCTATAATACTAGATGTCAATCACTAAGCCAAGCATGGGAGGGAGGGATAGGGAGAGAATGGGGTGGGTATTGGGTGGGGGCTGACTGGGCAATGTGTGCATGTATGTCTACAAAAGTATGTATCCCACTATGATGTATGAATATAGTGCACCAATTAAAAATTAAAAAAATAAAAAATAAAAAAAGGTTTATTTGGGCTCACAGTTTCAGAGGTTCCACTATATAGTCACTTGGCCCTGTTCCTTTAGCCTCTGGTAGCAAAGTACAACATAGAGTATGTGGCAGAAGAGACCTATTCACCCTGTGACAACCAAGAAAGAAAAAGAAAGAATAAAGGGGCTGGGGTCCCAATATTCCCTTTAAGTGTATGTCCCTGTGACGCAACATCTCCCACTAGGCCCTTCTTCTTAATGGTTCTACTACCCCCCAACAGAGCCACATGCTGGCAGCCAAGCCTTTAGCATACAGGCCTTTGGGGGACACTCAAAACCATGGCATCTGCCTTCCTCTCCAGCTTCTTTTCTTTTCTTTTTGGTACTGGGAATTGAACCCAGGGGCATTCTACCTACAAGCTATACCCCCCCAGCCCTATTTTTAATTCTTTATTTTGAAACAGGGCCTCACTAAATTTCAGAGGGCCTTACTAAGTAGCTGAGGCTGCCTGCGAACCTGTGATCCTCCTGTCTCAGCCTCCCAAGTACTGGGATTGCAAGTGTGTGCCACCACATTCAACTTCCAGCCTCTTTTCTGATCACTCACTCTATTACTCCCACTTATGTCTCCTCAAAACAGTTTGAGGTTTTCTCTGTTTATCATTCATTTGCCTTTAGTCTTATATTATCTGGGTGAGATTCTATTTCCTTTTATAAACTCCAGCACCTCCTTCCCCTAATCTAATGGCCTTCATTTGACTTCTGTCTCATCATTTAGGGCAGGGTTAATGGCTTTAGACTAGCTCATTAACAACTTGTTTTCCCACTGTCCTTTGGTGAGCTCATTCCTTAGTGTTGATTATGTTTTCAACCCCCATATAGTTATAAGATGATTGCAGCACATGTAATAAAAAAGAGCAAGGGTCTCTTCCTCAATCTCATTGTGTTTCATGGGCCATGACTAGGTAACACGTCTATTCTGGAGCCAATCACTCTGCTTGTGAAAATACGATCCTCCGATTGGACATTCTGAGACACCTCCTAAAGTCTGCAGTCAGTGGATTGAGTCAATTCCACAGTAAGCCGGTAAGTTAAGAATAAGAGGAAAGACTGAATCTTAGTGGTGCATGCCTATAATTCCAGCACTTGGGAGACTGAGAAAGGAAGATCACAGACCAGTCTCAGCAGCCTAGTGGATTTTCAGCAACTTAGTAAGATCTTGTTTCAAAAACAAAAAAGACAAAGAGCTTGAGGTATAGGCCTGAAGGTAGAATGCCCTGAGGTTCAATTCCCAGTCCCCCCCCCTCTCTCTCACGCACACACACCACACACACACTTAGGAGAGATACTCTTCAGAGAAAAGTCAAATAGAGGTTCCAAAAAGGAAGGTGCACAAATGCCACGAAATAAACACACACACAGTGAATGCTGTGTGCATGTGTGTTTCTGTCACTCTGAATTTCACTAGGATGTATAATTACAATGCACCAATTAAAAAAACACACATTTTACATATCACAAAGAGAAAAACTATGTAGATACTCCATAATCACAGAACAGATTCTGTGCCTCATCTCTGGAAACTAAAAGATATATTTTATGATACAGTATATGTCTTAAATACTGAGTTTTAAAATTAAATCATCCAGTTTATAAAAATGCAGGTTGTTTATGTTAGATAAATGAACAGAATTTTTATGGCTATATAAATCCTAATCATACTAAATTTACAAAATAAAAATCCGTCACATTTGAATGTATACTGCAGTTTTGTTTGAGCTGAGAAAATCATGAAAAATTCTCTCCCAAAGTACTTGACATTTTGGATCATTTTTATTTTAGTTATTTTTTAAAATCTTTCTTGAGTGCTTAGAAACTAATGCTTCAAATGAAAATGCTGCTTCGGCAATAAATTTTACATAATTCTCCAAGTGCCAAAATAAACTGTTGGATCTAAGAATTCAGAGTAGGGGGGAAAATCTGCTTCTTAAATATATGAAAAAGCACATGTGAGGACTTATCCTCAAAAGTGTGTACAAGCTAGACTTCCTTGAGGAATAAAGGTGTGCTGTCAGGTATTCTGTCTCAGCATCCCAGATTTCCCCAACAGCATGATGCAACTATTTCATTAGCTGCATATGGGTAACTTCATGTTTCTCACTCTCCCTATTCTTTATAGAATCTATCTGGGCAACTATTTAATGCTACCAAGCCAAATTCTTTCTTCACTTCTTCCTGCCAAGTAGTACCATAATTGTCATCAAGATGTGATCATCTGTTTCATATTGCTTTAACTCATGCTGAATGAAAGCATGAGTGTAATTTGCCATTTTATTTCAGCTTATTCCTAAAAAGTAGAAAAATATGTGAACACTTTTCCTTATTCCCTTTTCCAAATTATCAGACTGTGAATAAATTAGCCTTGTTCTATTTGATTGGAGGAAGAAAGATCAGTGGAATAGAAAGGGAAGATTTTTAAGAGAGAAAATGAGGACCCCACTTAGTAGTAATATAGAGACTTTCACAATCCAGGATTGCCCTGCCCAGTAAAGTTGTTTCTATCCATGATGACTAGAAAATTTGACTAATATGAATTGAAATGTGCTATGAGTAGAAAATACATTAAAATTTCAAAGAATACAGAAAAGATGTAAAATAGCTCATGAATAACTTTCATATTGACCGTATGTTGAAATGATAGTGTTTATGGGATTAAATAAAATTTATTCTTAAAATTCATCTTGCTTTTACTTTTTAAAGGTGGCTACTAGAAAATCTGAAATTCCACAGTGGCTTGAATTTGTGTTTTTAATATTTTATTGAACAGTGCTGACAATTTATAATGCCTAAAAGTTAGAATGATCACAGATGAGACATAAGGAGATATGAAGTCATATTTAACAAGCATGTTTAATGCTGTTTTCTATTTTGAAAGGCTTATTTCATGCAATATTTGTCTCCCTAATAATTCAGGTAAAGTAGGTGAATTTTTTTGTTTGGAAACACGGTCTTGCTAGGTTATTGAGGTTGTCCTCAAACCTGCAAGCCTCCTATTTTAGGCTCCCAAGTACTGGGATTACAGGCATTTGCTGCCACATCCAGCTTAATTTTTTTTTCAATAAAGTGGATATTTTATCTGTCTGAGTAACTGTATTTCCCTTTGATGAAATTAGTGCCTTGGTGTTTCCCTATGGAAATTTCCTTGGTTTTGAGTCCATGTCATTTGGTGAAGCTGACTCGTGTTTCCAGAGTTAAGCATGTGGCCCAAGCTTAACCAATCAGAGTATTTCATTTCTCCAGTCATAATAATTGGCTCAGGAAATTGATAGAAGCTGGTCACCTGAATCAGTTCTAATATAGATAGATAGAGATAGAGATAGAAGACACGAGAAGTTCTTTCTGAGTATCTGGATCCATTCTGTAATAAAAAGCTACCATCTGAATTTTCAGAATTTTAACAAATTCCCTTTTTGATTAAACGAATTTGAATTTAATTTCTGTCCTTCAATTCTAAAAAGTCAGACCAATATAAAGAAAACACACATGATTAATCAAACATTCTTTTTTTGTTTTTTGGGTTTTTTAAAAATTTTATTGATGCATTGTAGTCATACATCTTAATGGGATAACAGACTTGTGGAAACATATATGCACACATCATCCAATTTAATAAGCATTCATAGGATTTTTCTATATTTAAGTATACTGAATCAGGTGCTGGTAGAAGGAGGCACAAAGTTTATTATCATTCATTCATCCAGCAAGCACTCATTGACATCATTCAATGTCAGGTTCTATCATAAGTACTAGAGAAGAAAAGATAAAAATTAAAAGACAGAAACATCTAGGATATATTTTCTAAATCACCTTTGTACCCATGACTAATTATTCTTGCTCTTTCCAATATCTTTCCAATTTTCAATTTTCCACAGATCAAACATTTTATATAATTTCAGATCCATTTCTCAGGAAATTCTTTCTTGGATCCCTCCATTATTCTCCTTGCATTTGAATTCACTGCTTTCTGGGCCTGTTGTCTCCCATTTTTTTGTGTCTCCCATTCCTCAAACTCAGGCCTTTCTTTTGTGTTGAATTCCCACATTCTAGATTACTTGTTCTCTTTATTCTAAGGAAATATACTTTCTAAAAGTACCCTGAACAGACATACATGAGAGGTCAACATTTTGAGATCTTGCAAGACTGAAACCCTTTTCTTTTCATCCAGTTTACTAATAGTGTGACATGTTTTGAAATTTAGGTTGGAGGTCATTGTCAGTTATAATTTTAAAAATATTACTCCATTGTCTATGTGCAGAAACCTAATGCTCTTTTGATTATCAATTGGCAGGGTCTATTCCTCTCTAAAAGTTTCTAGAATCTTATTTCTAGGTTAACAAAATTTCATGGTTATATATGTTCTATAACGAAACTACTTAATTTGAAGCTCTTAGTTCTGGGAACTTTTATTATTTCTTTGTTTACTCTTCCTTCCTGGAACTCATGCCAGTTAGATGTGTGATCTTAAAGTTTTATGTCTTGCGACCTGTCTCCATGTCCTTTCCTTGCCAGCCTTCTTCAAATAAATTTCCTCATTATCATCTCTCAACACTTCCTTTGAATTTTGTCTTAATTTCATTTGGTATATATTAAATTTCCAAGAGCTCTTTATCTCTCATTATTTTCTGTTTCTATAGCATCTTGTTTCAAAGTAATTCTTGTTTTAATGATGGAGTATTTTTTATCTTTAAGGATGTTAATTATAATTAATTGGAAGTTTTCTTCTATTCCCTTCAATGTCTCTGTTTTCTCTTAATTCCTTTTATCTGTTTTGTGCTCTTTCTCTTTCTTTCTCTTTCTTTTTCTCTCTCTCCTTCAAGTTGGATTTGTTCCCCAAATGTCAATACATATTTACAAGTGACATCCTTCAATGTTTATAGGAAGCTTTGTATAACTGAGTGCGTTTTGATGACTGGTGAACTTCACTGAAGTGTGATATCAACCATAAGGCCAGCTTTCAGAGAGACATTCAAATGTCGGTATCTGTAACTCTTTTCTCTGAAACTTTTTAGTTTTATTTTTCAGAAGGATCTCCAGTTTCCTGCTGAAAGGTTACAAATGTCTCAGGAATAAAGTGGAAGAAATTCATCAGATTTTTACTTAAAAATCTGTTTTGTCATTATCCTCACCCCCTATTATGCTTAGTATCCTCAAATCTATAAGCCTTCTCTCCAGTTTTTCCTCAGATATATTTCTTGTAATTTATTAAAATAAATGAATTGGGATAAAAACAGATAAAAAATGCTCAGCTGCATGAGTGGAGAGAGAGAGAGAGAGAGAGAGAGAGAGAGAGAGAGAGAGAGAGAGAGAAGACAGACTGGAGGATGAGAAGGTTTATATAGTTTCTTACTTGATACTTCAACCAAGGCTTTCAGTTCTCGGTCTCATTTACTTTCTGCTTTGCAACTGTTTTACTTCCTGGGACTACTGGAGAAGGAGAGATTGGGGGAAGCCAATGATATTTAAAATAGTTAAGAGTTTTATATTTAGATTTCTTTTTCTTTTAAATTTTATGTCTAGTGTATAAGAATAAAATAAGGTGCTTTAGCCTATTATATTTGAAAGCCTGTAATAGGACAATATTAGATTATTCTTTACCTTCTACTGTTGCAAGGTAATTATTAATTATAATTTAATCTTATCATAATGCAAGCCTTCAAATATTATGCAATTCTTGACTAAGTTAATAGGTAGTAATGGTGAGCCAGCTATGGTAGCATCTGTAATCCCAGTACTTGGGAGGCTAAGACAGAGAAATCACAGGTTCATATCCAGTCTCAGCAATTTAGCAAGCCCTCCGTGACTTACTGAGGCCCTGTTTCAAAGCAAAAAAAAAAAAAAACAAAATAGGATTTGGGGTGTAGCTTAGTGGTAGAATGCCTCTGAGTTCAAACTCCAGTACCACAAAAAACAAATGTAATAGGTAAAAATGATACTAAAGCTATACAAACTTCACATTTTCATTTATATTTCTTCTTTACAAGAGTAAATCAAGATATAGCTGAACTGCTTCATTCTTTTCTATCTTTATTTTATACACGTTCTCTGGAAGGATATTAATATGGGATATAATCAAATCTCACAGTTTAAGTAAACCTTTCCTATGAAAATATGTTAAACTGCCATCTGGTGAACTTTACCTCAGAGTTTATAACTTGGTATCTTTTTCATAAAACATTGATATTTTATCATATTTTTCTATCAGAATAAATGCTTTCTTTATGTTGAAACTAAAGGCCAAATCCTATTGTCAAATCAGTATGGAGGTTTCTACAAAAAGAAGATATTTAGGGGTGAGCTTGGAGATTAGGGGAATGGATGAGGGAAAGAATTGAGGTGAGAAATTTATCAAATTATGTTACATGCATATATTAATATGCCACAATTAAACCCATTATTCTGTATAATTCATATACACCAAAAATAATTTTTTCAAAAATATATAAGCCCTATAAAATGCAATCCTGCCACCTCCTTCTGTTTTTGTCTTGACCTCAGGGATGAAAAATAAGTTTGGTTTTAGGAGGAGGTTTTAATAATGGGAGTGAGATGGAGATGAAAGAAGTTTTGTATCTTCATGTCTTTTAAAATCGTAATTTGTTACTTTTTCATTTCATTTAAAAGTTTCCTTGATAGCCACCTAGTGTAGAATGTTCATATAGAGAAATGGCAAATACCCAAGCCTTGACCTCACAAACTGCAAGGTGGAAAAAAGGAATAATATTTCCACACATAATGATAATACATGGAAGAATATAATAAGACTCATGATAAAAATATAAATGAAGTGTTTTAATGGCATAAAAAACAACAATAATAATTTAGTTGGAAATTACTTTATATATTTCATAGGATAGGATAGCACGGAGTATCAGATGGGGGTTCCAGCAACACCCCCCCCAGCTTAGCACAATGATGAATTAAATACTGGGTGGCTGTAGTTTTGTATTTGTCTATTTTCCCCTAAAGGTAGCAACATCATCAGTAACCTCTCATGAAAATCAGATAAAATCTAGGTTCCTCAAATTCTAATTTCTTTCTAGGAAGCTCTGTCATCTCCTTATGTCCACCAAAGAAAATTAGTGGTTAAGTTTGGAAGGACAGAGATTCAAATTCTATTCAACCACTATCTAGCTGGGTGATGTTAGACAAGTTAACTTTTATAAGCCATTTTATATTTTTTCTCTCTGATATTGTATAATAATAATAACAATATCATTCATTTTAAAGTTATAATAAATGAATTAGTAATACATGTAAGTGTGGAACAATTGATGTATCTTATTATAGCAAAAAAGAGATAGAATTAGGAATCAAGAAATTGATTTGGATATGCTATTTATAAGCTATCTAAATACATAAATTGTTTATCCTTTTTGTGCCTCAGTTTTTCCATATGCAAAACTAGGGAGTTTCCCTAGATGACCTGTATTTCTTCTAAACTATAATAGTCTAGGTTCTAAAATGACATTTTTATTTAACTAGATGATGGATTAAATTGCATTTGGATTAAATTGAATAAAATTACCATCATTGAACCTCTAATACATTGAAATTCTATTAAAAGGTTGAAAATGAAAGTGATCATTATGCATTAGGTTATGAGAGTGACTTCAAACGGACTCAGAAAGCATAGTAGTAGAGCAGGTCCTATCATCATGTCTGGATACAGGAGAAAGTATATGGTAAATAATATTAAATCAAGTGCCAAGCTCAAAAATACATGATTTTATTTAAAAAAATTAGAAAACATGCTCATTCTGAATATTGGTTATATTGCCAGTTTAGGTCCTGGATATTCTTGACAAGTAAAAATTGTATCCAACTTTATGAAATTCATTATAAAGATAGTAATAGGATACAATACTAATATTTGAAAATACTCAGCAGTAGAACTAAACATAAAGAACAAAAAGATGAGATGCTACCCTAAGATAAGTGGCAGATTCAGATGAGCTATTAAGTAAGTTCTATGTACACTAAAAATATTATCAGACAGGAACTAGGTGGACTTATAATCTAAGAAATGAAAGGTATCACCATTATATTTCAGCTTCCTTAATTATTATTCCCTCTTATAAAATTTTATCTTTATTTCTATAAAATGTACAAAAAGTTTTTATGGTACTTGGAAGGTCACCAAGAAAGAGGGAATGGGGTGGTAACTGGGGAAGGGCTAAATTAATAATGTGTACATTTATGCCTCTACCATCTCATATCCAATTAAGATGTATGACTACAATGCACCAATAAAAAATAAAATAAAAGACAAAATTCATCTACTTTAGGAATTTCTATTTAAATTTCAGAATAGAAATTTAAAGCATCACCATGTATGTGATGCTGTACATAGAGTTCATACTCCCATGAAGAAAAGGATGCTAGAAATCTTGGGCTCATTAGCCTGTTCAATCTACAATATTGCATAAAGTTTAGCATAATACAATTATTTGGGTTATTAGAAATTTTCTGTAAGGGGCTATGTTCCATAATTTAAATAATTGGTTAATCAAATTCTCTGTTTTTTATATCAATGTACTTTTCACGGTGTATTATAGTCTCACATTAAAATGTAAATCACGTTAACAATAACATACATGCACACAGCACTTGGTGCTCCCTCACCCTGCCTCCCCAGTCTCCTCCCTCCCAATACAGAGTATTAAGATTGATGTTAACATAATCACATGTAAACTCTTAGCCGATGGTAGTATTTCCATTAGTGAACCTCTTCTTTTTTCTCCCCTACACTTAGATCTCCTCCCTGGCTCCACTGAGTTTTCTCCTCCATTATCTAGAGTCCCTCTTGTATCCCAATTACTCACTATCTTGCATATATTAGAGAATACATATGACTCTTCACTTTCTGTAATTGGATAATCTCACTTAATGTTCTCCAAGTCCTTCCATCTTGAAAATGACATAATTTTGTTTTCTTTATTGCTGAGTAGAATTCCATTGTATTCCCCATAATTTTGTAATTCATTCAACTATTTATGGATGCCTGGGTTGATTTCATAATTTGGCTATTGTGAATTGTGCTGCTATAAGCATGGGTATGCATATATTATTGTAGTTCTCTGTTTTCAGCCTCTTTGGAAAGATACCCAGTAGTGGTATTGCCAGATCATATGGTGTTTCTATTCCTACTTTACTAAGGAATCTTCACAATGATCTCCAAGGCAGCTGAACTAGTTTGCAATCATACCAACAGTGTAGAAGAGCTCCTATTTCCACACATCCTTGCCAAAATTTATTGTAATTTTAACTCCTGATGGTTGCCATTTGCATTGGGGTTAGATTGAATATTAGTGTAATTTTGATTTGCATCTCTTGGACTGCTAACCATGTTGAACACTTTTTCATGTATCTATTGGCCATTTGTATCTCTTCTTTTGTGAAATGTCTATTCAATTTAGTTGCCCATTTCTTGATTGGGTTATTTGTTTTTCTAGTGTAAAGTTTTTTAAGTTCTTTGTATATTCTAGATGTTAGTCATCTTTAGGATGGATGGGAGGGGGTAAAGATTTTCCATAATATAGGCTTTCTCTTTAGATTCTTGATGACTTTCTTTGATGAAGAGAAGCATTTTAGTTTTATGCCTTTCCACTTATTATTATTTGTTTTAATTCCCTGAGCTTTGGGAGTCTTGAGAATGTTCTATATATGCCTATATGTTCCAGTATTAAACCTATGCACTCCTGTAATAGCTTCACAGTTTCTGGTTTTTGATCCATCTCGAGTTAATTCCTATGCAGAGTGAAAGGTAAGGATCTAGTTTCATTTTTCAAATGAATAAAAATTATAAGACACTGAAGAAAAATATTGAAGATCTTGGAAGATGGAAAGATTGTCCTTGCTCTTGGATAGGCAGAATATCCTTACTTGAAAGGTATGTTAGTTGCAGGCAGCATATAGATGGATTAAGGTTTTTAATCCACTTTGCCACCTTACATCTTTTTATTGGAGAATTGAATCATTTATATTTAGCATGATTATTGAGAGGTGATTTTTATTTTTTTATTTTTTTTAATTATTTTATTGGTGCACTGTATTCATACATCATAGTGGGATACAAACTTTTGTAGACATACATGCACACATCGCCCAGTCAGCCCCCACCCGATCCCCACCCCATTCTCTCCCCATCCCTCCCTCCCATGCTTGGCTTAGTGGTTGATATCTAGTATTATAGCAATTTATCCTAAATTAAAAATGATAATCTCACATAACAGTTTCATTTGTCTGATACCAAGCTTTTGATGACTTAAAGATAACATTTCAATATTTCTTTTTACTTTCTTTCTTACCAGAGAATATTTTTTTTCTATTTTTTTAGGTGAAACTATCATATATTTATATATTTATTTTTCAGAAAAAAATCTATCCTAATATGGGATATGGACTCTAGATACCCAAAATGATCTTGAAAAAGAACAAAGCTAGAAGATATATATTTTCTGATTACAAACCATATAAAGCTACAATAATTGAAACAGTGTAGTACTATTCTAAAGGCAGATATATAAACCATTGGAGTTAAATACAAGCCTAGAGCTAAATTCTTCCCTATATTGTCAAGTTATTTTTGACAAGGTATCCACGAACATTTGGTGTTGGAAATAATAATCTTTTAACTAAATATTGTTGAAAAATAATAATTACATGGAAAAGAATAAAATTGGACCCTTACCTAATCCCATATACAAATATTAACTCAGAATAGATAAAAGACCTAAATATATATCTTAAGACTATAAACTTTTAGGAGAAAATCTGGGTCATAAAACCTCACAACATTGAAATTGGCAGTGATTTCTTGGATATGATTTCAATGGCACAGGCAACAGAAGAGTATACAAACTCCCTAAAAATAAAAAAAAAATATTGTATATCCAAAGACAATGTAAACAGAGTTAAAAGTTACTAATAGAATGGGATAAAATATTCCCAAATGCTATATCTGAAGGTATATTAATATTCCAACTAGAAATCCTAAAAATTAACAACAATAAAGGCAAACAATACCATTTAGAGATAGGTAAAAGACTAACATAAATAATGAATCTCCACAGATAACCAATCTTAGTTGTCTGTTGGATGTAAAATCTTGTTTCTTTGGTTCTGGTGTGTGTTACCTATTTCTTCTTTGTAGTTAATCTCTTTGAGTATTTTCTCTAGTGCTGGTTTTGAAGACATAAACTCCTTCAGTTTCTGTTTGTCACGGAAGCTTCTTATTTCTCCATCTAATTTGATAGAAAGTTTTGCTGGGTAGGAAATTTTTGGCTGGAAGTTGTTTTCTTTCAGAGTTTGGAATATGTTACTCCAAGCCCTTCTGGCTCTCATGACTTGGTTTGGGAAGTCTGGAGTGATTCTAATTGGTTTGCCTCTGAATGTCACTTGGCCCTTTGTTTTTGTTGCCTTTAAGATTCTTTGCTTGGCTTCCACATTGGTCATTTTGACAATTATGTGGCGTGGGGATCCTCTTCTCCGATCCTGTCTAAAGGGAGTTCTATAAGTTTCCTGGACCTGTGTATCGACCTCTTGCTCTATGTTTGGAAAATTTTCTGCTATTACTTCCTTGAAGAGATTGTTGATCCCTTTGGTATCACTTTCTTTTCCCTCCTCTATTCCAATTATTCTTAGGTTAGCTCTCTTAAAATGGGTCCATATTTCTTCAATATCAGATTCCTGCTGTCGGATATTTTTTTCTAGATTAGAAACTATGCATTCATTTTTGGAATGATCATCTTCTAGGAGCGAGATTCTGTTTTCCATGTGGTCTAATCGGTTGTTTGTGCTTTGAATTGAGGCCTTTACTTCATTAATTGCATCCTTTATCTCTTTTTGGCTCTCTCTGAGTTCCTTTCGAAGCACCTCTATTATTTCTACAGTTATTTTCCTGATTTGATCTTCTAGAAATCTCTGATTTTCTCTTTTATCGGGTTCTGATGTTGTGGGGTTGTGCACATTCATTACTCCAGTGTTATTCCTCTTTCCCATGATTTCGGAGGTTTGTGCCTTCTCTGGGTTCTTCCCTTGGGTCACTATGGCTTCACTTAAGGTGTTCTGGATCTCGAGTCAGTAGTATCTCAGACCCCACTACTCCTTTACTGGGTTGTATCACAGAGTCTCCAACCCAGGGAGTCGATAGAGGCAGCTTTAAACTATGGGGGGGTGCCAGGTTGCACGTTCTCCTATGGTGTGATATCTCTGCCACCGCCAGTCCCCCACTGGGTCAAGTCCCAGGGAGTACAGTACTGGGATTTCTCCTCTGTGGCCCACAATTTGACTCACTGTTCTAAAGTACGCAGATGTAGCTGTACTGGCCTCGCTGAATTCGCTGCTGCCGCTGCCGGTGGCAATATGGTGCCGCTGCCACGCCCTTGGCCGTGAGGCTGGCATATTTCTTCTTGGTTTTGAGTTCTACTCTGAATCCCTGCAGGGTGTGCTGAGCTCAGCCACTGGGGGCTTTAGATGCCCTCTGCGCCGAGAAATCCCGCCTGGCTGTTCCGCAGCGGCTCACCTTGGCTTGCTGTAGCCGTCCGGTGAATTCGCCACTGCCGCCGGCAGTAAAGCGCTGCTGCTGCATCCTTGGGCGTGAGGCCGGTGTATCTCCTCTGTGGCTCTGAGCTCTGTTCTCAGTCTGCTTTCTCTCTGGAGCCTGGTGATTTTTTTGTTTCTCTGGTGATGGTGTTTTCTGGCTATGAAAGGCGCTGATTTTGTGGTAATGGAGATTGGTTGTTAGTGGGGCTCTTAAGCCCCACTTTTCTCGGTCGCCATCTTCCCGGAAGTTCCGGAAACTCTTCAAGAGGTGATTTTTAAATCCTCGTATTTTGACTTTTAACTTCTGTTTAAGGTAGTGTTTGTTCTTCTTTTCTTTGTTTTGTTTCATAGAAATTTTTTGTTTCTCTGGTTCTGGTGCTTATTAATTCTTTGTAATTAATCTCTGAGTACTTTCTCTAGCACTGGTTTAAAAGATATAAATTCCTTCAGCTTCTGTTTGTCATGGAAGGTTTCTATTTCCTCATCAAATTTAAGAGATATTTTTGCTGGATAAAATAGTCTTAGTTGGAAGTTGTTTTCTTTCATACTTTGAAAGTATGCTGCTCCAGACCCTCTTTACTTTCATGACTTGGTTTGGGAAGTGTAGATTGATTTTTTTGGATTGCCTCTGAACGTTACTTGGTCTTTTAATTTTATTGCCTTTACGATTTTTTTCCTTGGTCTTTACATTTGTCAGTTTGACTATTATGTTGTATGGTAAGCCTTTTCTCTGATCATGACTACTGGATGCTCCTATACTTGTGTGTCAACCTCTTTTTTTATGTTTGTAAAAATTTCTGATATTAATTCTGTGAAAAGATTATTGATTCCTTTGGTTTCCGCTTCTATTTCCTCTCCCATGTCTATTTTTCTTGGGTTAGCTCTTTCATTTTTTTATTTGTTATTTTTACAGTACTGGGTATAGAAACTAGGGGCATTCTACCTCTGAGCTACACCCCCAGATTCATTTTTTTATTCTTCATTTTGAAATAGGGTCTCAGTTGCAAAGACCTTAAGTAGCTGACATCCACAAACTGTGACCCTCTGGTCTCAGCCTCCCAAATGCTGGGATTACAAGCATGCACCACCATGCTCAACTGGGTTAGTTCTTTAAAAATTGACCCATATCTCTTTTATGTCCAATTCATGCTGTTGGAGTGTTTTTTTTTTTTTCTAAATTATATGTATGTGATCATTTTTGGAATGGTCATCTTCTAAGAGTAAGATTCTATTTTCCATGTGATCTAGTCTACTACTTATAGTTTGTATCGATGTCTTAACTTCAATGATTGCATCCTTCACTCCCTTCAGTGCATCTATCTGATTCCTATTCATGGAGTCAGATTCTTTTTTGTTTGTTTGTTTGTTCCTTTGTTTCTTTCATACTTTCTCTAAATTCTTTGTGGAAGTCCTGTATCATTTCTACTATTAACTTTCTGATTTATCCTTCTGTTGATCTCTGCAATTCTGTGTTGTTGAGTTCTGTTATTGTACAATTGTGGGAACTCATTGTCTCCTTGCTATTCTTCTTTCTCATGATTTCAGGTTTCTTAAGTTTGTATCTTTGTTGCTCTTAATAGCTTTCTCTCACTCTGTAGGTGCCAGCTGGTATATACAAGGGCAAGCTTTGTTGTATTCAGTGGTAAAGGTTGAATGAGGAGTAAGAAGCTGGAGTAGTGGATGAAATAATAGGATAAAGTAGCAGTTATGACTGAGTAGAATGAGAGCTTAAGTGTAGTAAGGTAATATATAGTAGAGATTAGAGATAGTGAATATATAGGAGTCTAGTAACCAGTGTAAAGTATTTAGGTATAGTGATATGAAATTGATTTAATACAAGACAAAGAAAAGAAAAGAAAAAAATGGGACAGAGGGAAGAGAGTAGATATGAAAGGGAGAAGAAGCATGTAAAGAAGGGTAGAGAACAAACAGACAAGCACATGCAAACGAAAGACAAAACAAAACAAAACAACAACAAAAACCAACCCTACAAATATATGCATACAGAAGCACCGGGCGTGGTGGCGCATGCTTGTAATTCCCGCGCTTGGGAGGCAGAGACAGGAGGATCGTGCAGGTTCGAAGCCAGCCGCGCTGGCTTAAGAGACCTTGTTTCCAAAAATAAAATAGGTCTGGGAGTGTAGCCCAGAGTTAGAAGGGCTTCCAGGAACCCCAGTACCACCAAAAAAAAAAAAAAAAACCCCACACAAATATATATGTACAGAGCAGACTTGGCCTCTGCAGTCTTCCTGGGTCTGCACGGATTCTTTCAGCCATTTAAAGTTCACTTTCTATATTAGATTCTTGAGTATCTTTCATTTGCTTTGTTACCTATAGCAATTATGTCATTTTGTAGCCCCACTTTTTGCTCTCCTTTAATGATTGAGACCTGACCTGCTGTGTATGTCTGTGTAGGTGCTGAGTGTGACTGGTGCCTGTCATGAAGAAAGCCTGGGACTCTGAGCTCTCCAAAGGGCCTGTCCCTGAGTGTCTCTCTGTTGATGCAGGCAGTGAGTATCTTTGGGGCCAGATCAAGTTTAAGTACAGGTCTCCATGCTTTCCACAGACCCTGAGCCTGCATTTTACCCCACTTACATAATTGGTGGGTGCCAATGAAACCTGACCCATTGTATACATAGGGATCTGCATTCTCCACATGTATGGCTTAGTTGATCTGTCTTATTCTCAGTCATTACAATTGGGTGGCCTGTGACAATCTCCAGAGGCCCTACTAAGGCACTGCACCCTGTGAACTGTAGGCTTCTTTGCCTGATTGGCCCTGGGGACTATCTGCTAATCCGTGCTTCACTGTGACCAATAGAAGATTCCACCCCACCTTCAGCAGGGTAAACCACAAAGTTTCAGATCCTGCAATTCTATGTTTTTCTACATGAGCCCTTGTACCCTCACTCTGATGGTGGTCTCCCTCAAAAGAGGCTATTTCACTTATGGTGTTGTTGAGTGCTGCTCTGGATCTCTGGGGGACAACATAGGCTTGGCCACCACTGCTGCAGGTTCTAGCCATGCACCTGGGCTGTAGGGACTCAGTGGAACAAAGAGTGAGGTGCTGACCACTTACAATTTCAATGAGCTACAGCCACTTACTTCCCATCAAGTCCTTGGCTCTTTTTCTGGTGGTCTCTGGAGGGTGCAGTGCTGGCAATCTTGGCCTGGTTAGGCAAGATGGTGATGCCAAAGCTCCTCTGGCAGCAGCCGTTCTCCAGAGGCTTTGTTTCTACCTACTTTGAATTTTTTTATTGCTTTGTTCAATTTTTTCTTTCTTTTTTTCCCCTCTTATCAAGAATGTTCACAGTAATACAGATCAACTCTCAACATGACTGAGATGTGCTGCTTCCCCCAGCCTCCAACTTCCTGGAAGTTCTGTTTTTTGATTTTTTACTTTATAATGTTATTTGTACATATTGAAATGTCACAATGTTATCATTTAATCCATATATACAATGTTTAATGATCAAATCAAGTGTCTGATATTTTTATCTCTGAATAGTAAAGTGTTTTATAATTCAGAACTAAAGAAAATTCAATCAAATATGATTGTGTGTGTGTGTGTGTGTATGTGTGTGTTTTACTTGGGACAGAACCCAGGGGCATTCTATCTCTGAGGTACATCCTACCTCTTTTTATTTTATTTTATTTTTTTATTTTTTAAATTTTTAAAATTTATTTATTTTTTTTTATTTTGAAACCAGGTCTCACTGAGTTGCAGAGGGCCTCACTTAGTGGCTGAGGCTGTCCGCGAACCGCGATCCTCCGGTCTCAGCCTCCCAAATGCTGGGATTACAAGCGTGCGCCACCACGCCCGGCTTATTTTTTATTTTTGAGATAAGGTTTTGCTATAAGTTGCTACATGTTTTGCTGTTGCTGAGGCTGTCCTTGAACCTACTATCTTCTTGACTCAGCCTCCCAAGTACTAAGATTATAGGTATCTACCACCATGCTCCACTTGATTTTTTAAAGTTGAATACTTGAAAGATGTTTTCTCAGCCTTTCAATAAAGCTTTTTAAAGTAAATTAAAGTATCTAATAGTTATGATTTATGGTTGTAAATATTTAATGCACACAGAAGTACTTCTATTTTATTAAATTATAAATTTGTTACTTATTGATAATTTATAATTAAGTATTTTAATCACACAAACATATTAAAAGAAAAAGAATAGTTTTCATTTTGGATTAATACCTGAAAAAATGTGATTCTAGTCATTCCCTTCCACATTTTATATTTATATTTTTACTATAGAAATGTACTTAAAACTACTTCAATTTATTTATATTTTATAGCATTTTTCTTACAATATGTCCTGGATTAGAAATTGACTGCTAACTGATCAAATAAACCAATAAACTATTGATTTTCCTAGTAATTTATATCTATTCTAATTACTGCATTAGAATTCTATAGATATGCTTTTTAATTTTAGATATGTAAAAGTGAACTTGGATGTGTATTTGTGGTAGTTTGATTGTAACCATGGCACCAGTTTGTACCTTTCTGTGGCCATGTCATTTGTTAGTGACCTCCCACTCAGACATTGGGCTTGTCCCTGTGATTTGCTTTGGCTGACAAGACAGTAGCTAGCAAATACAATGAAAGCAAAGACATAGTACTTGCACATTAGTACTTTTCCTGTGCCTCACATCCTGCCACTATGTAAATAAGCTCTAGCTAGCCTCTGGATGATAAGAGACACATGGCTTAGTCATTCCCATTACCACATCAAACAGGGAGCCAGACTCCACGCCCTTAGCTAACATTCACAGACCCTTGAGGAATCAGCACAAGAGCTCACCTAACCTGTGGACTTGAAAGTAATAGCAAATGGTTGTTCCATATATGGGGGGGTAGGTACTAGGGATTGGATCCAATTGCTACCTCTGAGCTTCCAGCCCTTTCATTTTTTATTTTGAAATAGGGTTTGCTAAATTGCAGAGGGTCTCTCTTAAGATGGCCTTTGTTGATGCTGGCCTTGGACCTATGATTCCTTTCCCAAGTACTAGGATTACAGCTTCCAAAGTACTAGGATTATAGGCCTGTGCCACCAATTTTGGCACAAATGGTTGTTCTTTTAAGCCACCATGTTATGAATTGGCTAGTTACACAGCAATAATTGACAGATGGAACATGTATAAGAAGTAGATAGCAGACCAGAAATATTTTTTTCCTATCACATATCTGTTGTTTTATTAAAATCCTTTGTCACTGGATTTGTGGTAAAAGAGAGAATCTTGGATATGACTTTCTTTCTAATCTTAGCTTTAAAAAATATCCAAACATTTTTCATATCAATAAATAACTGAGTGACTGACCCAGCTTAGAATGATTTATCAACTAGACTCCTATTTTTATGTTCATTTGGTAATTATTATATATTCTGTCATACTTGCCATGAAAAATTATTTGCTCTGCAAAGTGAAAATGAGTTCCAAGTTAACTCTATGTATTTCATTACATCTGACCTTGATTTTTTTCCTTCTCCCAGCAATTCTGTATTCACTGATTCTGTTCATATTTCTGTTTCTCCTTCCTTTGGGAAATATGGTAACATTGCATTTCCCCAAATGTATCAGACTGTAAAAATGGCCACAGAATTATGTCATTCTCTTTATTCATGTCATTTTGCAATGTAATGTGCGGGTCTTTCTAAGAGTTTAAATCTTTCTCTTTTTTTAACCATTTAACTCGTTTTAATGTTTCTTCACAAATGGCGAAAAATACTGAAGTACAGACAAGGAATAATCATAACATTGTAGCCAACATTAAAAATATGGAATTATAAATTTAAAACATTTTCTGGTTTAAAAAATAAATCTGGTAGTTAATGCAGCTCTGCAGGGTCTCAGGGTCTAGTAGGGCCAGTCTCTGCATTCCTGACAGTGATCTCCTTTATCCATCTTCCGGTCCTCTACGTCCGCCTCTTCTTCCTCCCATCTGTTCCATCAAAGGCCCAGGGGCCCTCCCGGACCACCTCATCTTCCTCCGCCAAAGCTCCTCCATTCATGCCATGGCCACCACGGAAGCCACCTCTGTCTCCACCACGGCCACCTCTGAACATTCTACCAGGTCCACTGTGGTCTATGAGGCCACCTCTTCCTCACCGCATGCCACCAGGGCCACCTCTGCCCCGGTCACCACCTGGGGGTGGGAAGGGCGGTGGGAGGAAGCCTTCAGGCTTCAGGGCCTTGCACTGGTTACATTCTGTTCTCCAGGCGAAGTTCTGGTTTCCACAACCCGGATTGGGACACTGCCAGACATCCAGCTTGGTGCTGGACGTTTCCTCCTCCAGAGGGGTTCCTTGGGAACCTCAGGGTCCTCTTGGGGGAAAGCCACCTCTGTCTCCTCCACGACCTCCCATACGGCCCATAGGTCCCCCAGGACCTCCTGGGCCACCTGGACCTCCACGGAGCAGCAGCAGCAGCCCTCTGCCCTCCCGGTGCAGCATGCCACCTGGCATGCTATTCATTGGGGTTTTTTTCTGAGCCAGAGAGACTTTCAGTTTGCTCCCTTGAAAATCTTTTCCATCAAACCACTCCTCAGTAGCCTTGGCAGTTGGTGGGTCTTCATAGGACATGGTGGCATCGCCTTTGGGCTTTCCTGTTTCCTTGTCCAGGCAGATGTGGATCATGGGTTGCTCAGTTCTCTTGTTAATCTTAACAACCCCACACTGCTTATAGGAGTCTGCCAGATCATCAAGAGTCACACTGTCATTTAATCCTTGCATATAAACTGCACTGTTGTCAGAATATTCATCAGGATCTACAGGAGGGCCTAGATCAAGATCTGGTCCTTCGTCCATGGGTCCACGAGGCTTATTGAAGCCACCTTGCTCTCCAGCACTGCCCATTCCACCAGGTCCTCCTCACCACCCACCTCTGCTCATGCCTACACGATCAAATTCCTCTCTTCCCCTGCCCTGGTTATCAGGGCCACTCATGCTCCAGTTCTGTCCTGGTCTGGAAAATCCTCCAGACTCCTGCCCATAAACACCTATGCTACTGGGGTGGTCCTGTCGGAATGAACTCTGCTGCCCATAGCTGCTGCTCTGTTGGCTATACTGACTTGGAGACTGGCTGTAGGATCCAGTCTGGGGGGCGGGTAACTAGTGAGAGGCTGTTGCCCATAGCTGCTTTGTTGACCATAGCTACTCTGCTGTCCATAGCTGCTCAGGTGCAGTGGCTGTTGGCTGCTGCCCATAGGCTATGAAAGCGGGCTGCGTGCCATATGCAGACTGGGCTGCGTAGGAGGCCTGGGTGGTGGCGACCATAGCAGTGGTGGTATCATAAGCACCAGTGTCGTACCCCTGCACAGGCTGGCTGTACTCCTGCAGGGCCACTGTAGTAGTACAGCCAGTGGGAGACTGTCCATAGGAGGCTGCATACACAGTCTGCCCGTAGGTGGCAATTCTCTGAGCCTGGGTATAGCTGACATCAGTCGGCTGTCCATAGGGTCCATTGCTTTGTTGCTCATATGCCTGGATGGTCTGTGCATATCCTTGAGTTGGCTGGGTGGTATATGCAATGTAGCGCTGCTGGGCTGAAGCTTGTTTGTAGGCACTGTAATCCGTGAAAGCCATTTTCTCTCCTTCCTCCTCGTTCTCCCAACTTCCATCTCCCTCTTGCTTTCCCTCTCTAAGAGTTTAAGTCTTTTTCCCCATATTTTTTCTTTGTGGATCTGGGGGTGGAACCCAGGAACATCGCACCTCCGGGCTATACCCACAGCCTATTTTATTTTCCATTTTGAAACAAAGTCTCATTAAGTTTCTGAGGTCAGCCTTGAATCTGTGATTCTCCTGTCTTAGCTTCCTAAGAATTGGAATTATAGGTGTGCACCACCACACCTGGCTCTGTTTCTTCATATCGACTCTGGGCTTAGTCATGTGACTTTCTTTAGACATTTGGACTGAGGCACATGGACCCCCAACTTGAGACTTGAAAAGCAGTTGTGAATTGGGGCTGGCTCCCTTGGTTCTCTTTGGAACCCTGTGACTGGCACCATGTGAACAAGTCAGGGCTGACTCTTAATGAGGAGGAAGGACAGGCTCTGTTGTCCCAGCTGGCAGTTAGTTAATCCTCAGAAACCGAGTTGCTTAGCTGACAAGCAGCTGAAGACAAACATTTGAGCACTCACAGTCAAGGCACACAGAAATGCTGTATTTCACCTAGCATAAGTTATTCCAAAAATGGTGTTTCAAGCTATGAGATTTAGTGGTATATAGTTTTATATGTCCTTGAAATTTTCTAATATAACATCCTTCAAAGTTAGTTATGGTCATATAATTTGCTTAATCCACTAAAATGTGTCACTTTCCTCAGAAGTTTTTAAGACCTGGATTGTGATTCTGCATCTTCTTTCTCTTGTCACAGTGACTGGGAGCTTCCAGCTGGAGTAACTCCATAAGCTCTCAATCTTTAATGAACATGAAACAGTTCTCCCCCTACCCCACCCCCACATACTGACCTATTGAGGTCAAATAGTATAGTAAGAAATAAACCTTTGCATTCAACCACTAAGATTTTGAGTTTCTGTTACTGGAGCAGAAGCTAGGCCATTCTGACCAAGGTATAACTTGGTATTCAGAAAGAGGTAGAGTTATGATGAAAATATAAAGTATATGACAGTAACTTGAGGCTCAGTCGATGGTGGTAAGGAAATCTGTGTGAGGCTGGAGAGTTAGAATTTTATGCTAGCTATGGCAAAATATTTGCTAAATATTTGATGTATGTCTCACATTTTTCTCCTTTCTAATTGGGAATGTTTACAATGTTGTTTTAGTCAGATTTTGCATTGCTGTGTTCAAAATACCTGCCAAGAAACACTTAGAAAAGAAAAGGTATTTGGGCTCATGGTTAGAGGTTTGGTCCATGGTTAGTTGGCTCTAAGCCAGAAACATGGTGGTAGGCAGTGGCAAAGGACAGCTGCTTAATTCATTGCAGCCATAAAGTGGTGGTGGGGGGGGAGCGAGCGAGAGTGAACCCAAACCAGGGACATATATGGTCTCCTTCAGCTACATCCAACCGATAACGGTTGCCATCCAGTAAATCCACCCAAATTATTAATCCATTAGTAGATTTAACCACTTATGAGGTTACAGCCCTGATTTAATTATTTCACCTCTGATCATTCTGCATTGTCAACCTTGAGCTTTTCAAGGTGACATTCCACAGTTATACCATAACAAAAACGTTATGATTTGAACATATTCCTCTCAAAAATAATGCATTAGAAACTTAATCTGCAATGTATCAGTGTTTGAAAGTGGGACCTATTAAGTTGTAATGAGGCCAGGACAGTGGAATGACTGGATTAATGTTATTATCTTGGTAGTATGTTCAAAAGGAAGAGTTTGGGAGTTTGGACCCCCTTTTAAATCCCTCCCTCACTTTGTCTTCTGCTTGGGAAAATACAGCAAGATGGCTCTTGCTAGACACCAACACCATTGCCTTAGACATTCCAGCTTCCAGAACTGTAAGAAATAAATTTATTTTTTCTGGTAGTGTTTGGGGGGGATCAGGGATTGAGTCAAAAGGTATTCTGTCTCTGAGTTACACTCCCAGCCCTACTTTATTTTATATTTTGAAACAGGGCCTCCCTAAATTGCTGAGGTCGGCCTTGAACCTGTGATCCTGCTCCTCCTATCTCCCAAGGACTAGAATTACAGGCATGCACCACCACTTTCATCTCATAAATTTCTGTTCTTTATAAGTTATATAGTTTGTAGTATTCTACTATATTAGTACAAAATGACCTAAGACACCAAATTTATTATGTACTTGTCCTACCACTCTATGTTGAGTGTGTGTGTGTGTGTGTGTGTGTGTGTGTGTGTGTGTGTGTGTGTGCATGAGGGGAAGCTAGACACCATGCATTTTTAGGTCTCTGTAACAAGACAGGCTTCATCCATTCTAGATTTAATATAGAGACTACAAATAGTCTTATTTGTAAGACTACTTACAAGTTAATAAGACTACTTATTTTACTTATTTGTACTCAGAGATGCTAGCCTTTAAGATCAATGCCTTACTGAACAAAACTTTCAGAACACCTCACTTGTGATAGGACTGAATATCTTGTAGTGTAAAGAGAGTGGAGTGTAAATTAGTGACTAGAAAGGTCGCAATAATCCTTGATGCTATTCATAAAGAAATTCTGGTTATCTTTCTTCTGGATAAACGGTAGAATTATATTTCCTCTGCACTCTTGAAGAAAGACGTACCTGTGTAATTTTGTTTGGTCAATGAAGTATGAGCAGAATTGACTCCTGTCACTTTTAGGAAGAACCAGTTTGTTATTCCTCATCTTTTACCTACCGAACAAGGGGGAAAGTTCCAGCCATTCCAGCCTCCTTACGCATCCAGTTTCTTGGCGAGAACTACTTGGAATGAAGTCACCTTAACCTCAGCGATGAATATGTACATATGCAAAAAAAAATTATGTCACAAAGATTTTTGGGACCCTTAGTTACTGCACCATAACCTGTTCCATCCTAACTAATGTAGATCACCATAAAATTGATCAGAAAAGTTACAAAGGCAGATCTTCTTAGCAATTATATATGAGTGGAATTGGCACCTGAAGCCATTCCAAAAGCACCTTCTCTAGTGATTGCACCTGTCTCCAGTCGTGACCATTCTAGAAAAGGTGGATATAAGATTGCAAATCTCGCTTAAAAAATAAAACTTTATCTCTAGCACACCCATACGTATATATGTATATATGTTTATATACATGCATACATACATGTGTGTATATATATATATATATGCATATATATAATCTTCACTACTGAGGTAATGAGGACTGAGACACTTTCTCATGGTGGGAGGTGGTTAGAAGGTGGAATAGAGATAAGCCAGAAAATAGGGTGGGTGGAAAACAGGGTGGGTGGTATAGAACTCAGAATTTATGAAGTTTCCAAGAATTAAAACATATTTCCCACAGACTTGTTATCAATTTAGTTCTCAGCCATCTTTGAGTGCCTGCTTTGGTTTGGACGCCTGCAATTATACAGAATAAATGTACAAACACTCCAGTGTAAAAGTAAAAATGTAACTGATCTCTATTTAGTCAAGATTCCTCTCTCACAGAAGAAGTTATTTTCTCTAGCAGAGAGCAGAATTCATTGCATACTTGTAAAGTGCCACACACTGTAGTAGTGGCTGGCGAATGAAAGATCTCTAGTGACATAAGTCTTTGTAGGTCGCTGCCGGTCAGGAGTTTGTATTTTGCGGAGCATAAAAAGACTTCCTTCCTGGAGTTTTCAGCCAACTACATCAAATTCCCCCTTCCCCTAATAATTTTTCGGTGAGAAGTCCCTCATCGGAGTGCCCTCATTTCCTGGCAATATTCTCTCTTTTGGAGACCACTTCGCAATGACTTCGGGGACTCTCTGGACCTGTGGCAGTAATGTCAGATGCAGCCAAAGGACTGTCTGGACCTTTCTCCACGAAGTACTCAGATGACAGTGATCCCAAAAAGTTTCCTCTACTTAGAACAGAAGGCGCAGTCTGAACATGTAAGGGACCGGCACCTCCTGGTTTCCATCGCGGAACCGACTGACACTCAAGCTGCCGCCCGGCTGAGCGGCGCAGACAGCGCAGGGTCTGGGGCGCGGGGAGCCGGAGCCTCAGCTAGCAGGGGCTCCGCGCACTGAGCTCCGCCGCCGGTTAGCGAGCGCGGAGGAAGGCGCGCGCTCCACTCCCGCTGGACTACGAGTCCCGGCGTGCCCCGCGCCTCGGCTGCGCGCTCCGCTACGAGGCCTGCGCGCGAGGGAGCCTGGGAAGCGAAGTCCCGGGCCGGCCCGCGCCGGTCTCCCAGGCAGAAGGGAGGCGTTGCTGGTCCGCTCCTTCGGCACGCGGGTTCCTGGCGGAGCTCCGGGTCCCTCGCTCCCGCTCAGGGTTTTCGCGGGCGGCATGGCTCGCCTGAGTAAACTCGGCGGGGAGGGGGCGGAGGAGAGGGGAGTGGAGGGGGCGGGGTCAGCGGAAGCGGCAGGTTGCTTCCTTCGGCTCGGCGCGCTCCCTCCCCGCCTCTCCCCGAGGGAGCGGTGGGAGGGGGAGGGAAGGGCCGCGGGAAGGTAGTGACACGTGTCAATCAACCCCTCCGGGGGGCGCGCGCTCCGGGGCTCGCGCCGAGGGCTCGCGCCCCTGCCTCGTGCCTGCGCCGCTCGTATGTAAATGAGGGCGCGTGACGCGGGACGCAGATGGACAAGGGAAGAGAGAGAATGGCCGCTGCCGCCGCCGCCGCTGCCGCCGCCGCTCAGTGCCGGAGCCCTCGGTGCGCGGCGGAGAGGAGAGGATTCCGGCGGGAACTCGACTCCTGGCGCCACCGCCTCATGCACTGTGTAGGTAAGAGAGACGGGCCGGGCCGGCGCGGGGCGGCGCCGCCGCCGCGGAGTTTGTGCCGCGGGCGGTAGTTGAGCCCGGGTCCGGGTCAGTCCAGTGCGGAGCGCGGCGGGAGCGCGGCCACCGCTCGCCTTTTGTCTCGGCTCCTCGCCGGCGGCTTGGGCCCCGGGGCTCCCGGGAGCTGAGAGTTGGGACGCGCTCGCCCAGCCGGGGAGGCGGCCGGCTCGCGGTCTCCCCGAAACTCCGGGGCCCGGGGCGGCCGCCGGGCCGCTGTCAGCGAGGCGGCGGGAAGGCGGGCCGGCGGGTCCGCGCCCCCGGCGCACACACACCCCCTTCTCGCCGCCGGGGGCCGGGCCGGCCCGAGCCGCCGAGTTCCCGGGCCGCGGGGCTCGGGGGGCCCCGGGGCGCCGGGCCGCGGGTGGGCGGCGGGGGGCGCCGCCCGGCGGGTGGGGGGCGCCCAGCTCTGCCCTCTCGCGCTCGGCGGCGGCGGCGGCGGCGGCGGCCGCGCGGTGCGTACCCCTTTAAGAAGGAGCCGCTCGAGCGCTGACGGTTGGGATTTGAAGTTCTTCCTCCCTCTTTGGAAGTCTGGACGGATGGGGGTGTTGCCATGGCGACGGCACCCTCGCCCCGGCCCCGCCCCTCGCTCTCCCTCGCGGACGCCCCGACGGCCCGGGTCCTGGCGCGCTGTCATGTGATGGGCTCTCCCCGAGCGCTCGGGCTGCGCCCGCTCCTCTCCCGGTTCCGCCGCACTCCTGCGCGCCCAAAGGGTGGGCTCTGACTCGCTGTGCTCCAAACTTCTGGGCCGGGGGCGCCCGCTCTGCGGCTGTTCAGGGTGCTGGGAGATGGTGGGACTCCCCGCCTCGTTTCCTTCCTCCTCCTCTGCCTCCTCTCTTAAGCGTTTTGGCTCGAATGAGACGTGTGCCTGGAGCTGTGGTCCAGCAGGTTGGTGTAGTGGCACCGGGGGGCCGAGGGGCCGTGGCCGGGCGTGTTTGCCCCGGGGGCTCGGGTGGGAGGTCGTGGCAGCGGTGGGAGGAAGGCTGCATTGTGTCGAGGGACCCGAGCATCCGCTTTTCCTGCCCAGGAGCCGGCCTCGGCTTCTGGAGTGGGGGTAACCCTAGTGCCCGAGGAAAACAACTCTCTCACCTTGTTTCCATCTGTTCTTGCGCCACCTCGCGCCCCTTCCCCCCTACCCGGTCCTTCTCAGATTTGGTTGGTTAGCGCCTTTTTCTTTTTCTTTCTTGCTTTTACTAATGAAAAGAAGATTGTAGTAGGCTAAACTAGTAACAACTTCAATTCAGAAAATGTGTCCTGCGGGAGGATATGATGAATAGAGGAAAACAGACAAGAATGAAGGTTGCTCTTTGGAAGGGGCATTTAAGTGATGTTTAAGCAATATACTGTTTTATTATAAAATGTATTTTGGTCTTATCTATGGGGAAAATCTTTATAAGTTAAATAGTGACTCTAGTTATAAACTGTAAAAAAACTTAATGGAATTTTTTTGTATATTAGGTATGTTGGTCATTGTGTTTCTTGAATACAAAATGGGCCCGGTTTTATAATTGCTTGTGTAAAGATCTCTTTTACTGAAAACCTGTTTAGAAATTCTGGAGTTCAGGTAGGATGGCAGCATTGCAATACTGGCTCATGTTGTTGCTATGTTTTTTGTTTTTTGTTTTTTTTTTTTTTTCAAGGCACACAGTAACTTAAGAATGTCTGGTCAGTTTTTGTTTTAGAATATTTGAGGGTTTGTTTTTCAAATCTTACTTGGTTGCATTAAATATAGCGTTTTCTTGAAGAAAAAAATTTAAATAAGAAAATTAATTGAATTTGATAGAAAAAGGAATTGCTTTTTTCCTAGATATTCAGATAGATTTGGAAGACCCTGAAAATTTATTTAATACTGTCTATGTTATACGTGTAATGTAGTACACAGTTGTGCATGTAAAGAGTTTCTTTTTTCTGAGTCCTAGCCATATTTGAAAATTCTCAATCCTAGTATACACTTGTTGCTGGAGGTTTTTCAGTGTTCTATTTATGGTGTGAGTTGGGAGTAAATAGTTTGTATAATTACTTTTAAGTCACTTTTTGTTGTTAATATACTTAAATTCAATAGTACTTTGTTAACATTTATAAAACCATATTCTTTTGGTGTGTACACATGTGACTATATATTTTGTATTGGATGTCAGTGCTCTTATTGCTTGAAATCATTTTCATAAAATAACATCCTTTCTCGTATCATTATAGTAGGTTTTTGACTACTCTTTTGATTCATTCCTGGTTTTGGTGTTTAATTTGGGGAAGAAAATGATCCAAAAATCTACTTGTGAGACAGGAAGTTGTAGGTAGTTTCTCAGAGTTGTGCAGCAAATTAGTAGTAAGCCATTAGTGAAGTTTTTGTTCTCTGTTCTTAACAATTTAATCTGATTTATTTTTATAACCTATATATAATGGTCATATTTGTAGGGAATAAAGTATTTTTTAGTTGTGAGTGACTGTTTACAATTAATTGAAAAGGTAAAATGTTTGGCTTTTGATTTAGAAATGTATACCTTTCTCTGTATATGGAACTCCTCTTTACCTTCAGAGTTTTTTTGGGGTGTGTGTGTGTGTGTGTGTGTGGTACTAGGGATTGAACCCAGGGGAATTCTACCTCCAAGTTGCACACTGGCCCTATTTTTTTATTCTTCATTTTGAAACAAGGTCTCACTAAGTTGTGGAGGGCCTCACTAAGTAGCTGAGGCTGGCTGAAAACCTGGATCCTCCTGTCTCAGCCTCTCATGTATTGGGATTACAAGTGTGTGCCACCACACTGGGCTAACTGTAGGATTTTCACTACTCTTCTGATTCATTCCTGATTTGTACTCTTGGGAGTTGTCTTGCAAGCTCTTTGTTAGAATTAATAGCTTTTTAGCCTGGCATGGTGGCGCATGCTTGTATTCCCTGTGCTTGGGAGGCGGAGACAGGAGGATCGTGCTGGTTTAAGAGACCCTGTTTCCAAATAAAAAATATATAGGAGTGTAGCCTGGAGGTAGAAGGGCTTCCAGGAACCCCAGTACCACCAGGAAAAAAAAAAAAAAAAAGAATTAATAGCTTTAAGTCCCTGCATCTGAGAGGCTGAGACAGGAGGATGGTTCCAGGAAACCCTTAGCTACTTAGTGAGGCCATTTGCAAGTCAGACCCTGTTTCAAAATAAAGAATAAAGGATTGATGTAGTTCAGAGGTAGAATGTCCCTGGGTTCCATCCTGATTCTGCAAAAAAATAAAAAAATAGCTTTGTTGATAGGTGCTTCTATCAACAAAGTACCTCCCCTTTGGTACTAGGAATGGGACCCAGATCATTGTACCTCCTAGCTACACCCCTCAACCTCAGCCATTTTTACTTTTATTTTGAAACAAGACCTTGCTAACTTGCTGAGGCTGGCTTCAAACCTGCAATCCACCTATCTCAGCCTCCCAGGAACTGGGATTACAGGCATGTTGTGCTGCATCCAGCACTATGCTGTAATTTTGAGTATGTTCATTTATCTGATGTTCAAGTGCTTATTTGATTTGGTAAATAATATTTTATTACTTACAATATTAAAATTCAAAACAAAGTCTAGAATAAAATAAATGCATTTGCATATTTTAAACATTATCCAGAATACTTGATTTGGAAGATAGGCCTTTTTTTTTTTTTTTTTTTTTTTGCAGGTCTTGGAATGGAACCCAGGGCATTCTACCTTCAAGCTACACCCCCTTCCCTATTTTTTATTCTTTATTTTCAAACAGGGTCTCACTGAGTTGCAGAGCCTCACTACGTAGCTGAGGCTGTCTGTGAATCACGATCCTCCAGTCTCAGCCTCCTGAATGCTGGGATTAAATGTTTGTGCCACCACGCCCGGCAAGATATACCCATTTAAAAAAAACAAAAAAAAAACAAAAAAAAACTTTAGTTTTACAATAGTTCAGGGAACTCTTATTAAGCCCTTACCCATATTCACCAGTTGTTTCATATTTTGTTATATTTGCTTTATCATTTCTGTCCTATGTCCACATATATGTTTGTGAATAATCAGAGTAATTTGCAGGCATCATATCTCTTTACCCTTAATGTCTTCTGGAAGGACATTACCTAACCATTGTGTAAGTATTAAAGTAATATACTGATTATTAGTATGGACATATTATTACCTCGTTTATAATCCATACTCAAATTTTGACTCTGCCCCCCCCCCCTTACAAGGTCCACTCCTGTATCATGCACTGCATTTCCTCATCATGGCTCTTCAGTCCTTTCTATTTTTTTATCTTGACCTTTTTTAAAAGTACAAGGCAGTTATTTTGTAGGATGTGTCTCAATTTGAATTTATTTTTTCATAATTAGATTGGTTATCCATTTGGCAGGAGTACTACTAAAGAGATGTTAGTTCTTCTCAGTATATCATATCTTGAGACACATGAGGTTGGGGTGTCCCAATGTTGATCTTCTCAGCTTTGAAATTTTGCTCAAAGTAGTATTCTTTATATTTCTCTGTAAAAGTTACCTTTTACCTTGTTTTTTGTAAGTGGTATGCAACTTATTTTGAAAAAATATCTTGAAGAACAGGGTACTATAATAGTCTTATCAACATTTTACCTACCAGTGTTAGCATCCAGTGTTGCTTTTCTTACTTATTCCTTCTCTTATTAAAAGTTGGCATTTTGTCTTAAAGCAAATCTTTAATATCTTCTTCTTGTTTATTCATTTATTTTTATCAGTATGAATTCATGAATTATTACTCATTGATTATTAAGTCTATGACTTGTTATTTTGATTCTCAAATCATGCCAGGTTTGGCTAATGAGAGCTTCATCAAGCTGGTTGCTGAGTGTGTTTGCTCCCCCTCTCCAAAATGAAAAAACGATTTCAGGTTTATGTACTACTTTACATGCCATAGCTCTGGTATCGGCCATTTCTCTAAAATGATCTCCGTTCCTTTGAATGGAAAATAAATTTAGATACCAAAGCCTGACAGTAGGCTTTAGGACTGTTTTAAAACCTTCTTTTATTTTTCTCCCCCGATATACAAGGTATTAATCATGTGTTATTTTTCACCTAAAATTATACAACAAAGCAAAGTGGTAAAGATTGGGTTAGAATCATTCTAAAATGTCTATTGTCTTTTCTGCATAAAACTGTTCAGAAGAAATAAAATGGGAGCTAAACATGTATTTTTAAATCTTGATAACTACATTAAAAAAAGCACATCTTATTTAATGTTAACATTAACTCACATAGGAATTATTGAGTCCATTTACATTCTTAATATTAAGTCTTCAAAATTGGATATTTTACATTTATAGCACATTTCAGTTTGTGCTAGCTATATTTCAGTGATTTCATATATATATATGTGTGTGTGTGTATGTGT
Source organism: Muscardinus avellanarius (assembly GCF_963383645.1). Classification (NCBI taxonomy): domain Eukaryota; kingdom Metazoa; phylum Chordata; class Mammalia; order Rodentia; family Gliridae; genus Muscardinus; species Muscardinus avellanarius. The sequence continues at coordinate 126,238,485 of NC_137791.1, forward strand.
GTGTGTATGTGTATATATATATATATATATATATGCTTTTATTGTTGCATTGTAGTCTCACATCATAAAGTAAATCATGTTGATAATGACATCCATGCACACAGCATTCGGTAGGGCCACCCCCAGGCTCCCATCTACCCCTTCCATTAGAGAGTACTGAAATTGGTATTTTCAAATATGTACACATAGTTGATGGCAGTAATTCCATTAATGAACCTCACTCTTCCCCCTGTTTCCCTTAGATCATTTCCATGGCTGCTTTTCCATTATCTGGAATTCCTCTGATATCCCAATTACTCCCTAACTTGTGCATATTAGAGAAAACATATGACCCTTCTATTTCTGTGATGGACTAATCTCACAGTGATTTCTTAATAGACACCTGTAGGAAATTGTCACTTTATTGGACATTTTAGTTCTGTTTTGATTTCCATGGTACCAATTACCTTTAACTGTTGATAGTAACCAAAACTTGTAGCTTAATTCATCTTTTCCTCCAATCTTTTATTAGGATAGCATAAAACAGAGCTAGACTCTTGCATTTGAATCCTACTGTTACCACTTCCCAGTGGGACAAGTTTCTTCTTTGTACTGCAATCACTTAATCTGTAAATTGGAGATAATTAGGTTGAGAATGAGCTGTGTTGGTGTGTGTTAATATGTGTCTTCCATATAGGAAGCATTCACTATGTTAGCTGCTGTTATTTCTATTATTACGGTTTGGCTCAGGTTATTAACTGCTAAAACCTTACCTTTTACTCTGATGAACAATAAAGATATTATGGGGCATGTTAGCTGAAAGATAGTAAGGGTTTGAACGATCTGTATTCTAGAGTACTCTGGAGCCACAGAATTACAGTTTTAGAATCACAGAATATCACTTAGCTTAATCCATGCTTTTTATATGAAGAAAGCAAAAAACATTTGTTGCCTTCCTAAATTTGAGGAATCTTTGGTGTGGTAAATGAAATCAAGAAATTAGTTTTTGTTCACCTAAAGAATCTTTATTATACTATATCATTTTGAAGCTATCCTTGGTTGGTATCTACTGTGTATTTCAGTTTTCCATTATCATTTTCATTATCAGCCTGATATTTTTTTCTGGCCGCTACGTGCCTCCTGCTCTTGTATCTTTCCACTAATTTTTATTGTGTCTTGTTGGCTTGCTGTGTAAAGCCCAGAAGAATAAATTTACTTGGAAATCTGGACTGGTAGGTACTGGTATGGAAGGGTGAACTAACAAAAAACTTTGGCTCTACACTTTTTCCAAGCAACTTTGTTATCCCTTTTTAAAAGATAAATTGTGGTAAACATCTAATAGCATGGTGCTGCTGAGCAGTTGAATGGTTAAGATCTTCAATTTGTTCTATAAACAAATTCATCTGTCGATTTTTTTCTGCAGATAAAATGGTATGTGCTCCCAGATCATTTTATACTTGGAAGAATAAAAATCTGCCATCTTTAAGACCAATCGGTGTGTGAATTTTATAATTTTAAAGATGTTAGTTATGAGCTATAGACTGGTCTTAACGTGACATAGCTTCTTTTCTCTGTGGTGCCATGTCTTTGTGCCTATGCTGCTTCGCTTGGTTGGTTATAAGTGTGCACCCCTTCCTGACTGGCTATGCAGATAAGTTGCTATTAGTGTATGCCAACATTCCTCTGACTTGTCTTACCACCATCCTTGGTCTTCAGTTCTAGCACAGTTAAGTCTTGCAAGTAGCAATAAAAATATGTAGAGTTTTGGTTATATAACTTTCCCTTCCTCATTATCATCTAGCCTTTCAATTAAATTATCCTATTTTTTGTGTATAGAGTGCCAGTCTTCTCCTTTTTGGAAATATTTTTTCCTTTTGGTAAACAGATATTCAATGACTTAATGATGGTTCAGCTTTAGTTTTTTCTTTTCTGTGTAATGGTGCAGAAGACAAATAATAAACACATGCATATGTGTGTGTGTGTGTGTGTGTGTGTGTGTGTGTGTGTGTGTAGCCATTTGTTAAAAATAGGCTTTGTGTTAGGTGATTTTGCCCAACTGTACAGCGTTCTGAGCACATTTATTTCTAAGTTATGATCAGGACATCACCCCATGGTAAGTTAAATCTATATGCTAGCGTTCATGGCTGATGGCATCAAAGTCACAGGTTCAAAATTTTGAGTATTCCCATAACTTTATTAGAGTCCATACTTAAAGCTGAATTTGTTGTTGACAAATCCTTTCAAAAGTTTATTCACAATAGAATCTAGATGAGAAAATGTGAATGGGCCCAAAGCAATCTACCACTACTACTAGAAAATTAATCAACAAAATGATACACCTTTCCATTTGAAGAAGAGCACTTTTTTCTTACTTAAACCTAAGTAAGAGTTTTGCTTAAAAGTTTTTCATGTTTGCTAGAAAATAAAACACAAGAATCTTTTTTTATCTCATCCTCTTTAATGTTTTTTTCTGTAATTAGAAACACCTCTATCCTGTGTACATTTTCTTTTTCTTTTTCTTTTTTCTTTTTTTTTCTTTTTTTGTGGTACTGGCGGGTGATACCCAGGGGCTTTCTACCTCTGGGCTATACTCCCAGACCTATATTATATTTTATTTGGAAACAGGGTCTGACTAAGTTACTGAGAGCCTCACTAACTAGCTGAGGCTGGCTTTGAACCTGCGTGATCCTCCTGCCTCAGCCTCCCAAGTGCAGGGATTATAAGCGTGCGCCACCACACCGGGCTCTTGCTTTTTAGTTTTCTTCTTTTTTTACTTTAGTCTGTTTCCAAGTTTTTACTTTACTTACAATATCTTATGGATTCAATTTTTTTTTGATACAGTAAGCACTTGGGCAAAATTCTGGTTTATATCAGTATCTGTATTGCTGATTTTACTGTCTTCCAGTAAAATATATTCTAAATCATTGTTTGAAGTAGCTTCTTCGATTTCCGTTTTCAAAGTAGTTATATCTCTCGTTTGTCTTTTTTTTAATCATTAAAAGCTATTGCACATATTCAACTAGTTGACATAGTCTATCAAATGTTTCTTTTTTTCAGTTCTCTTAGACCACCTAACCTTTTCATCTGCTTTTACTTTCTTTTCCACATACTGCCCTAAATTCTTATCTTTTTAGTCATTCTTCTGTCTTGCCTCCTCAGTCACCTTTAAAATTCAACCTCAACTTAGAATCTTTTCTAAAGTACTTATTAAAAAATACTTTCAGACATTTCTCCATTAATTCAAAGTGGCCAGTTCTTTTTAGATGGAAGTTCAAAGTGTATATACGGAGTTACTTTGTTCATTAGCCTTCATATTTAAATAATAAGTTGTTTAGAGATGGGACTTAAGTTTTCACAACTGGTAGGAAGTAGGAAATGGAAAGAAGTTTTCTTAATTTCTATTGTAATCTTAGGGGTGTGTGTGTGTGTGTGTGTGTGTGTGTGTTGCTAGGGATTGAACCTAGAGGATTGAAACAAGAGATGTTCTACCTTCCAGCTACATTCCCAGTCTATCCACACACCCCCCCTTTTTTTTAAGTTTGGAAACAGGATCTTCCTAGGTTCCTGAGAATCTCTCTAAATTCTGACACTGGCTTTGAACCTGTAATCTTCTTGTCCCAGCCTCCCAAATATTAAGATTACTGGAGTGTGTCACCACACCCAGAATAAACATGCTATTTAAACCCATGGAAATTAATGAAATTATCTAGGGATGCATAAGAGATAAATAAAAGTAAAGGATTCAGTACTACACCTAAAGGAATGTTAAAATTTCTTGAGAAAGAGGAACCTCAAAGTAAGCCACTGAACTTTATACTGAAAAGTAAGACCTTCGGATATGTAGTAAAACTAGGAGAGTGCTATCACCATATACAAGAGGAGAGAAGAATTTTACAAGAACAGGGATTTATACATGTCGATGAGATGTCAGGTATGTAGGTGAATCGGGACATTTTTGACAACATGGAGGTTCAAAGTGACCTTGACTAGATTAATTTCAGCAGGGTGATAGAGATGGCAGCCATATTGTGATAGGTTAGAAAGTAAGGTATGTTCAAGTGGAGATAACATTTGTAGTAGACTACTCATTTAAGAGCTATTCTTTGAGGAAGAACAGATATAAAGGAAGCATGGGGGTGTAGGGATGTTTGTTTTTTAAATGAGAAACACCATTTACAATACTGAGTAAGATGAAGAATACTTTTTTGAATCAGTGATATCTGTGATTCTTTTATATGTTTAATTAAACAGACAGCTGATAGCAACAGAATATTGAGATAAATATATAGGTAAAGAAAATGGATTTGGTTTGACTCAATGAATGCAAACTGAGTTCATTTTTTGCCCTCAAATATTTTCTATTGAAATTAATCATTAATGTATAGTGTGTTTGGTATTGGTGCATTTTGCATGTTAAAGGATTTTTTATTCACTCTTATTCAATTAAGTACCTTGAGTTCTACTGGTTGCCAGTTGATTGGGAGATAATTCTGTTTCTTCCTTACTGGGTTCTGAACTGGCAATATATTTAGGAATCAAGGATCAAAGTATTAGTTTTTATAATAAGGTCGTATTTGAAGAACTTGGTTGAAATTGGGACCAGAAGTAAATATTATACTTCCTTACACCCTAGCCTCCTGTCTTGAACTTACCAACCAGTCTGATAGTATGGCTAGAACTTTCAGGTCTCTCTTAAATACAGGGAAGCTCTACTACCCCAGTGAAGCTAAGTAAGCAAGAGGGTTGGCCCAAGTAAGAATTGACTTTTTAAACATTATTCCACCAGGAAACAACTATCAGGATGTTGTCAATATTTGTTATTTTTCCTTCCTTTGGGAGAGTAGGGGAAAGAGAAACCTGTACCAAAGAAGAATGTGAAGAGTTTTTGTGGAAGTTCTTTTTTATGGGAGAGGCAGGAACTTACAATTTACACTGGGTTTGGATTTAGATTTTGCTTTTAAATAGCTTACAATGATTAAAGATGTTAAATATTAGACTTGGTTTAATATAATGGAAAATCAGAAGAGGGAAAAGTAATTTATTTTCAAGGATACAAATTGAATAGGCTTCAAAGGATTGAGTAAAAGCAGGGATTGGTAAAGTATCTGTAAAGGGCTGATTAGAATATTTTAGGCTTTTGCCAGGTTAGTGAAATAGCTCATTCTCAAGGACCGTCTGGTCTCTATTGAAGCTACTCACCTGTGCTATTGTCATTGTAAAAGCAATATCTAAATGAATGAACATAGGTGCCCTCCTGTAATTTCTGTACTGGGAGGCCGAGACAGAAAGATAACAGGTTGGAGGCCACCCTCAGCAACTCAGCAAGACTTGAGTGACTTAATGAAACCATGTTTCAAAAATAAAAAGTTAAAAGGGCTGGGGTTATAGCTAGGAGGCATTAGAGAATAAAATCAAATAGGTTTATATGGTTTGGGGGCCATTGCGGATTCCTAATTAAAGGCTGTGGCAGGAAAGTAAGGTGTAGGGAATAGGCAGAGGGGGTAGTATAAGAAAGATATATTAGGTCTGAATAATGATAGATTCTGAAGATATTCAACACTATAGAATCATTGGAGAAACTCAAATTGAACTAGAAAAATGAGCAGTGTTCGCTTCAGTATATTCATTAAGACACTAGATTGTTGAAGTACTCTTCAATAGTACTTTTCTTTACTTCTAGGGCTTTCAGCAGTGTGAGAAATAAAGAGAAAAATGGAAGCCAAATGTCATTTCTATCAGTAGTAGAGACCACATTAGAGTAATAGAGGTGAGCTGATGTAGGAAGACTTACCCATCCAGGCACAGGCACACTCAAGAAGCACAGCTTAGTGTGATCTCTCTGCAGGCATGTTCTGCCTGGGTAGCTCCCTGCCCATAAGGGCAAGAGGAGCAGGACTGTGTGAGCTTTGTGTGTTTAGTAATTCCAAAATCACCAATCAGATCTAAGTCAATTCATGTCCCTCGGGGTGAAGAGAGCTTCAGATTGTGTTTCTGAAGCATCCTTCCTCATAGAAAACAGGAGCAAGGTAGATCATTATGTCTTTTATGTAGGATTGTATCTGTGGATAAATGTACTGGAAACAAAAGCAAGTCAAACATACATATTCTTGATTTTTTTTTTCCCCCCGGTACTGGGGATTGAACCCAGAGACATTCTACGTCTGAGCTACACTCCCAGCCCTATTTTTTTTTTTTTTTTAATTTCGAAACAGGGTCTCACTAAGTTTTGGAGAGCCTCACTAAGTAGCTGAGGCAGTCTTCGAACCGCAATCCTCCTGTTTCAGCCTTCCAAGTACTGGGATTACCAGCGTGAGCCACCACACCTGGGCATATTCTTGATATTTAAAAATATATATTTAATTTCAGTGTTTGGAACAATTGTACTTTCAGAAATTTTAATGTAAAATTATTAAATTTTTAAAAATTAACTAGTTTTTGGCTGGGCGTGGTGGCGCACGCTTGTAATCCCAGCATTTGGGAGGCTGAGAAGGGAGGATCATGGTTCAGGGACAGCCTCAGCTACTTAGTGAGACCCTCTGCAACTCAGTGAGACCCGGTTTCAAAATAAAGGATAAAAAATAGGGCAGGGGGTGTAGCTCAGAGGTCGAATGCCCATGGGTTCCATCCCCAAACCCGCAAAAAAAAAATTAACTAGTTTGTTACACACCTCTCTACTTAAAATGCGTAAACAGAATGCATGTTTAGCTAGACAATAGACAAATCTTCCGTATCAGAACTTTCACTTGACTTCTTAAATTTGGAAGGAATTAGTATAAAAGAATAGAACACTATTTCTGTAAGCAGAAGAAAACAGCTACAGTTGCCCTCTGTATCCATCTATATGTTCTGCATCTGTGGATTCAATCTTGGAGAAAACTATTTTGGAAGAAAATTGCATCTGTAGTAGATATGTAAAGGCTCTTTGGGGAGGGCGGAGGAAGGAAATAACTGTGCCATTTTATATAAGAAACTTGAGCATCTGCCTAGTTTGGTATCTGTGAGGGGTCATGAAACCATTCCTAGGGATACTGAGGGATAAGTGTAGGTTATTTTTAAATATTATTATTATTAAAAATGATTTTCATTTTAATCAGCTCTGTTTATAGGTGCTTATGCAATTCACTGATACTTCTTTTTTGATATCATTTGTTATCAGATATCATCATTTGATATAATCAAATATCATCATTTGTTCTTCCATGTGTACTTTCTCTTCCCTTTCTAAATAATTGTGTACTAAAACTTTAAAGTGGGGCCAAACAGGGGTGAGAGCCCATACTGGATGGGGTGTCTAGGAGGCATAGCCATGTCCTCTAGTAGGTGTAGAATGTTAGCTTGATGGGTAGGTAGGATATTCACCTGTTGAGTTGTGAGGCCAAGGAGCATACCTCCATATGAGGGCATCCTGTTCCAGGATGTCAGAACCTAAGTAGAATGAGTGTGGTATCTCTGAAGGACAGTGGCTTGGTACTGGGAGGGTCTGTGGTCCAGAGACGGGTGTTTGGCCTGGAGCATGGTAAGAAAATGAGGAGGGCCTGGTCTTGAGGTGGAATTCAGCCCTGTGTGAGCTGTCCCAGCAGGTAACAGGGAAGTAGGGACCTCCATGTAGGATTGCACCCTGACTCATGAATAGTAGTGAGCATAATGTGTTGTTAAATGCAAGGTATCAGTGTGGGATGAGATCATCACAATGAGAGACTGATCATATGAATGTTAAGGATAATGGGGGCCAGGTTTCTTGTCTGTGATTAGGAGAGGGGTTGCAAGTATGCAAACAGGAAACTAGAATACTGACTGTAGTGTTGGATTGGAAATGAGGTATGGTGTGAAGTCATAGTTTTATATGTGCATGTGTGTATGTATATGTACACACACAGAGAGAGAGAGAACAAACACGATAGGAATATAATGATCATTGAGAAGGGGCCTAGGAGCAGTGACACATCAATAACAGTAAGCATAATGTGTCACTTTTAATTTCCTGATTTTATTGGTGGTTTTCATAAGAGAATACCTTTGTAAAGAAATACTAAAGAATTTAAGTGATGGGACATTATATGTGCCATTTATTCCTACATCATTGGAAAAATAAAAGTTTTTACTGTATATAAAACATTTCTGTAAGATCATTAGAAAATAAAATACAAATATTTAAAAACTGTCATTAGTCTATATGTTCTCATGAATAGTAATCACTTTCAGCCTTAAGTTAACATATTATAGACATTGTTTTACAGGTTTTTCTACGCAAATAGTTCCCTTTGGCATAATGGCAGCTAATATTTAATGAATATTTAACATGTGTTAAGCACTGTGCTAAATTTTTGTATTGCCACATCTTATTTTCACTTTTTAACTTCATTTTATAGATGAGAAAACTGAAACCTAGAGAGGCTAAGTGGTTTGTCCAGTAATATGTATTTATTAAATATAAAGGTAGAATTTATATCTGTGAGCCTGGGCATGGTGGGGCATGCCTTGGGAGTAATCCCACTACTTGGGAGGCTGAGAAAGGAAGATTACAGGTTCTAGGCCAGCCTCAGAAACTTAGCCAGGCCTTCTGCAACTTAGAGCTAGTTTCAAAATAAAATAAAATAGGGTTGAGGTATTGCTCGAATGTATAATGCCTCAGTGTTCAACCCCTAGCACCAGCCAAAAAATAAAAAAGTGTAAAAATCTTCATTGATTTCTCATTGACCTTTGGATAAAGTCAAAATTCAATTCAGTGTGGCTTGCAAGCCCAGCATGACTTCCCATTTGTACTGCATTAAGTCTTTTTGTTTGTCATTCTATCCAGAACCCCATCATCATAGTAGTATTTATTGACCACCTATTAATATTTGTACCAGGCATGTGATCTCTGTATATTTAATATATAACCCTCACAGTAATCTGGAGTATCAGTTTTGTCTTTAGTATTTTACAGAGTCACATTGAACTCTTTTCAGTTCCTCAAGCACTGTTTCTTGGGGGCTCTTGCATATTTGTTTTCTTTTTTTGGTAAGGTTTTAAAAATATAACTACATAGAAAAAAGTATGCGATCATAGACATAATACCTTAGTGAACAAAGTGAATACATTCTCATAACCACCACCAGATAAGTAGAACCCCACCCAGAAGTCCCCTCATAGCTTCTCCCAAACACCAGTTTCTACTTCCTCCCCAAACGTGAATAGTATTCTGATTTCTTAATGCTGTAGATTTATTTTATCTGTTTTGTGGAGACTTTGTTTAGATGAAATATATAGTATGTATTCTTCTATGTTAACCTTTTAAAACAGCATTTATGTTAATGTGATCCATTTATGGAGTTGCATGTAGATACTGTTTATTCATTTTCAGTGTTCTATAATATTCTAATATATAAATATAATTACCTATCCTCTTCTTCTTTTGAAGGGCATTTGGGTCATTTCCAGTGTACATTTTAAGAAATAATGTGGTGAATGTTCTTATATATTATGTATTCTTAATTTTGTTTTTTGTGCTTTTATGGGTTCTAATGTCTCAGATCATACTGCAGTACACTATATCCACTTGGTGAGTTTTCCCCTAGCTCCCTCCACACTCCTTTTCCTTCACTTTCCATGATACTGAGATTTCATTTCTAGAATTTCTCTTAGCTGCTCTAAATTTGGAATTTGAAACCACTCTTCCTCTATCATAAACACTTGGACTATGTAATAACTGCACACTTTTTTCCTCAGGAAGTTCAAAGTATGTGTGTATTTTTGCATGTGCAAGAATGTAAAAGAAAAGCCATGTTATCTCTTACCCACTCTTCTTGACACACTGAGGACTTAAATAATTGAGTGAATGAATTCTCAATGCATATATTCTTTCAGTGCTACAAAGTAAAAATAAGCAGGAATCTAATGGAAATTGATAGTAAATTTAGTTACCCTCTGCCTTTATTGTTTAGTTACACATGCAGTTACTTTACAAAGAGTTATTAACAAGTTGTGTTAAATTTTTTAATGTGACTGTGTTATCTCTTGTACATTTCATTCTACTACACAGCAATTATGTAGATTATTTTGAGATACTTTGTTTATAACTCATAACAAATGTAATAACCTTATTTGTGACAGATTTAGTGTTTGTACTTCAGTCTTGCAGTCTTGAATTTTAGAAGTTGCCAGAAAACATTTGGGGTCAAGATTAGGGAATTTTATAAATGATAAACTCTTGCCACAAGTAAGGAGATTTCAAGGAACAAAGACTGACTATCCTTTCCTACCTCCTATCCACTTGTTGCCTTAATTCTATAAAAATAGATCATTTTTAGCTGGGTGTGATGGCACACGCTTATAATCCCAGCATTTGGGAGGCTGAGACAGAAGGATCGCAGTTTGTGGAAAGCTTCACTTACTACTTACTGAGGCCCTTTGCAACTCAGTGAGACCCTGTTTCAAAATAAAAAGTAAAAAATAGGGCTGGAGGTGTAGCTCAGAAGTAGAATGCCCCTGGGTTCCATCCATCCCCACTGCTACCAAAAAAAAAAAAAAAAAAAAAAAATCATTATTAAGTTGCTGAATTCAGGTAGCATTAAGCCACTGAGATAGTAATACATAGTTTCTTCTGTTTGAAAAACAAGTTATTCATGGGAAATTACGTATGCTTATTATACTTGAAAATTCTTTAATTCATAACTGTTTTCTTTTTCATTTTTAGATTATACTCTAATTTTGTCCTCTATGAAATTAAGATTTTCATATTTCTTGTAGCCATTGTATACATTACTACCAACTTTCACCACCTCAATTAAATAGTAATGGTAGTATATTTTCTGCCATCTTCTTTATTTTACTTTCTTTTAGACATTGTGTGTAGTATTAATTTTTTTCTTTTTTTTAAGACATTGTATGTGGTATTTATTGATTTTTTTTCCAGACATTGTACATAGTATTTATTGATTTTTTTCTTTTTTTCTTTGTTCCCTGTAAACTATAAACTTATTAGGAATCTCCCCAATTTTTTAAATTATTTTTAATATATGAAAACTTTCTTTGTTACCTGGTTTAGTGTTCTATAAAGAACTGTCATTTACTACAAATGTTCAGTTTTATATTATTTATTATATTTTATTCTTTAAAAACTGTTCTACTTCTTTACTGGAAAAGCATTATGTTAAGTATAGATGGTCCCTCTTTCCCTTCAGTCAAATTCTCTGTCGGCCATAAAATTAAACTATATTCATTAAGTGATTCACTATCATAGATTCAGAGGGTACTATAAAGATAATAGTATCATCCCTATTGTCAAGGAGCTAAACATTCTACTTTCTCTTCCTTCCCACCAAAAATGTTTCAAATTGTAAATTAGAATATGAACATGGCTAGATAATGTGGTACTGGGCTCAATAAATTCTAATAAACTAAATTAAAGGAGACTTTAAAATACCCATCTAGGGAGGACTTCCGGGAAGATGGCAACCGAGAAAAGCGGGGCTTAACAACAAATCTCCATTACCACAAAATCAGCGCCTTTCATAGCCAGAAAACACCATCACCAGTGAAACAAAAAATCACCAGGCTCCATAGAGAAAGCGGACTGAGAACAGAGCCACAGAGGAGATACACCGGCCTCGCGCCCGAGGACGCTGCAGACGCGGCAGCAGCGCCATACTGCCGGAGGCACCGGCGAATTCACGGGACGGCTACAGCAAGCTGAGGTGAGCCACTGCGCAACAGCTAGGCGGGATTTCTCTGCGCAGAGAGCATCTAAAGCTCCCAGTGGCCGAGCTCAGCACACGCTGCAGGGATTCAGAGTAGAAATCAAAATCAAGAAGAAAAACGCCAGCCCCATAGCCGAGGGCGTAGCAGCGGCGCCATATTGCCACCGGCGGCAACAGCAGCGAATTCACCGAGGCCAGTACAGCTACATCTGCGTACTCAAGAACAGTGAGTCAAATTGCGGGCCACAGAGGAGAAATCCCAGTACTGTACTCCCTGGGACTTGACCCAGTGGGGGAGGGGCGGTGGCAGAGATATCACACCATAGGAGAACATGCAACCTGGCACCCCCCACAGTCTAAAGCAGCCTCTATCGACACTCTGGGTCGGAGACTCTGTGATAAAACCCAGTAAAGGAGTAGTGGGGTCCAAGATACTACTGACTCGAGATCCAGAACACCTTAAGGGAAGTCATAGTGACCCAAGGGAAGAACCCAGAGAAGGCACAAACTTCCGAAATCATGGGAAAGAGGAATAATACTGGAGCAATTAATGCCCACAACCCCACAACATCAGAACCCGATAAAAGAGAAAATCAGAGATTTCTAGAAGATCAAATCAGGAAAATAACTGTAGAAATAATAGAGGTGCTTCGAAAAGAACTCAGAGAGAGCCAAAAAGAGATAAAGGATGCAATTAATGAAGTAAAGGCCTCAATTCAAAGCACAAACAACCAATTAGAACACATGGAGAACAGAATCTCGCTCTTAGAAGATGAGCAATCCAAAAATGAACTCATAGTTTCTAATCTAGAAAAAAATATCCGACAGCAGGAATCTGATATTGAAGAAATATGGGCCCATTTTAAGAGAGCTAACCTAAGAATAATTGGAATAGAGGAGGGAAAAGAAAGTGATACCAAAGGGATTAACAATCTCTTCAAAGAAGTAATAGCAGAAAATTTTCCAAACATAGAGCAAGAGGTTGATACACAGGTCCAGGAAACTTATAAAACTCCCTTTAGACAGGATCGGAGAAGAGGATCCCCACGCCACATAATTGTCAAAATGACCAATGTGGAAGCCAAGCAGAGAATCTTAAAGGCAACAAAAACAAAGGGCCAAGTGACATTCAGAGGCAAACCAATTAGAATCACTCCAGACTTCCCAAACCAAGTCATGAGAGCCAGAAGGGCTTGGAGTAACATATTCCAAACTCTGAAAGAAAACAACTTCCAGCCAAAAATTTCCTACCCAGCAAAACTTTCTATCAAATTAGATGGAAAAATAAGAAGCTTCCATGACAAACAGAAACTGAAGGAATTTATGTCTTCAAAACCAGCACTAGAGAAAATACTCAAAGAGATTAACTACAAAGAAGAAATAGGTAACACACACCAGAACCAGAGAAACAAGAGTTTCCATCCAACAGACAATTAAGATTGGTTATCTGTGGAGATTCATTATTTATGTTAGTCTTTTACCTATCTCTAAATGGTATTGTTTGCCTTTATTGTTGTTAATTTTTAGGATTTCTAGTTGGAATATTAATATACCTTCAGATATAGCAATTGGAAATATTTTATCCCATTCTATTAGTAACTGTTAACTCTGTTTACATTGTCTTTGGATATACAATTTTTTTTTTTATTTTTTAGGGAGTCTGTATACTCCTCTGTTGCCTGTGCCATTGAAATCATAACCAAGAAATCACTGCCAATTTCAATGTTGTGAGGTTTTATGACCCAGATTTTCTCCTAAAAGTTTATAGTCTTAAGATTTATATTTAGGTCTATTATCTATTTTGAGTTAATATTTGTATATGGGATTAGGTAAGGGTCCAATTTTATTCTTTTCCATGTAATTATTATTTTTAACAATATTTAGTTAAAAGATTATCATTTTTACCACCAAATGTTCGTGGAAACCTTGTCAAAAATAACTTGACAATATAGGGAAGAATTTAGCTCTAGGCTTTTATTTAACTCCAATGGTTTATATATCTGCCTTTAGAATAGTACTACACTGTTTCAATTATTGTAGCTTTATATGGTTTGAAATCAGAAAATATATATCTTCTAGCTTTGTTCTTTTTCAAGATCGTTTTGGGTACCTAGACTCCATATTCCATATTAGGATAGTTTTTTTCTGAAAAAAATATATATAAATATATGATAGTTTCACCTAAAAATAGAAAAAAATATTCTCTGATAAGAAAGAAAGCAAAAAGAAATATTGAAATGTTATCTTTAAGTCATCAAAAGCTTGGTATCAGACAAATGAAACTGTTATGTGAGATTATCATTTTTAATTTTAGATAAATTGCCATAATACTAGATGTCAACTACTTAGCCAAGCATGGGAGGGAGGGATAGGGAGAGAATGGGGTGGGGATTGGGTGGGGGCTGACCGGGCGATGTGTGCATGTATGTCTACAAAAGTATGTATCCTACTATGATGTATGAATACAGTTCACCAATAAAAAAAAAAAAGAAAAAAAAGAAAATAAAATACCCATCTAGCGGCAATTGGGTAAAGGATAATTGGGTGATGTGTGCATGTATGCCTATACCATCTTGTACTCCACTAAGAGGTATGACTACAATGTAGCAATGAAAAATTTAAATAATACTCATTTAACCAATACTTGTATCGCAGGTCTGTGTAGTTTATATATGAATAAAAGGTTGCTTGATATAATTAAATAATTGGTCAGATAGTAGTAAAGCTGGAAGAAAATGTTTTAGGTTAGTGTGGAAGGCAGAACATTTGACAAGTGAACAAAAATGTAGAAGTGATATTTTAGAAAGTGTGTAAAAGCATGCATATATAAACAGCGTAATAGGTTAGTTGTAAAGTGACGTGCTTTATTTATGATTGAATAGTACAAAATGAGGTTGTAGAAATAGGCAGGGTTTGAGTAAAAGAAGGCCATGTATGCTTTTTTTCAGACATTGTATGTCATATACGCATTATAATCCACCTTGTAGGTAGTAGAGTTACACTGAAGAGTTTTAAGCAAAGTTTAGTATAGTCTTCTGAATAATAAAAGTTGAGTAGACTAATGATTATGATATCCATTATAAGAGTCTTACTAATCAAAGGGATATTCCAGTAGACTGAATTTTCTGCACTGCTGGGAATGGTGTGCAACAGAGTGAATTTTAAGGTAACAAATTTACTGTTTGGAATTATGAATCTTTGTTTCAACTCACATCAGGCCTCCAAAACTTCACAGTAATATAATGTGTATCCTTCCATTGTAAAAAAAAAATAAAATATGACAAATACATTGAAATTCCCATTTGTCATTTGCCAGTCCTCTTCCCTTGCCTCTCTTTCAGAGGTAGATATTTTTTCTGTCATTATTGGTCTTCTATGCAGCATTCATAGTTGTCTTCCTTCCAGTTATTTCAATGTAAAGAATCAGATATATCTTTTTTATTTGGTATCTTTTATAAAAAATACATTGAATTTTTCTGATTATTTAAATGTTTAGAAAACTCATGAATTCCTAAAGTACATTATCAACTCTGGATTTTTTTTCCGTTTGTTAATTTGATTTTTTAACATAACAGTGTTAATGACATCCTACTTTGACATTTTGGGCTAAACCTTTGTTGAAAGAGGTTGTTTTGGATGTTTAGCATCATTGGCCTCTTTCCTCAAGATGCCAGTAGTTCCATTTATGTCTCATTATGGGCATAGGAGACTCTAAGACCTTGCAGTAGAGATTAGCATTGATAATTTACATATGTACATAACATCAGTATAAGTGTTTCCATTAGTAATTCCCTTTCCCCCACCCTCTTCTAGATAGCCATCATTGCCCCACTGGGGTTTTTCCTCCTTTATCTGAAGTCCTTTCTGTTTGCTGAGCATTCCCTAGCTTCTGTATAAGAGAACATATGTGATCCTTCACACTGTGTGACTCACTTAACATAATGTTCTCCAGGTCTGGATATCATGTACAGAGAAGGGGGAGGGAGTGAGGAGGGAGCTGAGCGGAAGCTCACCAAGTGCTATGTGCATGAATGTCCCTATTACTCTGAACTTCATTATGATGTGAGACTACAATGCACCAGTAAGGATATTAAGAAAGATATTAAGGTTTTAAATTGTTTTAAAAACCTTGTAATAGACACACCTTTATTAATAGAAGCAGTGCAGCCTTTAAATCATAGCAGAAAATATATCTGACATACTTATGAAAAACTAAACAGAATAGTAAGGTACTGTTTAAAAGAGGCTACACTGAAAGAAATAGAATAAACTAAGAAAGACTATAAGTAAATGGCTGTAAATTTTAGAACATTACTTGATATGAAAAAGGACAACTATTAATGGACAGTTTTTATAGATTGGGCTGCATTTTAAGTTATTTTGAGAATGAATATTTTAGATATTAAGAAAACATCAGAGATAATATGCTTTAGGAATTCATGAGTTTCCTTATAGATGTAAGATTATATAACACACAGAGACATAAACACACACACACACACACACACAATGTATGTATTTTGCCTACCTGACAAAAGATTAGCATTATCTGATAAGAACTTTTCTATTGATCTATGTGTCTGTAAAATTATAAAATGTCATATTTATTGGAATATACTACATTCACTGTCAAAAAGATTTTTTTCTTTTTTGATAGAGGATAGTTTTTATATGTATATTCTATATCTTGCTTTTGGTTTCAAATTATATCCCAACAAATGGCTTTTTAATTTTGAGGTTCAGGAGAATTTTAGTATTCCCTAGGAATGAAATTCCCTAGGAAATCATCCAGGAGTGTAGCTCTGTGGTAGAGCACACAGTAAGACCCTGGATTCAACCCTAGCACCACACACAGAGTAAAAAGCCATCAAAGAACAAACAAGACCTCTCAACATAAGTGTTCATGTACAAATGTGTACACACACACACACACACACACACACACACACACACTCCAAAAAGAACAAGAACAAAAGAGAAAGTCAGTTTATCTTTCTATTTTTACTGAATAATACTTTAATCTTACTCTAACTCAACATTTCTGGACTTCATTGTTCTTGAGGATAACACATTCAAACATTCTATCAAAACTTCTAGTTTATTTAATTCTCAGTAATGACTTTCATCAGGCCTGGAGTGGTGTCACATACCTGTAATCCTAGTACTTGGGAGGCTGAGACAGAAGGATCACAGGTTTCAAGCACAGCCTCAACAAGTAGTGAGACCTCATCAAGCTAGTGAGATCCTGTTTCAAAAAATTAAAATAAAGCCAGGTGTAGTGGCGCACACTTGTAATCTCAGCATTCAGGAGGTAGAGACCAGAGGATTGCGGGTTCATGGACAACCTCAGCTACTTATTGAAGCCCTTCACAACTCAGTGAGACCCTGTTTCAGAAATAAAAAGAATAAAAGCTAGGACCAGGGGTGTAGCGTGGAAGTAGAATGCCTCTGGCTTCCATCCCCAGTGTCACATGAATGAATGAATGAATGAACAGACAGACTAAGAAATAGGACTAGGGATGTAGCTCAGAGGTAGAATACCCCTGGGTTCCATATCCCATACTGCAAAAAAAGAAAAAAATTAAAAATTAAAATAATCCAGGCATGGTGGCGCACGCTTGTAATCCCAGTACTTGGAAGGATGAAACTGGAGGATCTGGGTTTGCTGTCAACCTCAGCTCTTAGTGAGGCTCTGTACAACTTAGTGAGATACTGTTTCAAAATAAATAATAAGAAATAGGGTTGGGGGTGTAGCTCCGAGGTAGAATGCCCCTAGGTTCAGTCTCCAACACTACACACACACACACACACACACACACACTACACACACACACACACACACACACACAGGGCTATAGGTGTAGTTTGGAGGAGGGCTATAGGTGTAGTTTGGAGGTAGAATGCCTTGAGTTAAGTCCTCATTACCCCTCCTCTCAGCACACACACACACACACAAAGACCTTCACCTGTCTCCTTCAAAAGACCTTTTTATGGCCGGTTGTGGTGACACACACTTGTAATTTCAGCTTTCAAGAGGCAGAAGATCACGTTTTGCAGACAGCCTCAGCTACTTAGCGAGGCCCCTTTACAACTCAGACCCCATTTCAAAATAAAGAATAAAAAAATAGGCCTAGGGTGTCACTCGGAGGTAGAATTCCTATGGGTTCCATCTTCAGTACTACGAAAGAGAGAGGGGGGGGAGGGAGAGAGAGAGAGGGAGAGGGGGGGAGAGGGAGAGAGAGAGAGAGAGGGAGAGAGAAAGAAAGAAAGGAAGGACTGTGTTTTAAAGAAAAATCCTTTTGGCAAAGGTTTTTTAATGCTGTGTTTGAAAGAAAAATCCTTTTGGCAAAGGTTTTTTTAAATATTTTTTACTGGTGCATTGTAGTTATACATATTAATGGGGTACAGAATGTTAGAGACACACATGTTGAGTTCTGTTGGCATGGATTACCTTCTTCAGCCCTTCACTCTTAGTTTGTGACTATCTTGTAAGGTGTGTTTCTTGCAGGCAGCATAGAGATAGATTCTGGTTTTTAATCAATTTTCCATCTTGAGTCTTTTTATTGGGGAGTTGACATTTATGTTCAGCATGATTATTGAGAGATGATTTTTAATTCCTAATATTTTGAGGTTTTTTTTAAAATTTATTTTTATTGGTGCATTGTAATCATACATCACATTGGAATATAAGACTTGAGAGGATATGCAAGCATACATCATCCAATTAGCCCTCATCCAGTCCCCATCCCATTCCCTCCCCCTCCCTTGATCCCATGCTTGTTTGGTGATTAACTTTGATACATATGTTTATGTACCTCCTTTTTAAAGAGGCTCTATCCTCCCCTATTCCATACCCTCTGATTGGTCACCTTAATTGCTTCACTATAGGGCCCTTTCTATAGCTCGACCACTTCCTGTTGCCCCTTTCCTCCTAGTTATTGCTGATTAGGGGACGCATCTGGTTTTAATTTTCTGCGATATTTCTCTGTGCATGCCGTGTTGCAAATACCGATCCCACTCTTGACGGCCCCAATTGTGGCCTGACTACGCGGTGGACTGATCCAGACCTAACTGGCTCAAGCAGTGGCCTTGCCTCATGGGAGGCACCGCTTCTGGCCTCACTGGCCCCGACACCGGCCAAACCCCTCAGCTGGCTCCGATCCCGGCCTCAGAGGCCCCAGCTCTGGCCTTCCTCACAGCAGGCTCCAATGTTACCCGATGGCCCTGGCATCGGCCTAACCCCTCGGCAGGCTCCGATCCAGGCCTCGGAGGCCTCAGTAGCAGCCTTGCCTCACGGAAGGCTCAGATGCCGGCTAGTGGCCCCGGCACCGGCCTAACCTCTCAGCAGGCTCTGATCCCGGCCTCGGAGGCCCCAGCACCGGCCTTGCCTCACGACAGGCTCCGATGCCGGCCACGCTGGCCCCAGCACCGGCCTGACCCCTCAGCAGGCTCCGATCTCAGCCTCAGAGGCCCCAGCACCGGCCTTGCCTCACAGCAGGCTCCAATCCCGGCCTTGCTGGCCCCAGCACCGGCCTAAATCTCAGCAGGCCCCGATCCCGGCCTCAGAGGCCTCAAGCAGCCTTGCCTCACGGAAGGCTCCGATGCCGGCCAGTGGCCCTGGCACCGGCCTTAACCCCTCAGCAGGCTCTGATCCTGGCCTCGGAGGCCCCAGAACCGGCCTTGCCTCGCACCAGGCTCCGATCTTGGCCTCACTGGCCCCAGCACCGGCCTAACCCCCTCGGCAGGCTTCGATCCCGGCCTCGGAGGCCTCAATGACGGCCTTGCCTCACGGAAGGCTCCGATGCCAGCTGTTGGCCCCAGCACCGGCCTAACCCCTCGGCAGGCTTCGATCCCGGCCTCTGGGGAGGCCCAAGCACCAGCCTTGCCTCACGGCAGGCTCCGATCCTGGCCTCACTGGCCCCAGCACCGGCCTAACCCCTCAGCAGGCTCTGATCCTGGCCTCGGAGGCCTCATTGATGGCCTTGCCTCACGGAATGCTCCGATGCCGGCCGTTGGCCAATCACCGGCCTAACCCCTCGGCAGGCTCTGATCCCGGCCTCAGAGGCTTCAGTAGCGGCCTTGCCTCACAGAAGGCTCCGATGCTGGCCTGTGGCCCCGGCACTGGCCTAACCCCTCAGCAGGCTCTGATCCCGGCCTCGGAGGCTCCAGCACTGGCCTTGCCTCGCGACAGGCTCCAATCCCGGCCTCGCTGGCCCCAGCACCGGCCTAACCCCTCGGCAGGCTCCGATCCCAGCCTTGGAGGCCTCAGTAATGGCCTTGCCTCATGGAAGGCTCTGATGCCGGCCAGTGGCCCCAGCACCGGCCTAACCCCTCTGCAGGCTCCGATCCGGGCCTCGGAATATTTTGAGTTTTAACTTCTGTTTGAGGTAGTATTTTTCTTTGCTTAGTTGTTTGATGGAAATCATTTTTTCTCTGGTTCAGGCATTTATTATTCTTTGCATTTAGTCTTTGATTATTTTCTCTAGTGCTGGATTGGAAGACATAAATTCTTTTAGAAGACATAGTTCTTTTTGTAGTGGAAGGTTTTTTTTGGGGGGGGGTGGAACCCAGAGGCTTTCTACCTCCCAGGCCTATTTTCTATTTTTATTTGGAGACAGGGTCTCACTAAGTTGCTGAGAGCCTCACTAAGTAGCTGAGGCTGGCTTTGAACCCGTGCAATCCTCCTGTCTCAGCCTCCCAAGCGCGGGGATTACAAGCATGCTCCACCACACCCGGCTGTAGTGGAAGTTTTTAATTTCCCCATCAAATTTGAGAAATAGTTTTGCTGGGTAGAAAAATTGGGACTGCAAGTTGTTTTCTTTCATAGTTTAGAATATGTTGTTCCACACCATCTTGGCTTTCATGACTTAGTTTGGGAAGTCTGGAGTAATTCTAATTGGTTTGCCTCTGGATGAATATCACTTGATCTTTTGCTTTTGTTGCCTTTAAGATTCTCTCCTTGGCTTCTACATTGGTCAGTTTGACTATTATATGGTATGGTGAGCCTTTTCTCTGATCTTATCTAAGAGGGTTTTTAAGTACTTGTGTATTGACTTCTTTTTCTATTATTGGGAATTTTTCTTATATTACTTATTTGAAAAGATTGTTGATCTCTGAATTCACCACCTATTCCCCTTTCTGTGCCTTTTTTTTTTTTTTTTTTTTTGCGGGTCTGGGGATGGAAACCAGAGGTATTTGACCTCTGAGCTATACCCCTTGCCCAATTTTTTTTTATTCTCTATTTTGAAACAGGGTTTCACTGAGTTACAGAGAGCCTCACTAAGTAGCTGAGGCTGTCTGCAAACCACGATCCTCCAGTCTCAACCTCCCAAATGCTGGGATTATAAGCGTGCACCACCACACCTGGCATTATGTTGGCTCTTTTAAGATGGGCCTATATCTCTTCAACGTCCAATTTTTGCTATCAAATTGTTTTCTAAATTATATACTATATGTTAATTTTGGAGTGATCATCTTTATTTTTATTTTATTTTCTGTGGTACTGGGGACTGAATCCAGGGACAATTTATCTCTGAGCTACATCCCTAGCCCTGTTTTTATTCTTTATTTTGAAACAGGGGCTCACTAAGTTGTAGAGGGCCTCACTGCGTACCTGAAGGTGACCACAACCTGTGATTCTCCTTCCTCAGCCTCCTAAGTACTGGGAATACAAACATGTGTCTCCATGCCCAGCTGGAGAGATCATCATCTTAGAGCGAGATTATATTTTACATGTGGTCTAATCTATTGTTTATAGCTTGTATTGATGCTTCACTTCAAAGATTGTATCTTTCACTTCCTTTTAGAGCTTCTTTCTGTTTCCTGTTCAGGGTGTCATATTCCTTATTTGTTCCTTTATTTCTTTTAGAGTCTTTCTAAATTTTTTTTAAATCCTCTATCATTTCTACTGTTAAATTTTTTATTTGTGCTTCTGGTGATTTCTGAGATTCTATTTTCAGGTTTTGTTATTGTGGGGTTGTGTGAGCTCATTGTTTCCATGCTCTTCCTCCCTCTCATGATTTCAGGTTTCTTAAGTTTGTATCTTGGTTACTTTTGGTAGCTTTTTCTCACTTTGTAGGTGTCAGCCAATACATACAAGGGCAAATTGTGTTGTATTTGGTGGTGAAGGTTGAGTGAAGAGGAAGGTGATGAAGTAGTGAATACAAGAATAGGGTAAATTAGCAGATAGAGTCAAATAGAATGAGAGTCTGAGTTTGATAAGGTAAAATATAGTAGAGATTAGAGATAGTGAATATGTAGTAGAATTCTAGTAACGGATATAGAGTAGTATAGTGATATGAAGTAGATTTAATATAAGACAAAAGAAGAAAAAAGAAAAGAGATGGAGAGAAGAGAGTAGATATGTTTGAGGAAAGAATCTTGGGGTGGGGAATAGAGCAAACAAGCACAAACACACACACCAAACACACACACCAAACACACACACACACACACACACACACACAAAAAAAAAAACAATAATATAATACAACCCTACAAATACAGGTATACTGAGCAGACTTGGCCACTGGAGTCCTCTTGGGTCTACGTGGATTCTTTCAGCCCTTTATAAAGAGGTTCACATTTTATAATACTCTCTTGAGCATGTTCCAAGCACTCTCATTTTCTCTGGAACCTATAGTAATGATGACAGTTAATAACCCCACTTTTTGGTCTTCTTGAATGATTGATATCCTTGCCTGGCGTCTCTCAGTGCAGGCGGTGAGTACCGCCAGCACCTTTTCCCTTGCAAGCCTGGGTCTCTAAACTCTCAAAAAGGTCTTGTCTCTTGAGGCTCTGAGTTCTAGGAACTGTAGGCCTTTTTGCCTGATTAGTCCTGGGGGCTGTTTGCTAATCTGCACCTCTATTGAGTCCAACAGCAGACTTCACTCCCACTTTCACCAGTGTGAACTGTAAAATCTCAGACCCTGAGAGCCTATGGCTTGCTGCATGAAACCCCGCAGGCATGCTGGGCAGTCTTCTGCTGGGACGGCTGGTTCACTTACGACGTTGTTGAATGTTGCTCTGTATCTCTGGAGGATGCAGTGAGCTCAACTGCCAGTGCTGCAAGTTGTAGCCAGAGTTCACACGTGAGCTTACCGCTTACAATTCCGATGAGCTGCAGCTGCTTACTTCACTTCAAGTAGTTAGCTTTTTTACTGGGGGTCTCTGTAGGTACAGTGCTGACAGTCCCAGCACAGTAAGCAAGATAGCGCTGCTGTGACTGCCTCCGCCACAGCCGTTGGAGGTAGGAGGGGTACTTTTCTGCTCTCATCTGCCTTCTTTATTTGTTTTTACTGCCTTTAAATTCTTGGTGCTCTGTTCAAACTTATGCTGGTTTCTTTCTTTTGTCAAAATGCTCTTTTCAAGGCAATAGAGATCTAGTGTCAACAGGACTGATATGTGTTGGTTTCTCAGTCTTCATCTTCTCAAAAGTCAGCAAAGTTTATTAAGGTGTAATTTACACAATACATTTCTATGAGTTCTGACACACAGTTGGATTTCTAGCTCCTCAACAGTAAGGATAAATTGTTGCATCATCCCTCAAATATCTTTTGTACACACTTTTGTTCTTTTATACCCAAAAGGATTTTCTTTTAGCATCTTTTACTGTAGACGTATAAATAATGAATTCTCTCAGTTTTTGTTTGAGATATCTTCATTTTACCTTCATTTTTGAAAGGTAGTTATGGTGGGCATATAAATGCTGGGTTGAATTTGTTTCTTTTGGCAATTTAAAAATGTCACTTCATTGTCTTCTGACTTCCACAGTTTAGAATTTGAAATGTGCTGTAATTCTTATTTTTTATGTATATATAAATGGTCCTTTTTTCTATGCCTGCTTTTAAGATTTTTCTTTGAGTTTTTGTTCAGTGTTTTCTGAGATTCTTGGGTATAGTTAGAGATATAAGATATTTCTATCTATATAGATATCTGGCTTAAGATATTTCTTTTGTAACATTTTCAGCTATTACCTTTACAGTATATTTTCTCTGCCATTCTTTTTAACTTTGGGCATCCAGTTACATGTACTAGACACAGTTTGATAGTGTTTCATGGAGTTTAGACACTACTTTTTTCCTTTCCCTCCTCTTCTTTTTTTTTTTTTTTTAACACTTTTGTATTTCAGTTTGGATACATTATATTGACTTCCTTTAATATTCACTAATTTTTTTTCCTTTGGCTATGTTAACCCTACTGAAGAACCTTTGGAAGATAAGTTTTATCCCTGTTACCATGTCTTTATTTGTAAGTTTCATTTGGCTTTCTCTTGATTTCTACGTAATGCCATTGGTGGAAGGGAAGTGGAAAGTTCAAACTATGCACATTGCTGGCTAAAAGATGGAGGAAGCCACGTATCACTTATATTCGTGTGCTTTATGATTTCCATTTTGATTGGAGTGAGATGGAATCTCAGTTTTGATTTACATTTCTCTGATAGCTAAAGATGTTGGGCATCTTTTCACATTATTAATGGCCATCTTTACTGCTGCTTGTGAGAAGTATCTGTTCAGTTCCTCTGCCCAATTATTGAATTTTTTCCATTGTTGAGTTTTTCGAGTTCTTTATATATTCTAGATATTAATTCTCTGTGGGAAGAGTAACTGGAAAAGATTTTATCCCATTTTGTGGGTTCTTTCTTAGCACTTTGTTTTCTTTGATTTTTAATTTGATGCCATGTATTTATCAGTTCTTGGTATTAGTTCCTTTTCTATGGAGTTAGGAAGTTATTGTCTATGCCTCTATGTTGTAGTATTGACTCTATGTTCTCCTCTAGCAGAATTTCTGACCTTATAGTTAGGTCAAGATTTCTGTTTGATTTTTTAGATTTGCTATTGAAATGTTCTTTTGGTGTGTGTCATACTGAGGATAGAACCCAGAGGCTTTCTACCTCTGGGCTACATTCCTAGAACTATTATATACTTTATTTGGAAACAGGGTCTCACTAAGTTGCTGAGAGCCTCACTAAGTACCTGAGACTGGCTTTGAACCTATGCATTTCTCCTGTTTCAGCCTCCAAAGGACTGGGATTACAAGCATGTGGCACCACACCTGGCTTTGAAATACTCTTTTATATTCTATATTTTATCCCTTTCTAATTCATTTTTAGTTCTGTCAATCTTTTTTAACACTCAGCTTTTACAAATTTTTGAGGTGTCTTTTTCAGACAGCAGAGATCACACAAAATAGAAAATCTCCTTCGACACTATTCAAGGGAGCAATCTTCTTGGGCATTGTTAGCTGTTTTTGAAAAGTTTATACAAAATAGATACATATTGATATTGCAGTATAGGATCAGGACCTGGAAGATGACCAACTCACTGTAAATCACATTTTGACTACTGGACTGGGTTCATTCTCAGATGTCTTCTCCTGGCCACTCCTTGTATAAAAAAGAGCCCTGAACTCCCTAAAGTACATCTCACTTTGGGGGTGGCTCTCACTCTCCCTTGAAGGGGTATTTTCTATTTTCCTAAATAAAATTTTTTTTTCCTGGGTGTAGTACTAGAAATTGAACCCCCCAGGGATGTTCTACCTCTGGAATACACTCCTAACCCTTTTTGTTTTTATTTATATTTTGTTTTGGAATGGCCTTACTAGATTGCTCAGAGTCTCACTAAATTGCTGAGGTTGTTCTTGGGCCTGAGATCCTCCTGTCTCAGCCTTCCAAGTACTGGGATTATAGGCATGTACTACCATGCCCAACCACATAGAATTATTTTCATTTGAGATCTCAAGCTCTGGTATAATTCAGTTTTTCCTGCTATATTTCCTCACTTGGTAAATTTGTGGAAATTTCTAGTGCTTAACACCCCCCATCCCTTTCTCATGGGCTAAGTTAATAAATTCTGTTACTTTTGAAGAAGTAAAAGTATTTCAAAATACTCTTTTATTTTATTATGATAAAATATGTTATCTACTAAAAGTCTATAGCAAACATGTGATTTTGAAAATTAGAAGAATTTTATTGTAACCAGCTATGTTATATGTCTGGGTACCTAACTTTTATCATTAATTGGACTCTATTCAAAACAGTAAAATTAAAAGAGAAAAAAATTACTTGAAAGAATTTTTTTTTTTTTTTGTCTGTGTGTGGTACTGGGGTTCCTGGAAACCCTTCTACCTCTGGGCTACACTCCCAGACCTATTTTATATTTTTATTTGGAAACAGGGAACCTGTGCTATCCTCCTGTCTCTGCCTCCCAAGTGCGGGGATTACAAGCGTGCGCCACCATGCCCAGGAAAGAATAATTATAATTGTGTTTCCTCATAGATATTTATGATGAAAAATGTAAGAGAATCTGTAAATACAAAACTAAAATTTGTAGGAGAAGCTAGCAAATATTTTGGTTATAAACCAGCACATCCGCATAAACACCAAAACAAGATTTTTTATTAACATTTTACTGTTGTAAAAACTTAGAAGATAGGATAAAATGTCTCTAATTAATATTAGATCTTTATTCAGAAACTCATAGAATGTTAATATTTTAAAAATGATAAAACAGTAATACTTAACATACTGTGATATTACCTTAGGAGTAGACAGAAACTAATGAAGAACCTAAAAACCAATCCATAAAGAAAAAAAAAATGAATGGATACATTGGACTTAAAGTTACCAAACCTTGAGCTTGAAATAAGAATCTATAGACTTGAAGAAAATATTTGCAGATAGACATATATCTGATAAGGGAATTTTATCCAAAAGAACTCTTACAGCTCAATAGTAAAAGGACAACACAATTTGAAAATAGACAAAAGATTTGTTTATACATTTCATGAAAAGTGAATGAATTTTTTGGTAGTACAATTTACTTCAAAAACTGTACAAAATATACCAACCCACATACATTTGGGGACTTCAAAGATAATAAAGGTGGCCTACTAATGAATTGAAATTGATATTTGGGATAAAGTTGATTTTCTTTATTATATTGTTCATTAAAAATGCATGCTAATGGATTAAAGAACTACATGTGAAAAACATGCACACATAGGTCAAATGATTGCCTTGACTTTCAAACATTTAACTTATGAAAAAAAATACACAAACCATAAAATAGATTACAAAAATATTTGACTATGGCACAGTTAAACAAAATAAAATTTGCATATGAGAGAACAAAATGAAAAGTGAAGCCATTATTGAACAATGTGTAGAGTTTATGAAGTTCATAATTATAATCCAGAATACATAACAACTATGAGTTTTTAAAAGGTTAAAACACAAGTTGAAAACTGGCTAAAGGGGAAATCTGAAAGTATAATATTTTAAAATATGCTTAATCTCAGTAAATAAGGAATTGTGGATTAAAATTAAAATTTTTACTCGTGTTGAACAAATATATTGTCTTATACTTCTAGCAATCATTTTGGGAAAATAAATATCATTGATAGAGTTTTAGGTTAGTTTAACCATATGATTCATTATCTAGTAAAATTGAAAATCATTCATACCTCTAGGCATAAATTATAAGAGATTTCTACCCAGAAGAAACTAACATTTGGACAGAAGAAGACATACAAAGATTTTCATAAATGAAAACACTTTCTAGTTCTCCAAGAGGTGATTATTCTGAGTCAATCAAGGATCCTCATGTCATAAAGTTATTTTGCAGCATGTACTGTTTCCTTTTGCTGTTGCCACAGATTTCACAAGTTCAATATCTTAACGCAAAGCAAATTGATCATCTTACAGTTCTGGAGGTCAAAAGTCTGCAGTGGGTCTCCCTGGGATAAAATCGACTGTAGGCAGGAACAAGATTGTGTTCCTTTATGAAGACTATAATCCACAATTCATTTTCTTGCTTTTTCCAACTTCGAGAGGCTTCTACTACCATTTCTAATTCTTTTGCCTCCCTCTTATATAAGTTCATGCTGGGTCCCCAGGATAATCTTACTTTAAAGCCAGCTTATGAATAAGCTTAATATTCATCTTTTGAGTGCAAAAGTTAGTAAACACTGAATTAATTATACAAAGAAACAAGTCAAGACTAGCCCAGACCATGAGATAGCAGTAACATACCTTGATAACATAAAGACCTGTAATGATAAAATACTGATTTAAAATTTTTAGTGCCTTTTGTTTCTATAGTAGGGATTGAACCCAGGGGCATCTGCCTCCAAGCTTTACCTTCAGCCCTATTAATTCTTTTTTTTTTTTTTTTTTTTTTTTTTTGGTACTGGGGTTCGTGGAAACCCTTCTACCTCTGGGCTACACTCCCAGGCCTATTTTATACTTTTTTTTTTTTTTTAATTGGAAACAGGGTCTCTTAAGCCAGCAGCTGGCTTCGGACTCCTGTCTCCACCTCCCAAGCTAGGGTATTATTACAAGCTTGCACCACCACACTGGGCTTTTTTTTTTTTGTGGTACTGGGGCTGGAACCCAGATGCTTTCTACCTCCGGGCTATACTCCCAGACCTATTTTCTATTTTATTTGGAAACAGGGTCTCACTAAGTTACTGAGAACCTCACTAAGTAGCTGAAGCTGGCTTTGAACCTGTGTGATCCTCCTGTCTCAGCCTCCAAAGTGCAGGGATTACAAGCTTGCACCACCACACCCGGCATTTTTTATTCTTTATTTTGAAATGGTGTCTCACTGAGTTGCTGAGCTGCAATTCTGAAATCTTCCTGTCTCAGCCTCCCAAGTAATGGAATTACAAACATACACCATCACACTTGGCTTTAATACTAATTTTTAAAGTATTTATTCTCTTACTTAAACACTAAGTCTAAAAATCTGCAAAGAATCCAGATCTATTAAGAAGGCTTATTAAGCTGGGCGTGGTGGCGCACGCTTGTAATCCCTGCGCTTGGGAGGCTGGGACAGGAGGGTCTTGCTGGTTCGAAGCCAGACTCGCTGGTTTAAGAAACCCTTTTTCCAAATAAAAATATAAAGTAGGTCTGGGAGTGTAGCCCCGGAGGTAGAAAAGTTTCCAGGAACCCCAGTACCACCAAAAAAACAAACAAACAAATAAACAAAAGAAGGCATTAAGCTGGGTGTGACACCCACATGTTCTGAAAAATAGCACCTTTAGGATTGCAGTTTCTGGGAGCTATAATGAAGACAATATCCAACCACAAGTAAGAGGAAACATCGACTACAGAGAGGTGCTCAGTGGAGATTCACAAAAGCTAAACTTAGTAATGGAAAGTCTTTTTTCTTCTGCTTTAAAACCTTTTAAAAAAATTAAAGGGGAAAAAATGTTAACTATCCTTATTTGACCATTACATACTGGATACATGTGTTAAATCATGATACCGTATCTTATAGAATTATGCAGTAATTAAAAAAAAATAAGCTGGGTGTGGTGGTGCATACCTGTAATGCAAGTTAGTACTTTACCAGCTGGGAAAGGAAGATGACAGGTTCGAAAGAAAGAAAGAAAGAAAGAAAGAAAGAAAGAAAGAAAGAAAGAAAGGAAGGAAGGAAGGAAGGAAGGAAGAAAGATGAGGGTGTAGCTCAAAGTTAGAATGTTTCCAGTTTAATCCCCAGCATCATTAAATAAATAGTAAATAAATCTTTAAATTGAAGGAGAGCCATAGATGAGCAAATAAGGCGACCTGAGGAGTTGAGTGGGAGGAGAGGGAAATTCCCTAATGTACAACTTAGAGGAAGGGAGATTTATTTGCTTACAGTATTCTTGGGATATTTTGGGTTCAGTTTGTGTGTGAGGAAGGGGTGTGTGTGCGTGTTGGGGGGGCATGGATCTCGGCTTGGTGGTGGTGGGAAGCGGAGAGTGGGAGAGCAGAGTGCAAGGATCACTCTCACATCATGGAGGCCAGACACGAGAGTGAGGGAAGAACTATGTAGTCTCCAAGGACCCACCATCTCCAGCCACACTCTACCAGCCCATGCCACCACCCAGATAAATGGATTTATCCACTGTTAAGATTACACCCAAGCACTGCTTCCAACATTGCTACCAGTTCCATGCGGGCTGGGGGAGGCATTCTTTTTTTTTTTTTTTTTTTTGTGGTTCTGGGGGTGGAACCCAGAGGCTTTCTACCTCCTGGCTATACTCCCAGACCTATTTTATATTTTATTTGGAAACAGGGTCTCACTAAGTTGCCGGGGGCCTCACTAAGTAGCTGAGGCTGGCTTCGAACCTGTGTGATCCTCCTGTCTCAGCCTCCCAAGCACTGGGATTACAAACTTGCGCCACCACGCCTGGCTGGCATTCTATTTTTAAATCACTACTTCAATACTATTGTAAAAGGATTTTTTTTCTTCTGAGCAGTAGTAAGTTTGAACTGTGTTCTTAAAATACTCAGTATACCATGTGATAAGCAGACAAGCTCTCATCCAGGCTTTGTTATTCCATTCATAGGACATAGGTAATATTTAGTATAATTCTCAAGAGCCTTGGGATTTTTTGAATGATGAGTGTTGGCTTCAATTTAAAGTCTTCATCTATATTAGATCCTACCTACCAAGGGAGTCACCCTGTCTTTTATGTTTTTGAAACTAGGCATTGACTTCTCTCTAGCTATGAAAGTCTTAGGTTGTGTCTTCCAGTATAACACCATCTTATCTGCCTTTTACATTTGTTCTAGTGTAGATACTTTGATCAGTAATCTTAATTATGTCTTCTGAATAACTTGCTGTAGCTTGTATTTCAGCCCTTGTTGGTTTACCTTCGGTTTTTATGTTATGGAGATGGAGTTTTTTCCTTAAAGCTCATAAATTTTATTTTCTGTGCAAAAGCTATTGTAGGGTTATTAATTTCCTTATTTTCAGTATTATTATGTCTCAAAGATAGCAAGGCCCATTAGAGTAAAAGAATAAAGGAATCATTGGAATAGACAGAAAACAAAAATCATTCATTGTGGTTTTTGGTGATACAAAACAATTAAGTGGTAGCTTCAAAGACCACTAATCACAGGCACTGTAACATAGAATAATGATGGAAAAAAGTTTGAAATATTGTGAGAATTACCAAAATGTGACAGAGAGATAAGTTGAGCACAGGCTGTTAGAAAAATTATGCTGAACACTTCCATTTTGTAAAACTCAATGTCTGCAAAGTGCAATTAAATGAACCACAATAAAACAAGTTTTGATTGCATTTCAGACAAAGGAATTATATTCAGAATACATTCTAAACCAAAACAAACTCTCATACAATGTAATGATCACCAAATTAAAGATTTTTACAGATGTACGAATATCAATAAGCATGTGAAAAGATATAGACCAGGAAATTTTTCATCATTAGAATTGTTTTTAGAAAGAAAAAGCAGAACAAAACAAGGCAAAAACCCAGATATTTGACAGCTGTACCAACTGGTGGCAGAGATGTGAAGTAGTCACATTAACTTTTATATATGGATGACAGATGGTGGCAATGTAAAATGATAACTTTTGAAAACAATCTGGCTTTTTAAAAAGCCAAACATGTAACCCTGATGTTTCACTATTAACAACTTCTATATAAATATTTGTAGTATATCCATACAAAGTAATATAGTTAGGAATAACAAACTAATGGTACCTAGAAACAGATAGATAAATTTTCAGAATTATTCCACTGAAAGAAGAGGACCATGTCAAAAAGCTCACCCCCCCAAAAAAAAAAAAAAGTTCTGTAAGGTTCTATTATGGTAAAATTTTAGAATATACAAATATGAGTATTTGCCTAGGGTTGTGGTGGAGGAGATAGGTGAGAGTGCTGGAAATGTTACTTGTGACAGTAGTTCTATGGGTGTATGTATATTTCAAAACTCTTAAAATTGTAAACTTTGCTTTTATTTTTAATTGATGCCTTATAATTATGATAGTGATATTTGTTGTTACACATCTGTAAGTGCACATAGCATAATTTGGTCCATTTCTTACCCTAATGCTTACCCTTTCCAACTCCTCCTTTCCCCTGCCCCTGATCCCCTGATCACTTTCCTCCACTGGTTTCTCTTTTCATGAGACCTCCCCCCTCCCCCTTGTTTCCCCTCTAGTTTCCACATATGGGAGGAAAAATACAATACTTGGTTTTCTGAGTTTGGCTTATTTCACTTAATAAAATGCTCTTAAGTCCCATCCATTTTCCTGCAAATTACATAATTTCATTTTTTATAACTGAGAAAAACTCCATAGTATATACATACCACATTTTCTCCCCCCTCCTTTTTTTTTTTTTTTTTAATTTAATGGTACCAGGGATTGGACCCGGCATTCTACCTCTGGGCTGTAGCCTCTAGTTGTATTTGTTGTTGTTGTTTTTGAACAGGGCCTTTCTAAGTTGTGGAGGGCCTCAGTAAGTTGCTGAGGCTGGCCACAAACCTGCTATCCTTCTTTTCTCAGCCTCCAAGTAATGGTATTACAGGTATATGCCACTGTGCCCAGCCATGTATTTCTAATGTATTCTAATTATTTTTGGATAATACTAAGGAGTGTTTTAGCTTTATCTTCTGGTAGTCCCATTTTTATTTTTTTTAAAAACCTCTGTACTGATTTTTGTGCTGGTTTTACTACTTTACTGTCCCACTAATAGTGTATGGTTTTCCGCCAACCTCCCTTCTTTGCTGGTATTTATTATCATTTGAGTTCTTTATGACTGCTATTCTAACTGGAGTGAGATAAAATCTCGGTGTAGTCTTTATTTTCATCTTCCTGATTGCTAAAAATGTTGAAGTTTTTTCATTTATTTGTTGGCTATTTGTATTTCTTTAAGAAATGTCTATTTAGTTCATTTGTCCATTCATTGATTGGTTTACTTATGCATTTATTTATTTATTTATTTTGCTGTGTGTGTTTAGTTTTTGTAGTCTTGAGAATAGTAATCCTCTCTCAGAAGAGTAGCTGGCAAAGATTTTTTCAGTCTATAGGTTCTCTTTTCTGCTCTTGTTTCCTTTGCTGTGCAGAAGCTCTTTAATTGTATATCACTTCATTTATTCTTAGTATTATTTCCTTAGCTTTTAGGAAACCTACTGAAAAGGCCTGTATGTTGGATTGTTGACCATATGTTTTCTTTCAGCAGTTGGAAAGTTTCTGGTTTAATTCCTAGGACATTAATCCATTTCAGTTGACTTTTCTATAGGAGAAAGGCATATACTTTTATTTTTTATATATATGGATGTCTAGTTTCTGTAACTCAGTTAAAAAGCTGTCTTTTCTCCAGTGTATGTTTTTGGCATCTTTATCAAGAGTCACATACTGTGTCTGTGTTGGTTCATCTTTGTGTCCATTCCATTGGCCTATGTGTGTGTTTTTATGCCAGTGCCATGTTGTTTCTGTTACAGTAGCTCTGCAGTATAACTTGAAATTGGGTATTTTGATACTTCTAGTACTGTTCTTGCTCCAGATTGCTTTAGCTATTCTTAGTCTTTTGTGCTTTCACATAAATGTTAGGATTGTTTTTCTAGTTCTATGCAGAATGTCACTGGCATTTTGATGGGGTATTGCATTGAATCTGTAGCCATTTTAACAATTGTATTATCCATTAACATGGGACATCTTTCAATCTTCTAGTGTTTCCTCTTTATTCAGTGTTCTGTAATTTTACTTGTAGAGATTGTTTACTTCCTTGGTTAGGTATATTCCTAGGTTTTTGTTTGTTTGCCTGCTTGCTTTTTGTTTTAACATTTGGATGTGGAATTCTTTTCTTGATTTTTTTTCAGCAGATTCATTACTGGTCAGATGTGAGAGTAGCTATTCCTACTGGTTTGGGACCCTATTTGCATGGAATATCATTTTCTATCCTTATACTTTTCAGTCTTTGATTGTGATTGTAAGATGAGTGTCTTGAAAACAGCATTCCAGTCTGTGTATATTAATTGGAGAGATGAGACCACTTACATTCAACTTCATTATAGAGAAGAAAACATTAGTAAATTAAAAAAATAACAACTTTCCCTAAATGAAGCATAGATGTAAAAAGAACTATGAAAAAAGTAAATAGAGCTTTGGTGACCAGTGGTACAATACCAAATGGTCTAAAATGTATGTAATTGAAGTTTCAGAACAAAAGCAGTACACAGAAAAATATATTTGGAGAAATGATGGCTGACTTTTTTTTTTAATTGATGAGAACTGTGGTCCTAGTTTGTTCACTTTACTTGAATGTATACCAACAAAACCATACAAAGTTATATAATTGTTGAATTTCTGAAAGTCAATGATAAAAAGAAAACTTAAATAGCAGCCTGCCGAGAGTGGTAGCACATGCTTTTAATCCCAGTATTCAGGAGGCAGAGACCGGAGGATCGTGGTTCATGGACAGCCTCAGCTACTTAGTGAGGCCCTTCACAACTCAATGAGACCCTGTTTCAAAAAATAAAAAGACTAAAAAAATAGGACTATGGGTGTAGCTCAGAGATAGAATGCCCCTGAGTTCCAGTCCCAGTACCACAGAAATAAAATTTAAAAAGCAGCTTGATAAACTCTGTAAGCAAACTTTGGGATTTATAATTCCCTGAAGTCTTTTTCTGTAAATTATGAACAGAGGAATAAGGAGAAGAGGACTTAGCAGCAGCTGCCAAACAGAGCATGCAAACACATTTTTAATGAACTGGGATTAAAAACGTGTCACCCTAAAATTTTATACCAAATAAGATGTTTTCCTAAAAGTGGGGCAAATTTTTTCCTAGGAAAGCAGTAGCTGAAATAATTCATTAGTTACAAATTTGCAGTACGGGAAATATTGAGGGCAATTTTTAGGGTATCAGATCTACACAGGGGCAAAAACATGACACTGTAAGTATGTAAATGTAAACAATATTTTTATGTGTTTAAAATTATAAAGTAGCAGGGTGTGGTGGTGCATGCTTGTAATACCTGCACTTGGGAGGCGGAGACAGGAGGATTGCTCAGGTTGGAAGCCAGCCACGCTGGCTTAAGAGACCTTGTTTCCAAATAAAAATATAAAAAAATAGGTCTGGGAGGGTAGCCCGGAGGTAGAAGAGTTTTCAGGAACTCCAGTACCACCAAAAAATAAAATTATAAAGCGAATGTAATATGTTATGGGATTTATAATAGAAACAGATACATCATGTAACTATAGCATATAGGATAGGGTGGAAGATAGATGCATACTGCTTACATAATATATTAAGTGGTACAATAATTGTTTTGCTAAAGGTTAAAATGAATATTGTAAATACTAGGGCAAGCATTGAAATAAGTAAACTGAAGTTTATAACTAGTAAGAATATCAATAAAATGGATTACTAAAAAGTAATTTAACCCCAAAGAATATTACCAGGTAAGAGCATGGAAAGGAACATAGATAAAACCAATGGAAGCCAGGCTTGGTGGTGCACGCTTGTAATCCCAGCAATTTGGGAGGCTGAGACAGGAGGATCATGGTTCATCAACAGCCTACGCCAATTAGTGAGGCCTTTGCAACTCAGCGAGACCCTGTTTCAAAATAAATAAAAAATAGAACTGGGAGTGTAGCTTGGAGGTAGAATGCCCCTGGGTTTCATTCTCAGTACCACACACACAAAACATAAATAAAAACCAAAGTAAAACATAAGAAAATAGATGGTGGATTTAAACACAGTAATATCAATAGTTGTATTATATTTTAATGAGCTAACAAACATTGTGATTAAAAAGCATATTTTTATTCTGACTAAATCACAGCAGGAGTAGAAAATTGGGGTTATAAGTTTTAAACCAGTGGAAGAGGAACAAAATGATAAGCATTTAATCAATTCTGAAGGTTGCAAGAAAGAAGAGAAATAGAATGATAGAATCTTGACACAAATAAAACTAGAATTCAAACCCAACTATATTGATAGCTCTTAAATTTACAAAATTCTGACAAAAATGTCAGAGTGGACTGAAAAAGCAAGCTTTTTATATGCTATTCAATAATGCAGAAAGGTCATGAAAAATAACTGCAAAAGATATGTCATAAAAATAATGAAAAAGGGTTTATAGCCAAGTAATATTAGGCCACCTATATTTGCCAGGGAAATAGACAATTATGAAATGATAAATTCTTAATAAAATAGCCTTAAAAACATAAAAATTTTCTCAAAACTAAAAAATATAAGAACCACATATTTAATACGTTTTACATACTCTTCTCAACAATTGATAGAACAATCAGCTCTAGAAAAACAAAATGAACAAAATGATGTTTATGATTTAAAAAGAACAATTGAGAAGTTAACCTAGTAAACAGATAGAGAGCACTGCATTTAGTAATTCCAAGTGCAAATTCTTTTCAAAAATATATAATTTTCAAAGATTGTCCATATCCACTGTAAAAACAATATCAGAACATTTCACAGGGTTGAAATCATTGTATATTTTCTTTGACTACAAAGTAATTAAGTTAAATCTATTTTAAAAGATAGTAAACTAGTCTTCTGTAAATGAAAAGTAAGAAATATTCTTTTTAAAAGCCATAGTCAAAACAGAAGTCATAATGGAAAGTTGGAAATATTTTGAAGGTAAAGAAAATATATCAAAAGTTATGGAATGTAGCTTAAGTAAAAAATTAGTTTGCTTTAAATGCACGTGTTAGAAAAAAGAAAGGCTGAATGTTACTGTGTTAAACATCTCCAAAAGTTGGAAAAGTAGAGTATAACAAACTGAAAATAGACAGCAGGAAGAAATAAAAGCGGCAGTAGAAACTAGTGGATATGAAAACAGACATACCAATAGAAAAGACCAACAAGTCGAGAATTTCTCCTAAAATACTAAAAATAGAATTGAGAAACTTTAGAAAACAATTGAATGTGGAATGAAAAGCATACTGCCAATGCTACTGACATTAAATAGATGAAAACATAATGAAAAGTTTTATGAAAGTAATTAGAAACTATCATGGAAATGGGCATGTTCTCAGAAAATATAAATAATACAAGAAATAGAAAACCTCAGTAGTCCTATGATAGTTGAATAAATTTGACTAGTAGACCCTTTAAAAAGACTTTAGCCCCAGTTGGCTTCTAGTATTTCTACTAAATATTCAAACAAAGTACCCTATGTTCTATAAAGATTTTCTAGATGAAAGAAAAAGAGGGAAAATTGGTACTCATTTTATGAAGGTTGCATAATTTTGATATCAGAACTTGACAGGTACAAGAGATACTTTTTTTTTTTTACAGGCCTATCTGAATGGTGAACTTTTTTTATTTTTTTATTTTTTGGTGGTACTGGGGTTCCTGGAAGCCCTTCTACCTCTGGGCTACACTCCCAGACCTATTTTTTTACATTTTTTATTTGGAAACAAGTCTCCTAAGCCAGTGCACGCGGCTGGCTTCGAACCTGCACGATCCTCCTCTCTCAGCCTCCCAAGCGCAGGGATTACAAGCGTGCGCCACCACGCCGGGCTTAGATGTAGACATTTTAAAGGAAATATCAGAACAATAAACCCAGTAATATGTAAAAATACCAAATGATCATGAGATCATTCTCTAAGAGTAGAAGAAGGTAGGCTATAACATAAATCCATCAGTGTACTTCATCATATTAAGAAATCTAAAATACCCTACAAAACACAATTATTTAAGTAGGTTAAGAAAAAATTGATAAAAATGTAACATCTATTTATGGTAGGAAAAAATATCCAGTGAATTATAAATAGTAGGAACTTCCTTAGTGTGATGTTATTTTAAATATTATATTTAATGATGACATTTTGAAAACTTTTCTACTTGAGTCATCACTACCTTTTACAATATTATAAAAGGTCTGCTCAAATAGTGGAAGTACACCATGGCATTTATAAAAGAACAAGAAAAAAGAAAACAAATACTGGAAAGAAAAAACCAGTTTTATCTGTAGATGATATATTTGTATAAGTAAGGAATCTTCAGATAAATTATTATAATTAGAGATTTAGCACTGTTGCTAGATACAGAGTCAGTATTCAAACTTCAGTTGTATTTTTATGAATCTACAAGGAACAAAACTTTTAACTAAAGATGCCATTTACAAAAATACCAAAATTACTCAGTATGGATACGTTTTTACAGGATGCATGTAAGACTTTGATCATCTTTTTAGAGGAATTAAGAAACACAGTAGAATAAAAGCCTGTGTTTTTTAATCTTAAGGCTTAAAACCAGGAGATTTGCACTATTTTAGGTTATTGCACCTATATAGAAATAGGCTATACATTTTGTCCAATATGCCACAAAATAGCATCCTTAAATAGTAATTTGCAGTAATATTTTTGAAGCACTTTAGTCACAGCAAAATAGAATTGGAATATCTTAATAATAGAAGGACTGTTTTGGCTTGTTATGTCTTAGTCCTTTACCCATTATGAAAATCTTTTTTTATAGCATTCCTGAAAGGTCTCTCTGGTGCTAGTTCATTCACTTTTCTACCTGAAGTTTCCATTCATGGAAATTAAGTTATTTCTCAACTATTTTGTTTAGTACCTATTTTTACAAGTACTATGGTAACTACTTTGTCTTGTCTAGGACATGAGTTGTAAGATGCATTGTTAGGGGGGAAAAAGATGCATCATTAAGTCATGTTTTATTATGTAAAGAAATGTTGCTAGTTATTTTTATTTTGGTACACCTTTGATTTTTAAGATGATTCTTGATTCTGGAGATGTTAATAGAAGGATGTGGAGAAAAAGGAATTCTTCTATACTGTTGGTGGGATTGCAAATTAGTACAGCCATTATGAAAATAAGAAAACTAGGAATGGATTCACCATATGATCTAGCTCATTCCTAGGTATCTTTCTAAAGGAACTGGAATTAGAATTTCTAGCATATCAATATATGCATATCCATGTTTATAATAGCCAAATTATGAAACCAACCTAGTTTTCCATTGATGGATGAATGGATTACAAAATTATGGGATGTATGCACAATGAAATTCTACTCAGTAGTAAAGAACAAAAATTTATTTGTAAGAAATGGATGGATCTAGAGAATAATTATATTAATTGAGATTAGCTAGTCACAAAATGTGAAGCGTCATCTGTTTTCTCCTATATGAGGAAGCTAGGGAGTAATTGGGATAAAAAAAAAAAGGACTTTAGATAATGGACGAAAAACTTCATTGGAGTGAAGGAGATGGTCTAATGGAGGCTGGGTGGGGAGTGGGAGAATCAACAGAAGACTCACTTCCATTGACATGTACATGTATGAGAATACCAGTGTCATCGGAATACCTTGTATGGGAAAGGGAGGGTGGAATGGGGAGGCAGCCAAGGAAAGGCCGACCAAGTGCTGTGTGCATGTATGTCGATATCACTGTGAACTACGTTATGATGTGAAACAATAATTCACCAATTATACGCATGAAACCACCAGCAAAACATTATTTATGAAGTATTTCTGTAGATGTATTAATACGTTTTTTTTTTTCAGTACTGGTTATTGAGCCCAGGGGCATTCTACCTTCAAACTACTCTCTAGCCATATATTTATACATATATAATCTTTATTTGGAAACAGGGTCTCACTAAGTTCCAGAGAGCCTCACTAGCTGAGGCTGGCCACGAATCTGTGATCCTCCTGTTTTAGCCTCCTAAATACTGGGATTACAAGCATGGGCCACCACACCCGGCTTCTAATGTTTTACAATGTAGGAATACCATTGAGAAAA
The DNA here is from genome assembly GCF_963383645.1 of Muscardinus avellanarius. NCBI lineage: Eukaryota > Metazoa > Chordata > Mammalia > Rodentia > Gliridae > Muscardinus > Muscardinus avellanarius. Next base: position 126,277,677 of record NC_137791.1, read on the forward strand.
TCTGATTTTTCTTTTATTTGTATGATCTGCCATTGTTGCCCTAAGTTTTTTCTTCCTAATGCACACATTCTATTTTTTTTTCTTGTGCTTTCCCAATTATTGTACCATCTGGTCTTTTTCCCCTCTTTAGATTCCTTGTAGCTTATAAAGCTCCTTGAAACTGAACATGATATAAACTTAAACTTAAAAAAAATTATGTTTGTGTGTGTGGTACTAGAGTTTGAATCCGAGGGCATTCTACCACTGAGCTACACTGCTAAGCTTTTTTAATTTTTCATTTTGAAACGGGTTCTTACTAAGTTACCACATGCTGGCCTTGAACATCTGATTCTCCTTTCTCAGCTTCCCAAGTCTGGGATTACAGGCATGTGCCACTGGGCCCAGCTGAAAATTATAAAATCTTAAAAGTAGTATATATGAAAACTAGAATATTTGGGAAACAAAAGAACTAAGATTTTGTTAGTTTGGCAAGGGTTTCAGTAATTTTGTCCTTAATCTATCCTAATGAATAAATTGTTGCTTTGATTTTTCCAATAGATATGCTATATCTATCTATATATATACATATATGCAAGTTCACAGCAAAACTTCTCACCATGAATGATCATTTATTCATTTATTCAGTTAAAGGTGCTTTTTTTTTTTTTTGGCATGGCTCTGGGGATGGAACCCAGGGACATTCAACCTCTCAGCTACAACCCCTGCCCTATTTTTTATTCTTTATTTTGAAACCGGGTCTCACTGAGTTGCAGAGGGCCTCACTAAGTAGCTGAGGCTGTCCGCGAACCATGACCCTCTGGTCTCAGCCTCCCAAATGCTGGGATTGCAAGCATGCGCCACCATGCCTGGCAAAGGTGCTATTTTTTAATTGATAGTTTTTAAACAGATGTAAATAAGATTCTAATACATGTCTTCTATGAGATTGTTCCCTCTCTATAAGTTTATTACATAAGCAATCTGACTATAATACAATCATGGGTCACTTAATGGCACTAATATCTTGAGAAATATGAGTTAGGTGATTTTATCTTTGTAATACACTTAGAATGTACTTACACAGAACTTGATGATAAAGCCTTTGGCTTCAAAGCTATAAGCCTGTGGCTTTTACCATACTTAATACTCTGGGCAATTGCAACACAGTGGTAAATACCATATTATATCAAAACATATCAGAACATAGAAAATGCAAGACAGTAGTTATGCCAATTATTCGGTTCCATTACAACACTGTGAGACCACCATCATATATGCAGTTCCTTGACCCTAAGATTGTATGGCTCTTGACTGTTTTAACCCAGGAATATTTTTAAGTTATATAGGTGGTTTTTAGTAGTTAACATTTTTCATTTTAATATTTCAATTTATTTTATTGTATATTGCCTATTGAATTAAACTAGGGAAAATAATGCTCATGTTAAATAATTTACTGGTTGATACAGTGGTTTTCAACTATTATAAAATGAAGCTTTTCTACTAGCTAATACACTTTTCTCTCTTTAAAAACACAGGTTTTGAGAGTATATTAGAAGGGCTTTATGGACCACGGCTACGAAGAGACCTCAGTTTATTTGAAGGTAATTTTTAAAATTTTATTATAAAGTTTGGCCTGCCCCCACTTAAGAAATGAATAATGGTTGTTCTACACTAACTTTATATATAACATAATTTTATGGCTTTTAATTCGAAAATATTTTTAAGTGAACAAGTAACCAAAATATGCTTTATTACATGATATCATAAGTTATATCATGGTATCTTTAAAAAATACTTCTGTATATTAAATTAAAATTAAAAGTGAAGTTTTTCTTTAGCTGTGTACTATAATTTTATTTTCATTATTTTTAAATTACATGGTTTAATTATTCTTAAGTACAGTTTAAGTCAATAAGGCAAATGTCAAATCTATTAAATAATTAATAATTAAGTAGAAAATAAACAAACAAGTGTCATCTAAAAACTGCCTCCTGGGTTTTTTTTTTTTTTGAATGTGTATATTCTCTTTAGGTTTTTCTTAGTGAAATACTTGTGCTTATTCTAAAGGGAGAATTTACGGTATCTGAAGAACTAGAGTTGCTATAAAGCATTTCTAGCCAGGCGTGGAGTTGCATGGATGTTATTCCAGTATGTAGGAGGCTGAGATAGGAGGATCACAGGTTTGAGAACAGCCTTAGCAGCTTCGTGAGACTGTCAGCAACCTAGCGAGGCCCGTTTCAAAACAAAAAATAAAACGAGTTGGGTGTACCTTGGAGGTAGAAGGCCTCTGGGTTTAATCTCTAGTACATACATACCTGCATAGTAGTTTGAGTTTTAGGGATTTGAGGGGAATAATCAGATAAGTGTTCAGAAAATGCACACATACTCGTGTGTAAATAGATATTACAGTTCTTTTAAATTATTTCCATTCTTTTGCTATTACATATTTTAGAATAGGGGACTGTTTCATAAATTATTTTGTTCGTAATTGGAATAAATCCAGCCATTCAGAGTTATGTAGAGTTTATTAAGGACATGTGAGGATTGTTAGGTTGAAGAAAAGCAAGTTACTCTTTATAATATACTGATCCGTTCTATATTTGTTAAAAAAAAGAAAAATTGTATTGAAAAAATACAATTGTATTTTTATTGAAAGTTAATTAGAAAGAGAAGATACTAAAATTAAATGTTCATGACAATTATATTGAAAGTGTGTGTTATGCATGATTTTGGTTTCCTTTTATATATTCTCAGTATCAAAGAGTAATAATTTTAAAAGCATACTTTGTATTTGTCTTACTAAGATTCTTATTGGAAAGAATGATCTGTAGCTGAATACAGAGCATTTTATATATGTAATATATCTATATTTTTATCAAGCACCGGTTTTTTCAGTGATAATGATCATATTATGTAAGTAATAAAATAGTGTGGGATATCAAATAAACTTTACTCAGTTTTATTAAAAATTATAGAACTATAAAGGACATGTCCATTATTTGCATGGAAACATAGAGCACTAGGAAGGATTATTTTTTATAGCATAGTTCATTTGCAAAATAGGTAGTGCCAGAATAATTTTTTTATTTTGATTTTCTTATTGAATTATTTCTTGGTATTGTATCTGGTCAAATTATATGGTACCTTTCGTTGTATTTTGGTACATTTTATTCTACTAAGACCCAAGGTAGTTTTAAGAGTTCTGCTCTCATCTGTATTCGTGTATTTTAAGTTGAGACAGTGATGATAACTGTAGTGGTGCAAATAGTTAAAAAGTTCTTTGCTCAGCTCAGTTCTGAGTCACAGATCTAAAAGCATGTATGACAGATATCTATCCCAACTATCAATGTTTGTTCCAGTAAATGATACCTGTACAGAACCTGATTTTAAGGGTAGAGACTCCAAAATGTGGCTGTTCTAATGTTTTATCATTCTTATGACTAAAGAGAGCTTTTTCTTAAATCTCTTAACTTTAATAACTTAGTACGTTAGCATAATTTTATACTGAGTTAAACATTTTACCTAATATATTTGTAAGCACTGTTGACTAATTATAGTTGCAACATTTTCTACTAAGCTATGAATGCACAAAGGAAAAAAACTAAAGAATCAAGAATAGAACCTATGTATGATGCCTTTCTTGCATGCTATCCTTCCACATTTAAATTTGAAATCATTATTAAACTTTAATTGCTTTCTGATAATCTAATTTGCACCTCTGACCCTCAGCCTCTTGTTTCTCCCACTTTGATTTGTTTGCCTATATAGTTGTGTATATATATAAATATGCTTATGCTCTTTCAGAAATTAATTTATTACACAAAGTTAGGATGTTCTAAGGAAATAAATGCCTGTATTTTATCTTTAGGTCTCTTCTGGGGATCAAACCTTGGGTTTCATGCATGTTGCTAGATGCTAAGCAAGTGCTCTACCACTGAGCTATCCCCCCATAGTTTTTATAAAGCCCAGCTCTGTAGATTTTATTTCTTTCTATACAGATAATAAATAATATGTGCATTTTAGGAAATAGAGATAAGCTCAAAAGAAATCACTCCTAATTTCAACATCCAAAAAAGACTGCTTACCTTTTTGTATCAGTATATTTGTATATATGCATTGATTATTTTTTTCAGTAACTCATACCATATATACTGTGTGCATGTGTTTTTTTCTATATTTGTTTACTAATATATCATTTACGGATATAAAGTTCTGGGTCATTTTTAATGACTGTGCAGGGTTTCATTATGTAAGTTTCATAATTTTACTAATTCATTTAATATCATGGCTGCACATCTCATTCCATTTATTCTTTTAAGTTAAATGTGACATATTTTATGCCTTCTGTTATGCCTTCTTTTTTTGGGGGGGAAGGAGGTCATAATTTAGCTAAATTTGGGATTTCAGATAGTCTTTTTTTCATATGTATGCACATCATTACCCCATTAATGTCAAATGTTCAACCTTTATTTCCTGGTACGTTAGATAAATTCCTCCTTCCTTTTGGTTTTTTTGAATTAAAAAATGTTTCCAATCAAATTTAATAGCTGGAGTAATGATATTTATTATAATAAATCTATTTGCAAGGAACTAAGGCAAATGTTTTTAACTTTTTATTAGTGTATTGAACTCATATATCTTAATGCAATTTTTAACTTACTGTTTTTATTGGTCCTTTGTAGAACTTTTTTTTTTTTTTTTTGAGGTACTGGGGTTCCTGGAAACCCTTTTACCTCTGGCTACACTCCCAGACACCTATTTTTTATATTTTTTATTTGGAAACAGGGTCTCTTAAGCCAGTGTGGCTGGCTTCAAACCTGCGCAATCCTCCTGTCTCCGCCTCCCAAGCACAGGGATTACAAGTGTGTGCCACCATGCCTGGCTGTAGAACTTTTTTGAAGGAAAATTAAACTACTGCTGTAAAATTATGGGAAATACATACAGTGGAATTATACTGCAATAAAGAAGAACAAAATCATGTCATTCACAAGAAGATGAAAAGACATTATGATGTGAATCTACAGTATACCAATAAAAAATAAAATAGTGCTGTAAAAATATAGATCCTTTTGAAAAAGCATGTAGAAGATGTCCATTACAGACATCTCTAGACAAATGTGAACATCTCAGTTTTGCTCTGATCCTCTTCTAAATAAGAGTACTTTCTTTGTTTTGACCATTATTAAAAAATAGTTAAATTCAGATGCTAGCACTACAAAAGTTTGCATAATTTTCTATACAAAATCTGTATGTAGGAATCAGATAGATTAACGTATGTTTCAGTTATATCATTAGAAATCTAAGATACTAATAGCAACTCAGGAACGAAACATAGTGGGTAGCAAAGGGGTTTTTAATATTATAAATTGTTTTTAATTATGAAATTTAGTGTATGGTATTTGGACACATTTCAGATACTTTTAGTTTGCAAAACTGTCACTTATTCTTTAGGAAAACATATTCCAAATTTATCCTACAAATCATACCAAGTGTTGTGTGCGTGTATGTTTGTATCATATTGAACTTTACTATGATGTGTAATTACAATGCATGAATAAAAGTATACTAAAAAATAAGCCATCAAAAGGAGTCAGACACACGTAGCACATAGTGTATTTCAGGTTTAAAGACTTGTGAGAGGTTTACATTTTAGAGTTGTACTGGGGGTTGATCCCAGTGGCATTCTATCTATAAACTATACTCCCAGACCTATTTTTATTTATTTATTTATTTATTTATTTATTTTTATTTTTTTTTTTTTTGGTGGTACTGGGGTTCCTGGAAGCCCTTCTACCTCCGGGCTACACTCCCAGACCTATTTTTTACATTTTCATTTTGGAAACAGGGTCTCCTAAACCAGCGCGCGCGGCTGGCTTCGAACCTGCGTGATCCTCCTGTCTCTGCCTCCCAAGCGCGGGGATTACAAGCGTGCGCCACCACGCCCGGCTTTATTTTTTTATTTTGAAATAGGGTCTCGGTAAGTTGTGGAGGGCCTCACTAAACTGCTGAGGCTGGCCGGTAACTTGCGATAACTTGCGATCCTCCTATCTCTGCCTTCCGGTTACTGGGATTTCAAGCTTGTGCCACCATGCCCAGCTGAGATGTGTAAATTTTAATTTTTGAATTTAATTCAGAACCACCTCTAGATTTGAGAAGTTTTTGAAAGTGCTTTTTAAGTGCTTGCTAATTTTTAATTTGTTAACAAGAAGCAAAACAGAAATCCTGTTTTTAATATTCTTTGGTCTGTCTCATGATAGATGGAACCCAGGGCCATTTGACCTCCTATCTACAACCTGTGCCCTATTTTTTATTCTTTATTTTGAAATAGGGTCTCAGTAAGTTGTGGATGGCCTCACTAAGTAGCTGAGGCTGTCCACGAACCGTGATCCTTCAGTCTCAGCATCTCAAATGCTAGGATTACAAGCATGTTCTACCACAACTGGCTTATGATTCTATTTTTTTAATAAAAGTATAACTGTTCTCTCATTTCTGGAGTGAGGTCTCCAGAGAAGCTTTGGGTGTCAAACTTCAAATGTTTATATATTTCCAGAAGTCTTTTGCCTTTTGTGCTTTTTTGGGGGGGAGAAGTGTTGTCTGTACCTCTGTTTTTTCCTCCATCTGCCTTAAATATATTTTTGCTGTCCTGAGACTTTTTAAGCAAAAATTCATTCTTATTTTCTACTTTAGTTAATCTTTTCGTATATCTAATTGGTAGTCGAGTGTCTTTTCTTGGGAAGGGTGTGGTCAGTAGTTTTCTAATGTAAATTGATGATTATATTATATAATTAAAATAAAATAATTTAATACTATATTATTAATATTGCTTATATAAATTAACATCAGCTTTTATCACATGTAACTACGTGATGCATATTTATGAGGTAAAACTTAATTGAGTGTATTTATCATAGTGTTTATAATACCATGACTGGAGAAACACACTGAATATTCAGAAATAGGATATTGGTTAAATAAATTTAAATAAATTTTAATAACTCAGCTGGGTGTGATGGCACACACTTGAAATCCCAGTACTCAAGGCATGCTGAGTGGTACAATCTCTGCATGCCTCAGTTTTTATCTTACCACTGGCAATTGTCTATTTCTAAAATTGTGTCAATATATTTATCATTGAAACTTAGTGAAACTTAAGTTTTCAAAAGTTTCCTTCTTTCAGGCCCACCAGCTATTTTCTAAAAATCTGTCAATGCTTTTTTTCTTTCATAAGCCCATGTTTATATTTTTTATTTATTTTTATTTTTTATTTTTTATATATTTTTTGGTGGTACTGGGGTTCCTGGAAGCTACCTCCAGGCTACACTCGCAGACCTATTTTATACTTTTTTTTATTTGGAAACAGGGTCTATTAAGCCAGTGCAGCTGGCTTCCAACCAGCGCGATCCTCCTGTCTCCGCCTCCCAAGCGCAGGGATTACAAGTGTGCACCACCACGCCCGGCATGAGCCCATGTTTAAAAAGAAAGCAGTAAGCCAGGCATGTTGGCACACACTTGTAATCCCAGTACTTGGGATGCTGAAACAGGGTGATCTCAGCTTAGCAAGACCCTGTTTCAAAATTAAAAACTAAAATGAGACTGTGGGGGTATAACTCACAGGTAGGACTCCTGTGGGCTTAATCCTCAGTATCACAAAACCTATTATAATTGCTGTTTGTCATGCATCACATTTTTGCCACAGTAATGCTACATAAGAAACAACTCCAAATTCTGTAGCACACTAATGGGTGATGTGAGTCAGCTGGGCTTGAGGCTATGAAAGAATATCATGTGTTCCCCATGTGATTCCAGGTCCCAGACTAAAGGAGTCATGGTTGTCTGGGGCAGGTTTTCTTATGCTGGATGATGGGAAAGGTGCCATGCCTTTTAAAGGCTCAGGTTGTGATGGTACGATGGCACTCCTTCCCATTCATTCCATTGGTTAGAGGGTTTGGCTTCTCTAAGCAGATGCTGCATGAGCCAGTATGCAAGAATGCATATGTGTGATTCTGTTCTATCAAGGGGGTAAGAGGTTGAAAACATAAAGCCTACATAGCTATAAGAGTATAGAAAAGTGATCAATTTTCTTAAGATGCTTTGTTAAAATCATCTGTTTTCCACAAGCTAACTTTTTAAAATATCCAATGGTATAACATTAAAAAAAATAGTGACTGGTAATTCTGAGTAACTAGCCTTTGCATGATATTTAATAGTTTGTAACACATTTTTGCATTTTTTACTTGATCTACAGATAAATTAGGTACTATGATCCTCACTTTATATATTAAGGCAATTAAAAATCTTTGTGGCTTAACCAGGTTATAGCTAGTAAAGGTGTTTCTACCCCAGATTTTTAGAGACTTCAAATTTAGCTATCTTTTCATTATCCTGTACTGGATCCTATATTCTGATTACCTGCCCTTTCTAAATTTGATTAATACTTGTGTACCACTACCAATACAAAGCTAAAGAGGGGAGGTATTACTATACTCTTTATACTTCAACAAATTATTCTTTATTTTTTGTGTTAATGGCGGGGGGGGGGGGCTTAGGGCCTTATCCTAACTAGTATCTTTTTATTCATTATCATTCCAAAAGAAGTAGGTTGTATTCTCTGTAGTTTAGCAGAGGCATATATATCCAATTTCATTATATACTCAAAAGCATGAGAGAGAATTCCTGTGGCATATCACTCACTGTTTTTCAGATAGTCACAGTGTTACCTCAGATGATAACGATTTTTGTGTTTGAGGTTCTGCATATGAGTTTATTTGGCAAAATATATTAGGACATTCTGCTGCAAGGGGTCATTTTGAAATTCACCATCTATGCCAAGTATAGTGAGAATAACAGTGGTATTATACCTTCATAAAAATTCTTTAGTAGAGAAAGGTTTTGTTTTCCGGAGACTTTTTAATAAATTTCAACTGTTGGATTATAATGAATAGTTTTTTTTTTTAATCTGTGTTTTGTGTTGAATAATATACTTTATTCGTTTTACTCTCTTATAACAAAGCCTTCAAAAATGTAACAGTCTGGTCTGATTTTTGACCTCTGGATGGCTACTTGTTTTCTTAGGCATCATTCAATTTTCTCACATCTGGGACTTTTCTTTTGTTTTCTTCCATTTCTCTATTTTATGGGGTTCCCCCCCCCATTTTAAATGTATTCCTTCCCTCCCATTTTCCCCTCCCTTTTTTGTTCTGATTTTTCTCATAGGAAAAATGAAAATAAAATGATCAGTGATAAATTTTTAAGAAGGTTTCTTGATACTTAAAAACTGTTTTTGGAAAATTATTTGTAACCAGCTCATTGTTCTTGCTATTTTATTTTATAATAGAGTAAAATTATTCCCCTTATGGCCTTCTCCATTTATTTTTTTCTAAACGCCATCAATTTAATTTTAAAGCTAGGCCTTTTCCCCTGTTCATAGTTAGGTTCCTCCCCTTACCATTGCTATGGAGATTGGTAATTCTATTTGTTTTAATAAAGTTAGTGTATTTAATGAATATTTTTCCCTCTTTTAAAGACTGTGAACCAGAAGAGCTGACTGACTGGTCTATGGATGAAAAATGTTCATTTTGTAACCTACAGAGAGAAGCAGTCAGTGTAAGTTTTAGTGCCATAAATATTTTTAAACTAATTGTACCATTGTAACACAGTTCTTTTTTTTAAATTTGATTTGTTTTGAAAATTTGTAACTCACAGCAGAAGTTTAAAAACTTGACTTTGCTGAGTGAAATGAATATTTTCAAGTCTTATGTTACAAGTCCAACATTTAGTTTAGCTTAACTTGCAGATGGATAATCCCAGAAAATTTATTTTTTTTTGCTTATTTCACATTTATTTCTTACTATTCCCTGACTCATGAAATTTAATTCACATTGAGCTTGGTGGTCTAGTTTAGTCTGAGACTACTCTTCAATCTGATCCTTAGGAATCAGTAGTAAGGGGATGATATACTGCTGTTTTTTAGCCTTTTGCGTACTCTTGAAGTCTTTTGGATATCATAAATATTTCCAGTAAAATATTAAAATATGTGTTTGCTGTATATAGGACATAAACTGCAACCACCATCTTGTATGGTGAGAAATTCTGATTCCATACCTATTGCTGTGAGAAGGGCTGAGAACAATGAAAACATAAAGACTCGTACTGGTTTTGTTCAGATTAGTGAGTAAACATATGTGCTCTGTTGCTAAAACTCTTTGATAGGATTAAATTACTGGCATGTCATAGTAAATTTATTCAGCAGTGTGTTTTATAATTTACCTGCTCCTTTTCTTCCTTTTTTTTTCTCTTTATGTTTTGCTAAGGAATACAGCTGTTTTGACCTTCTATCAGAGCTAAATTTCTTTTTTCCTGACCTTTGTCCCAAATTTTATATTTCTTTGTTATAACTTAATATATTTTAAAAGGTAGAAAAAACGAGCATTTAGAGAATTACAGTTTTTGCCATTTTTAATGGAATTTTATGTTTAAAAATAATTTGCTATATTGGATTTTTTAATTTTAGGATTGTATACCTTCTCTTGATTCTTCACAGTCAACACCAACGGAGGAGCTATCATCTCAGGGCCAGTCCAACACTGATAAGATTGAATGCCAAGCAGAAAATTACCTAAATGCACTCTTTCGAAAGAAAGGTAATATTGGTATGCTTCCTTGCTTAAATTTTACAGTAGAGATTTAAAATGTTTGGATTTTTCTTGTACAGTGATTTTTTACATTTCAGTCCCTGCTTTATTCTTGATTATTTTTCTTTACCCTTACTTTTCGTATTCTAAAGGAAAGCAGTGTCCTCGTTCTTGAGCCAGTCTAGTGTAGTATGAACCATTTCTTTTTGGTATCTGTTCTTAGAGGTCTCCCCAACTCGAATGTACATTTTCCTTCTCTACTATGGGCAGTTGAAAAACTGCTTTATGCTTCTGGGTTTCCTTGTTAGATTACCATTGGCAAGACTTTAAAAGTTCTCAGATGTCCGTTTGTTATAGCTTCACTGCATTTCAAAGCTGTTCCTAATGTGACAAATGATTTATCAGCCAGGTTAGAGTTTATTTGCTGGCATACTATTTCAGTATTTATTTGCTAGTTTACATATTCTTACTCAGCATCTGAATTGAGAATGTCTGTTCTTTTTTACTTGTCTGTTTTAATGAATCAAACCAAATGAGTCTTGATTTACTTGTTCTTTTATTTGACACATCTGTCAGAAAGAAATAGTTTTTGTATTTTAGTTGCTTGGGGGAAAATATAGAAATATTTCTGCTTTTACAAATGTAGAAAATCTTCCACAAGTTTTTCTTGCCTTTCCTATAGTGAGTGTCTCCTTTGGAAAATCATATGGGCCTTTGGAGTAAGTTATGGTGCGTTCTCTTGTCCCTCAGCTTCCAGAGATGAAGAAACATTATATTCTCATCTTGGTTTTGACTCTTATTTCTCTTTAGAATTAGGTGCCATTAGATATTGTCTATTAAATCATTAGTATTCATGATTTAATCATAATGTTCAAAATATTCACCTTTGAGAAGAGTCTTATTTAGTGTTGTATTATGAGTTCTTTTATGTGTTGAAATACAAGAATCTGTTGAATAGAGGAATTAGTAGAATAATGCAAAGGCCCAATGTTACAAACTATGTATTCTTTTTAAGTGTAAGGGACTATAAACCTTTTTCTATAGGTTACTTAGTCTTGAGGAATTCACATTATCTTTAAAAAGCAGATTAGGTTTTCAGAATTTTCAGTTTGAACCAAGGCTAACAATATTTTACATCCTTCAAGAATTTTATGACATTAATTTAGAAAAGTTTGTTACTAGCGTATTTACCAAACTTAATTATCATACTTACACCACTTAGAGAACTGGAGGAAATGTACACATTTATACATATGCACATAGTAAGTTTCATTTGCCTTGATTTCATTACTCAGTTTCTTTTTCCTTCAAGTCGTTTTTAATGGTAGTAACTAGGATTATCAAGAATAATCTGTAATTTTTATAATATGGAGTAGGTAGCCTGTGCTCCATTGCCCTATTAAGAGTAATCAGTAAAAACTTGATACTATTTCAGCTGATTCAAGCATCTGGGTCTCCAAGAGGTCTTCTACCAATGGTTGGGTGAGTGTTCTTGGATATTTAGTGACCCCTCCATTTGAGAATTTGTTCTTTTCAAAATTCTTTGAAAGATTGGAATTTTTTCAAATTGAAGATATTTTAATAGTGCTTTTACTTTAGGTCTTATCTTTGATAATTCCTTTTTTTAAAAGTCCATTGGCACTTTGTAGATTAAAACCTGAATTTTTTTCTATTTGTTTACTTGCGGATTTTTTAGTTGTCCTTGTTGTTTATTTCTTATGGTGCTATGGATCAAACCCAGGATCTTGCACATGTTAAGCAGGCTCTATATCACTGAGCCACATTCCTAGCCCTTTACTTTTTTTTTTTTAATGTTCTTTAAATAGAACTGTTTTAGAGATTTTTCTATGTGGTTTGACCACGTTGGGACTAGAAGATAACAGTATGTTTTAAATAGTTTTTATGGTCCTCCTTAACTTCACTAAGTAGTTTGTTAGAGTTCTAATATTCTACTTTGAAATAAAAGGAAAGAAATATGTTTTTAAAGACAATATTTCCCAGTATTGGAGTAGTAGAGAAAATGTTGAAGAATCTTGTTAGTAAAACTTTCACTTTTTGAAATTTTCTCCAATTTGATCATTTTTAGGACTTCTAGATATTGATAGCATTAGTACTACTGCAACTTTAAATCCATTGCTTAGTTTGAGAAACATATACATCTTGATTATCTTGCCAAAACATAAATCTTTATAAACCTTTTTATTGTGTTTCTCAATATAGGAATTTTGGATTGATGCTAATGATAAATATAAGCTATTATTGAAAATATTAAAATATTTAAAATAATATTAAAAATATTATTGAAAAAATAATGATGATGGTTGATATAATCAGTTATGATTGAATACTAAGCCCTTTTTATGCCTTACCTTATTCTAAAACAATCTTAGGTACTATTATCATGTTAACATGGCTCCATGTTAACAGATATGGATCACAATGCTTATAAATTGCATGTCTTGTAGTTCTATGCTGTGATCATTTGAAGAAATTTCTAAACATTTCAAGAAAAAATTAATGAGATGAAAGATGTTCTAAGGAGAGAGCATTTTGATTTTTTTTTAAGTACTTAGAGATAAAAGGAGATAAATCTAAGTGCAAGAGGGCATGCTTGGTATATGTGAGGCTCTGGGTTTGATTGCCTTTTACATGCTAAACAAAATAAGTAAATGGAAGCTGGGCTTGGTGGCACAGGATTGTAATCCCTGCATTTGGGAGGCTGAGACAGGAGGATGTTGGTTTACGGGACAGTCTCAACTACTGAGGCCCTTTGAGACTCACTGAGACCCTGATTCAAAATAAAGAATTAAAAAAATAAATAGTGTGGGAGGTGTGGCTTGGAGGTAGAATGTCCCTGGGTTTCATCCCTAGTACCGCAAAAAAAAAAAAAAAAAAAAAGAATGGAAAAAAAACTTCTTACTCTTGTTATTCAACAGCCTAGAATTAGAATTATTTTTTAATTTCTAGATTATGAAAAATGCTATATATTTCTCATAGGTTTCTTATTTTTCTTTTATATGAACTATTATATATCATTTGTAGTGATTGGTTTTCTTACAGTATTTAATAGTGGATAGATTAATCCCTTGTAATTAGAAGCTAGCCAAAAATATTCTTTCTGGGTTAGATACATAGAATGCATAAAATGGGGAGGGGGTGTTCTAGTAACAAAGGTAAACTTTTTTCATTTTCATTTTATTTTATTTAATTATTTTGGCTTTTGATTTTTTGGTCCTGGGGATTGAACACAGGAGCATTCTACCTCCAAGCTATGTCTGCGTCTGCAGTCCTTTGTATTTTCAAATGGGGTCTTGGTAAGTTGCCGGCTGGCCCTGAACTTGTTGTCTTTCTGTCTCCGCCTCCCAAGTTCTACAATCACAGGCATGTGATACTATATCCAATTAGTTTTATGTATTCTGTACTTTAGAACTATTTCAAAATTTAATGCCTCCTAAAGGCTAATCCTAATATTATTAGAGTGTGAGAGTAGAATGAAATCCTCATTATAGCAGGGATTTTATTTAGTTTATTAATGAATCTTCAGCATCTGTGACATTACATGTCACATCATAAAACCTTAGTTTATTTTCTTGAATTATTACCAAAATAATCTTTATCCAGTTATCTTTCATTTTCTCTAAATATGCAGTGGTGCTAGTGCTTCATCTACTTTATTTATTTTAGAAAGGAAATTAATAGCATGTATATATAGTTTACTTTTCTACTTTGTAGTTAAATATTGCTCTGTGTGGTTTATCTTTTATCATTCACCATGTTTTGAAAGTGGATAAACATAGGCCTATAAATGTAAAATACCTATCCATAACTACATCCATGAAATGTAAACTGAATTATTTTGACTTTTAACCTCACATTTTCTAATCACCCAACGTGTATAAGTCACTGACTTAAAATTTAAAAAGATGTCCTTTATTATTATTATTTTTTAATATATTTGTGGTGCTAGGGATTGAACCCAGGGCAGTCTACCTCTGAGCTACCCTCCTAGCACTATTTTACTTTTTTGTGTGTGTGTGGTACTGGGGTTCCTGGAAGCCCTTCTCTGGGCTACACTCCTAGACCTATTTTATATTTTTAATTGGAAACAGGGTCTCTTAAGCCAGCGAGGCTGGTTTCAAACCAGCACGATCCTCCTGTCTCTGCCTCCCGAGCATGGGGATTACAAGCGTGCACTACCATGCCCGGCTTTACTTTTTATTTTAAAACAGGGCCTCCCTAGCCAGGCATTGTGGCGCATGGTTGTAATCCCAGCATTTGAGAGGCTGAAACAGGAAGATCATGATTCAAACATAGTCTCAGCTACTTAGTGAGGCCTTTTACAACTCAATGAGACCCTGTCTTATTTTTTTAATTTTTTAATTTATTTTTTTATTGGTGCACTATAGTCTTGCATCATAATGTACATCATCTTGACATTGGCATATTCACACAGTACTTGGTGCCTCCCCCAACCCACACTGCCATGTCTCCTTTTCCCTCCTTCCCTATTCTGAGTGTCCTGGTTAACAATGTTATATTCACATGTGTATAAGTATTCAAATGTAGCTTTTCAGCCTTCTTCCTCCCCTATTCCTCCTTTCTGGCTTTGCTGAGGTTTCCCCTCCATTAACTAAGTCACTCTGGTATCCCTAATACTCCCTAGCTTGAGCATATTAGAGAAAACATATGTCCCTTCTCTTTCCCTGCTTGGCTGATCTCAATGTTCTCCAGGTCTTTCCATCTTCTTGAGAATGACATGATTTGTTCTTCTTTATTGCTGAGTAGAATTCCATTGTGTATTTCTCATAATTTTCCAATCTGTTCATCTGTTGATGGAGACCTTGGTTGGTTCCATATTTTGGCTATTGCAAATTGTGCTGCTCTGAACATAGGTATGCATGTTACTGTAGTTTTCTGATTTCAACCCCTTTGGAAAGATACCCAGTAGTGGTATAACTGGATCAAATGGTGGATCCATTCTAGTTTTCTAAGGAATCTCAACACTGATCTCCATAGCGGCTGAACTAGTTTGTACTCCAACCAACAGTGTAAAAGAGTTCTTATTTCCCAACATCCTTACCAGCATTTGTTGTTATTTGACTTCTTTATGCCTGCCACTCTGATTGGGATTAGATGGAACCTCTGCTAATGATGTTGAACATTTGTTCATGTATCTGTTGACCATTTGTATCTCTTTTTTGTGTGAAGTGTATCTTCAATTCAGTTGCCCATTTCTTAATAAGGAATTTAAAAAAATAGGGCTGGGAGTATAGATCAGAGGTAGAATGTCCCAGGGTTCCATCACCAGTCCCCCGCCAAAAAATTTTTTTAAATAAATAAGCAAAACAGGGTCTCACTAAGTTGCCGAGGCTGGCTTGAAACCTATGATCCTCCTTTTTTAGTCCCCCAAATACTGGGATTACAGTTGTGTGTCACCATCCTCTGCTTCTCTTTTATTTTTAAATCAAGCAAGGCTACTGGATTTTGTTAACTCAAACAGAGTATGCACATAGTAGTTGAATGAATCATACTGTCAAATATATAATAAGGTGAAACTGTTCTTCATTACAATGTTTTTTCTGCTATATCCTTTACTCTGCTATACACTTAGCCATTGTGTAACTATGCTAATATGGGTTTTTTGTTATTGTTGTTATTTGTTGTATTTTGGTTATTTTTTGTTTTGTTACTGTTTTTCCGAAAGAGGATCTTATGGATTTAATGCAGTCTATTTGGAACCTTTTATTAACCAACTCTTTTCCCTTCAATTGATAGCCAGATTCTCTATGTAAGGTTTTTATTCCTTTTCTGAATACAGGCCCTTTTCAGTTGAAACTCTTAATGATTAAGATTTATGCTATTGCATGAAATACTAATTCAGTTCGCTAACCAGACCAGTTGAGTTTTGACTAAAATGTTTGTTTTCTTAGAAACTGGAAGTGCTAATTTTTTTTAGATTGTTTTCTCTTAAATGTGGACATCTTTGAGTTTCTCTGTGAACCTGATAAAATTTATTCTAACCTTTATGTTTCCTTCTACAAGTGTTTTTTTGTGTGTGTGATATTGTGGTCACATTTTACACTTCTCTTACATGTATTTCTTTTTTAAAATTCCCAACTAACTATGCTAGTGCCAGTATGAACTACATCAAATACTGGCTAGTGCCAGTATGAACTACATTTTCTCCATACAAAATTCATAACTGATTTTTCCAGGTCTATGAGAAATGTTGTTGGTATTTTAATAGGAATTGCATTGAATCTATAGATCACTTTTGGCAGAATGGTCATTTTGATGATATTAATTTTGCCTATCCATGAGCAAGGGAGATCTTTCCATCTTCCAAGGTCTTCTTCAATTTCTTTCTTTAATGTTTATACATGCCAGTATGAACTACGTCATGAAAAATTTTTATCTTGTTTTAGAATGTGCTATTAGTGAGATTCTAAGAATATACTTAGAATTAGATTTAAGGCTTTTTTATTTCTAATAAGATTTCCCTTTTATGTACAACACCATTCATATATGGAAGGAATTAAAGGAAAAATACAAAGACATTTATCTTCACTCAAACTCTTATGTTCTTTGGCCTCTTTTTATTCCCTGTTGGATTCAGTCTCTTACCTCTCTGTAAGTACCCATTCTCACTTAGTGATTTTTTTGTGGGGAGGGTACTGGAATTTGAACCTAGGGAACTTCTACCTCTGAGTTACACCCCCAGCCCAATTTTATTTATTTTTATTTTGAAACAGGGTCTTGCTTGGTTGATAAGAGTCTCACTACACACCTGTGATACTCCCTTCTCATCCTTTCAAACACTAGGATTATAAGCGTGCACCTCCATGCCCGGCTCTGCTGATTGTTTTTAATTCCTTGTTTCATGTAACACAGAAGTGATAAAATGAGCAGGAAAGCAACCTCCTAGGTATTTTTAGCTGCTTTCCACTCGCTCATTGGCCCTCCTCGCTCAAAACCCTAAGTTCCTTTTATGCCATGTTGCAGACCTCTATCAACTTTTTCAGGTTTTTTCCTCCCAAATATTATTTTTATCATAGTTCATGATGACTTCAAATTCTACATACCTGTTACATCCAGCACTCTGTCCTTTCAGTTACTTGGCGTCTTTATTTCCCATGTTTTCCACCATTCTGCTCTGACCACCACTTACCAGGATCATCCCTATACCTTTGCCACCTGTCAGTCTAATCTCACCCAGCCCTTTTCTGACTGCCATTTTCTTTTAATACTTTCATTCCAGTATCTCTTGCTTCACTGCACCCTTTAATCTCTTCACTATACCACTCTTCTCTGTTCATTGTCTCCTTGTGTTCTCAACTCATGTGCACTTATCACTATGATCATTTTTCATTTATGAAAAATTATATTTTTATTCTCTCCTTTTGTCATATTTGCCTCTGCCTATTTTTAATTCAATTTCCACTTATTACATACTTGACATACAAGATTTGAATTGGACTACAGTAAAATACTGTTTTATGCTGACTTTCTAAATCTCACTTATCTAGTCAGTTTTCTCATGCAGGTAGTTTAATATATTCTCCAACAACTAAAAATCTCCCTTTTTTGTAGTACAATCACATTTCATATTTAACTCAACTTATTTATTGTCTGTCTTTCTGCTAGATGTTTATACTTTGGTTAACTAATCTCAAGGACCCTGGCATATAGTAGGTATTTAATAAATATTTGTTATTGTCCCAACTTTTGACATCCTCATTCCTCTCCTTCTCCTTTCTTTTAAATACTTCCTAACTAGACTTTCTTCCCTACCATGCAACTTAAACTGTTTTAGCCATTTCATTGTATTTTTATCTTTTCCTGTTTATAGGAAAGCCAATTTATATTTATCTTATTCAATCATTAAACATCATTTGAAAGAGTCATTTTCTTTCTTTGGTTTCTGTGAAATTATATCCTCTTGGTTCTTTTTTTCCTTTCTCATGAATTGCTTCTTCCACATACATCTTGCTGTTCTTTTTTTTCCCCCTTGATCTTTAAATGTTGAAAAGCTGAGAGTTAGTCCTCAACTGTCCTTTTTTTTCTTTTTCTTTTTGCGAGTCTGGGGATGGAACCCAGGGGCATTCTACCTCCGAGCTACACCCCCTGCCCTATTTTTATTCTTTATTTTGAAACCGGATCTCACTGAGTTGCAGAGGCCTCACTAAGTAGCTGAGTCTGTCCGCGAACTGTGATCCTACTGTCTCAGCCTCCCGAATGCTGGGATTACAAGTGTGCGCCACCACGCCTGGCCTGTCTTTTTATACTCACTTGATGACCTTGTTCAGTTATATGGCATTAATGATGTTACCAGAATGTTAAATTCTAATCCTCCAGTTTTATCCTCTTCTATCTATCTACTTGATTTTTTTTACTAGAATAGCTAATAGACATTTCAGAATTATTTGTTTAAAAGAGAACACTTGATTTTAATTCCTCCTCTACTACAGCCATTCTAAAAGACACCATTCTTAACCAAGTTTGTCAAGCCCCAAAGTTAGAAGCCTTTCTTGATTTCTCACTCTTCTTTATACATCATCTCCCACCTATTAAGATTCTATCCAAATTGATTCTAAGTATTATTGTGACTCACTGTTTTCATTGCTCCCACCCTAGTTCAAGAACATCATCTCTTGCTTATACTACTAAGGAGCCTCTTACATGGTTTTTGTTTCTTTTTTCCTTCCCCTTACCAGTTCATTTATGTCCAGAAAGATGATGGTTTTTAGTGCCAAACAGAAATTTTTCCTCTGTCTATAAGCTTCCAGTAGCTTTGTGTGTCACTAAGAGTACAGTCTATCAAACATGCTCTGTAATCTAGTTCTGCCTTCTCTTTGACCACATTTCTTATTATTCATTCTCTTGATAAATTAACTGGTGTTTTACTTTTGCTCACCTGTGCTCTCAGGGTCTTCATACTTCTTATCATTACCTTTGCCCAGAATCCTGTTTGTACCAGTGAACATTGGTCATTCTTTCATGTCTTCAAGTATTACTCATGTCCTGACCATGCCCTGCCCCAACCATCCTATTTATAACTCATTTAACTAACTCTTTTGCATTATTCCACTTTATTTTTTAGACTCTATGACCCTTCTTTTAAATTCACTTTATCTGGTGTTTCTGTAATAGAAGGAAGGACCATTTGGGCAAGGATTCTGTCTGTTTTGCTATATCCCCAGCAGCTAGAATAGTGCAGAGAATGTTAGGACAGAGGTGATAATTTCCATTTTATAGATGGTAGTCATATGACATTTGAGTAAAGATGTGAAAAGGTTGTGGTAGCAAAATATAGAGAACTTGAGGGATAGATGTATCAAGAGTTAAAGTAATAACAGTTTTGAAAATTTGTAGATTAGACGAATGGAAGGTGGTTGCTAGAGATTGTTACTGCTTAAAAGCAAGTGCCATTGATGCTGAGGAAGCAGAAAAACAGGCTATCGTGAGAAATGATTCACTATTCCAAATAATTTCTAGTCACATTTCTACTATAGCAACGACTATTATATAGAGCTCTAAGCACCTAGCTAATGTATGTATATAGAGCAAATTGCCTAACTGTCCCTGTAAAAAGGAAATGGTTTACCCTTTCTGTTCAGTCCCATGATTAACTGTTTTGCATATCTAAGGGAGCAGTTAGGTTATTGAAAAGATTGTGGCAGGATCTATCTGTTCTGAACTTATTTTACATGGTAGGATATGTTAGTACCTTGAGCAAGATGTGTAAACTGAATGAGACTGGATCAGAGTGGTGTGTCTGGGTGCAATGATATAGAATAACCATTGTATGGCAGTCTTTGGTTATAATTATCAATAATCCTTAATAGGGATACACTTTTAAAGATTTGCTTTATTTTTGAAATATTTAGAAACTTGAAACTTTTCTTCCTCACTTTTTAGCAAGCTGTTGTTTGACCTAGCACTCTTTTCACCTCATATTTGTAGAAAATTATTAATATTTCATCACTGTAATTTAAAATTAGCATATACTATTTTACTGCTCTAATTGCCATTATGTTTTTATCAAATTTTTATGTCTCTTTAATTTTAATTTCTATCTCAGGGGTTCTTAACCTTGGGATTTACATATTCCTCAGAAAGTTCATAAAGTAGGATTTCAGGGGCCTATGAAACTCAGTGGGAGGGAAAAATTTACATTTTTATTTCATAAGTTGAAACTTAACATCTTCAACTATAAATGTAGACAATAGTCCTCATTAGTAGAATCCTATTTTATAGATATTATAAATGTTTCTATGTCAATTATATCCTGAATTATAGTTTTGCATTCCTACTACTTTGAAATTAAAGTAGATATTAGACTTGTGACTAGATCTTATATTTTAATGAAGATGGTATGCTGTATTACTGTATCTCATCCTTCAAAAAATTGAAAACTATATTTCAGTAGAGTTGATTTATTATATATTCATTGGTTTAAATACATGGTTCTTTACTTGGGAGGCTGAGACAGGAGGATCACAAGTTTAAGGCCAGCTTTAGCAACATAGCCGTCTCAAAATAAAAAGTAAAATTCAAAAAGTGGGTTAGGGGTATAGCTCAGTGATACAGCACTGACTTCAATCCCCAACTCCACGCGCACACACACAAAAAGACATAATTTTAAGAAGGATCCCAAAGGTTTTAACATATTGCCAAAGGAGTCCTTGCACAGAAATTGTTCATAAAAATCCTATTTGCTTCTTTTGTTACTCTTCATACTTTCTCCAAAATGTCATACTTTAATGACTCTGTTCTTGGATTTTATATATACATGTATGTATATGTTTATCTATATATACATATTCTGTTTTTTTCAGATTTTATCCTATATTCTGACTTTAATACTTAATCTCTGTCTAGATGAATAACAGCCTCTTTTCCAATTCCATGCTGTTTTCCCCACCATAAATTGCTCAGTAAATATAAAATTTAAAATATAAAATTTCTTTTTTGTGTAAACCTGTTATTTTCCATATGTTCCTCATTAGTGTCATTCATACCTTCTTATCCAGAATTAAAGTGAAAGAATCATTTTTCATGTTTTGCTTTTCCTTATTGCTTTCTTACTACCTCTAGAGTTATTAACATATAAGTATCTATAGATTATTAATAATAATGCTATGAATATTAAAATTTCTTTTGGAACTCTCTTTTATATTCCTTGGATAAGTACCCAAGAGTAGAACTTGTGGGTCATTGGACCATTGTATGTTTAAAACCTGTTGCAATTCTCCATAATGTATCAAATGTCTCCTTAATAGTACATGAGCATTCCAATTGCTCTACGTCCCCATTAGTAGTTAGTATTATTAGTCATTGTATTAGCTATTCGAATATGAAATTGTATCTCATTTTGCTTTATATTGCCTTCCCTAATGACTAATGATGTTGAGTACCTTTTCAAGTTCTTAAAATTTGTATTCTGGCTTGTAATCCCAGCATTTGTGAGGATGAGACAGGAGGATGGCGATTCGCAGACAGCCTCAGCTACTTAGGCCCTTTGCAACTCAGACCCTGTTTCAAAATAAAAAATAGGGCTGGGGTTGTAGCTTGGAGGTTCCATCTCTAGTACTGCAAAATAAATAAATAAATAAAAATTTAAAAAAATAAAAGATCTGCTCAAGTCATTTGACCATTTTTGTTGTTTGCTGTCTTTGCCAATTTGCGACTGTTCTTTATTTCTGGATACAAGTTATTGTCCAATAATTACTAATGTTTTGTGTTCGCTCAGTAGTGCCTTAATCTTGTTTGGGTAACTTCATACCTCATACGTATTTCATTGGGAAATTAACCTTAGGTTAAAAACATAGTAGTATTTATCTCTTCTGTGTAGTTGGTAGAGAAACTAGACATCATGACACATAGAAGAAACTAAAACTAAGAAAATGAAGAGATCTCTGAAAGCTTGAGAGAAGCTTGGCAATTTTGCTTTTTTGAGTGGTTCATACAAATTACATATTTTAAGCTGGGCATGGTGGTGCACACTTGTACACCCAGTACTTGGGAGGCTCAGACAGGAGGATGGCAGGTTCTCTGCCAAGCCTCAGCTACTTAGTGAGGTCGTCCGCAACTTAGTGAGACCCTGTTTCAAAAATAAAGGATAAAAAACGGACTGAGGGTGTAGCTCTGAGGTAGAATGTCTGGCTTCAATCCCCAGCACCACTAAATAAATAAATAAATAAATACATACATACATATGTACATACATACATACATACATATGTACATACATACATACATACACACACAGAAATTCCAAATTTTAAATGTTTTTGTGTAACAAATTATTTTAGATGCATTTACAAAATGAAATAAAATCAAATTATAAAATCATTATAGAATGTATAAAAAGTGCTAGTTTGTAATTTCAAAGCAGTAATAAAAGGCCACAAATTTAAAGTTGTAAGATTAAAGCCTTAAAGCCACATACAAATCTGTAACCTCAATTGAAGATGACATTAAAATTCTAAATAATTAACAAATTTGTAAATGTAACTCCTAGGTCAAGTGACTATTCCTGGCTACTTTCATGCTAACTATAAAAGTAGACCAGAATTTGTTCGGCCAAGTTATACTTTATTTGAAAAATATGTTGCTTCATTTAACAATAGGTAAGTTGATAATTAACATAATGATCTATAAATGTCCTTTTACTATGGCTTAACTACACCTCTAGTTATGAGGGCAGTAGTGTGTGCTGCTATTTGTCTTACTGTTCTGAGCAGATAATTATTTATATATTTCCCTGGGGAATGATGAAAAAAGAAGACACCTAAGTCTGTAAGATTTCCATTTATTGCTTTTGTGACAGAAGATTTTGGTGGAGTACCAATGAAATTAAAGATTTTTTTTTAAATCTGAGATTTAGTAGCCATACTTTACTTGCACTCTACTGTGACAATACTTTAAAAAGTTAGATATATTAATCATACTCCTTATATGAAAGACGACTGTATTCTGATGAGATAGCATGACAGCTGTGGAAGATAACATTTCTTTATTGATAAACAGACCTTTATGGTACTTTTTTTTATTCTTTTGGTGTAGCATGGATTCGAAGACTTTTTCTATTGAGATGTGTCTAATTGAGAAGTGCATCACAAAATGCTTAAAAACAGTTGTAGTATAGTGTTGCCAAAATTTGTCTGAAAAATGTAATAGAATATTATCCAAGAGCAATATTGTTTTGGTGTTAAGGAATAGTCATGAGGAAAAAAGAAAGACTCAACCTAAAATGAAGATGAGTATCTCTGAATTGTTCAGGAGGATTAAAAGAGTAGCTAATATATGTATAATTTTAACCCCACATATGAACTATATGAGGTAAAATTTATATGAATTACTATAAAATTATGTAAAAGGACTCATGAGTACTGAGCATGTATTTGTTCAAATTAATTTACTGTACTGTAGCCCCCCCCATTCATTGGTTCACATTCCATTATTTCAGTTACCAGTGGTCAACTATGATCTGAAAATGTTACATGGGAAATTCTAGAAATAAGCAACTCATAAGTTTTAAATAACTTACAACTTACATTGTTATAATTTTTCTATTTTACTGTTGAGCTATTATTAGCCTTTTACTGTGCTTAATTGGTAAATGAAACTTAATGTAGTTATAAACACATAGGGGGAAAGGTACATACAGAGTATGGTTCTATCTCCAATTTTAGATGTCTACCCAGGATTTCGGAATGTATCTGCCGTAGATAAGGGGGAGACTACACTTCTGCTAAGAGTAATTGGGAACCTTCTAATATATATGAAGAAAGACTTGTAATTGGGGTAAACTGGATGATCTTTTTAGTTAAACTAAGTTATTATACCACTCCAACTAAGAAAAATAAACATTTCTCAGTGTGGCTTTTTTTTTTTTTTTTTTTTTTTTTTTTTTTTGGTGGTACTGGAGGTGGAACCCAGGGGCATTTCTACCTCCGAGCTATACTCCCAGACCTATTTTCTATTTTATTTGGAAACAGGGTCTCACTAAGTTGCTGAGAGCCTCACTAAGTAGCTGAGGCTGGCTACGAACCTGTGGGATCCTCCTGTCTCAGCCTCCCAGGCGTGGGGATTAAAAGCGTGCGCCACCAGGCCCGGCTCAGTGTGACTTTTGGAACTTGGCATGGGTAGAATTAGAATTTCTAACATATTCAGGAAAGGAAAGTGGTATATCAAAAGCATTGTCTTATCATTTGTGGGGAGATGGTTGGAACTGAAGAACATTATGCTAAGTTAGTCAATCACAAAAAGTCAAAAATTGGATTCTCTAATATGCGGAAAGCCATGGAGAAAACGAGTCATAAGAGGAACTCTAGTTGAAGGAGAAACTAGATGAGCAAATAGTGTGACGAACTGCGGGGGATGGGAAGGGGGGAAGAGGAAAATTCCATGATGTACATTCACAGACATATCAAAGTCAATCACTAAGCCAAACATGAGAAGGAGGGAATGAAGTGGGAAGTGGGGAAATGAGTAATGTGTGCATATATGCTTCTACCATCTTTTATCCCACTAAGAAGTATGACTACAATGTACCAGTTTAAAAAAAAAAAAATTCCCTTGGGAAGGCGATAAACTTTTTTTTTTTTTTTTTTTTTTTTTTTTTTTTTTTTTTAGTTTGTTTGAAAGTCAGGATGAAGGATGCAGTGGCTGAGGCAGAGAGGCCGGGGAAGAAAAGCATTCTCTTGTAAAATACTGGTCTCCCTCTCTCATTCTCAGAAAATAAACAAAGTCAAATATACTTTCAAATAAATTACTTGCTATTGGAAGCTCAGGACTGAAATAGACTCACATTCAAATTCTGCAATATCCCTTTCTGTTTTTAACTGCTCTTCAAACTATGTAAACTCAATAACCAAATAAATTTAAATAAGATGTGTTATACTTGTATAAGTACTATACTGGTTTTTAGTGGTGAAATTTCATGGTCTAGTAGGAAAAAATACTGATCTGGGAGATAGGGAACTGCTGTTCTAAACTATGGCACTATTTCTAACTTGATTTTTATGGATTTTTGTTTCCTTGGTAAAATTTAGAGAGTGAATTAGATCTTATCTAAAATCTGGCAGAGTCAGAATTCTAGTTGTCTTTAAAAGTGGATAAAAGTCCACCTATTTTTACATTTTTAGGTGCATTAAAAACAGTGACATTTACCTGTGCCAAGACAATAAACTAAACAAAAAACGTCATTATATTTGGATCAAATTGATATTGCTACTGCTTCATAATAAAATTTGCCAGGCTGAGCTATTCACTTCTTACTGGCATATCTCTCAACTAAAAGTAGGGAATTATATTATAAAAAATTGGAAATCATTATGCTATATATTTTCCAAGGTGTGGGTCAATAGCTTACTCATACAAATCAAGATTAATATGTTTCTTTCTGGACAAACCAGATTTATCATTGGCAATATTTATGTATTATCCATTAATGTATAATAGTCTCTTAAGATATTTGTTTCCCCAAATTGAGTTTTTAGTTACTGTATACTAGACTTAATTTTATTTCATATTTTTGTTGGCCTTCAATAACAGTTAAACTTTATTCCGAAAGCTTATTGATTACTTGGAAGTCTTGAGTAGTATTTTTTTATGGAAGTATGTTAAATACAAATTTTTCCCAATGTACAAAAGTTTATAGTAATAATAATTAATATATCTGATTTGTATTGTTTCAGCACTTCATCATTGATAATTTGTCATCCAGAAATCAAATTCTAAATGTGGAAAAATAAGAATACATTTTAAGCTGGGCGTGGTGGCACATATTGTAACCTCAGCATTTGGGAGGCTGAGACAGGAGGATTACAGTTCACGGCCAGCCTCAGCTAATTAGTGAGGCACTTTGCAACTCAGTGAGACCCTGTTTCAAAATAAAAAATAAAAAATAGGCTGGGGGTGGTGGTGAATTGGCCTGGACCACCCTCCCCCCATGCCATTCTGCCACATGGGTCTGTAACTATTTTCTGTATTTCTATTTTTTGTATTTCTATCTTTTTAATAAACTTCTTTAAATCTTCAAAAAAAAATAGGGATAGGGGTATAGCTCAGAGGTACAATGCCCCTGGGTTCCATCTCCAGTACTGCAAATAATAATAATAATAATAATAATAATAATAATAATAATAATAAATTTTACTATTTTCTTCAGATACTTAGATTTCCTCCTTTCTTCTTTTACTACCAAAGATGCTTCTCTTTGGAATTAAGTTGTCACGTGCAGCTGGGCGTGGTGGCACATGCTTGTAATCCCAGTACTTGGGAGGCTGAGACAGGAGGATTGCAGGTTCAAGGCCAGATGCAGCCACTTAATGAGGTCCTCTGCAACTTAGTGAGACCCTGGTTCAAAAAATAAAATATAGGGCTGGGGCATAGCTTAGAGGTAGAACCCCCCCACCCTTGCCCGGGTTCAATCCCCAGTACCGCTAGAAAAAGAAAATAAATAATATATAAAGTGCATAATAGTCAGATACCTGTGAAAGGTCGTTTTTAAGTTATCTAAATTTTAAGTGAAGGGAAATATTTTTACAATTAGGAGGTCCTTCATTTGTTCTAAAACTGCACACTGAACATGCAGTTGGAAGTGTAATGGGTGGGTAATTAGTTATTTGGTAGGTAATGTATTTTTTACACTGTTTTTTAGATTGAATACATTGTTCTGTTTTCACTTGAGGAAAAAATAAATTTTAAAATATCTTAATGCTATTTAGTGAATGCCCTTAGCATATCTAGAAATATAGTTCACTGATGAGATACTTCCTCACTAGTAATTGAGAGATGTCGAGTGGGTATACTATGAGGTTGCCAATTGGAATTCATTTTGGAGGGAGGAAGGGTACTGTGGAATGAAACCAGGGGCATTTTATCTCCGAGGCATACCCCAGCCCTATTTTTTATTCTTTATTTTGAAACAGGGTCTTACTAAATTATGGAGGGTTTACTAAGTAATTTCAGCTGGCTGCAAAGCTGTGATCCTCCTGTCTCAGCCTCCCAAGTACTAGGATTACAAGCATTTACCACTATGCCTGGCTGGAACTTACTCAAAATGAATTAACGTTTCCAAAGAAAATATATAACATCAAAACTAAGCATTATGAATAGTACAGTGTATCTTGTGATTCCTTCTTCTAAAGGATCTCTGGTGCCATCTACTGAATGGCTTTTTAAAGGTAAAAGTGAAATCAAAGTAGGATTTTCACTTAATCTGACTTTTTATTTTTTAATTAGTGTTTTTATAGAGATTTGGGTTTATAGCAAAATCAAGCAAAAATTTCCAAATATCTTCTCTCCCCTCCTTCATTTTCTCCTGTTATTAATCTCTTTTATTGCTATATTTGCTATGATTCTTTAGCCAGTGTTGACAGATCATTAACTAAAGTTTATAGTTTACATTAGGATTGCTTACTCTATGTTGTACAAACTTATGGGTTGCTACAAATGCACCATGACTGTACAAAACATTACAGTATCAAACAGAATAATATCATGGCCTTGAAATCCCTTGTTTTCTTGTCTCTTATCCTGCCCACCAGCACACTCCCAAAATCTGATAAGCACTTATTGCCAAAGTTGTCTTTTCCAGAACATCAGACTTACTCATTTCACTTGGTAACATGTATTTAAGGTACCTCCATGTCTTTTATTGTTAAATAATACTCCATGCCATGAATATATCACAGTTTGATTACTAATATACCTGCTGAAAACCATCCTGATTCCTTCTAGTGTTTTGCAGTTATGAAAAAAGTTGCTACAGACATTCATGGGATTGTGTGTGGACAAAGGTTTTCAACTCATTATGCAAACACCTAGGAGTATAATTGCTGGATTATACTCCAGCAATGGAGTATATGGCAAAACTTTTTATTTAGCTTTGTTAGAAACTGCCAAACTATATGCCAAAGTAGCTGTACTATATTGCAGTCCCACTACAATAAGTGAAGTCTGCCATATTCATTTTACCCCCATGAATCATGCCCTTCTTGTATCTAATAAGTTACCACCAAACACAAAGTCTCCCAAGTTTTCTCTTATGCGAACTTCTAACACTTTAATGGGTTTGTGTTTTTACACTGAGGTACACAATTAAGTTTTGTGAAGAGTGTATAAGGTCCGTGTCTAGGTTTTAGTCTTTGCATATGCATGGCAAGATTTTCCTAAACTGTTGAAAACACTCTCTTTTGACTTTGATAAAGGGGTAATGCTAACTAAAATGAGTTTTAAATATCAATCCATCTGCTTATATTTTCTGACTGGGATATTATGGAATTAGTAACTTTCTTCCTTAAGGGTTTGGTAGAATTTACGAGAAAACTCATAAATGGGTTCTTTCTGCTCTGAATTAATTGTTAATTCAATTTCTTTAATGACTATAAGCCTATTGAGGGCATTTATTTCTTCCTGTGTTTTGGTGGATTATGCCTCTTAAGGAGTAAGTCCAGTTGATTTGTTACCAAATTTGTGGATATGAAGTTGTTCATAGTATCTCATTATCTTTCAATATTGTTGCAATCAGCATTGTTGACTCCTCTTTCATTTCTGATACTAGTAATGTGTCTTCTCTTGTTCTTGGGTGTTCTGGCTAGGAGTTAGCAATTTTATTAATCTTTTTGAAGAAGAATTGATTCTACTTTTTTAAAAGGCATAGAATATAAACTAATTCCTTATTGTGATATTACTACTGATCCAATCTTTTGAATGATTTTTTAAAGAAAAAAATTCTAAAACCATATCATAGATTTTATAATTTGATTTTTGCTTTAATTGGTGTCATAGGTTTTTTAGATCTTACTAACACTGAATGTAGAGGAATGCCAAAAGAAAATAAAGATGTGCTCTTTTTCAAGATAATTAGTACATGAAGAATTTTACTCTGGAGATTTAGCTGTCTCTGGATGAATTATGTCTTTTTTAAGAATAAGATATTTAGCTGGGTTTGGTGGCACATAATTGTAATCCCAAGTACTTGGGAGGCTGAGACAGGAGGATAGTAGGTTTATAACCAGCCTTAGCTACTTAGTAAGGCCTTCTGCAACTTAATGAGACCTTGTTTCAAAATTAAGAATAAAATAAGGCTGGGGGTTTAGCTTGGAGGTATATTGCCTCTGGGTTCAACCCCCAGTTCTACAAAAAAAAAAAAAATAATAAGATATTTGAATAATTTTGTTTTTAAATGAATGGGTAAAATGTTTGTTTGGTAAATATGTTCAGTTAATCACAAATACTCACCAATATGACAGGGAATTTTATAACCAAGAAAGACATTCATCTCCAGAAATAAGAAAGATTAGAACTATGAAACTATTTCAAAATGAAAAATGCTGGTAGAAAACAGAACAAAAGTATAAAATAGAGCAAAAGAAAAAATATATATGTGTCCAAAAGGGGAAAATATCTCCTGATAATTTCTAGCCATTGGCTAGTTGGCACATCATTTAAGATTCTGGATTCATTCTAATCCACAAACTGGAATTGAAACTTAAAATCATGTTAAGCCGGACGTTTTAGCTCACACTTGTAATCCCAGCATTCGGGAGGCAGAAACCAGAGGATTGTGGTTTGTGGACAGCCTCAACCACTTAGTGAGGCTCTTTGCAATTTAGTGAGACCCTGTTTCAAAATAAAGAATAAAAAATGGGGCAGGGAGTGTAGCTCGGAGGTAAAGTGCCCCTGTGTTCCAACTCCAGACCTGCAAAAAAAAAAAAAAAAAAAAAAAAACATGTTGAGTTAGTCTCCAGGTTCTTGGCAAAACCAAAGGCATAACCTAAAGGAACATATCCAAAATTTAACCTCAAAATATCCCCAAATACAAAATTCTTTAAGAATGAGCTCCAAAAATAAACAAATTGTAAAACACATAAGCAAATAAGGTAATGTGTGTGGGAGTTGGCCTACATAAAGAGTAGAACCTAACTTTCAAAGACTGTTTCTTATAAGTAAAAGATACAAAATATAAACATGAGAATTTTTTAATTTACTTAGGAGATAAAAAGTTAAAAAATGAGACTTTATGAAAAAATAGATCAGTAGTTGAAGGAGGTTAACGGTGAGAGGGAGGGGAAAAGGAAGGACTGTAATGAAACAGTTCAATAATATAAAGGTAGTATATGAAGGTATTTTTATCAGTCTTGCTAACTCATGAGAGGAGACGAAGGGGAGATCAGTGTTGATAATGAAGTATACAAAGAGCTATGTGATTATGTTTTAGCACATTGAACCTCACTCTGATGTATAATTGCAATGCACCAATTTATTTTTTTTTTTTCCTGTTTAAAGATTATTTTTTTTCATATTTATTTTTAATTGGTGCACTGTATTCATACATCATAGTGGGATACATACTTTTGTAGACATACATGCACACATTGCCCAGTCAGCCCCCACCCGATCCCCACCCCATTCTCTCCCTATCCCACCCTCCTATGCTTGGCTTAGTAGTTGACATCTAGTATTATAGCAATTTATCCAAAATTAAAAATGATAATCTCACATAACAGTTTCATTTGTCTGATACCAAGC
Source organism: Muscardinus avellanarius (assembly GCF_963383645.1). NCBI lineage: Eukaryota > Metazoa > Chordata > Mammalia > Rodentia > Gliridae > Muscardinus > Muscardinus avellanarius. The sequence continues at coordinate 126,308,828 of NC_137791.1, forward strand.
TTTTGATGACTTAAAGATAACATTTCAATATTTCTTTTTGCTTTCTTTCTTACCAGAGAATCTATTTTTTTCTATTTTTTAGGTGAAACTATCATATATTTATATATTTATTTTTCAGAAAAAAAATCTATCCTAATATGGAATATGGAGTCTAGGTACCCACATCGATCTTGAAAAGGAACAAAGCTAGAAGATATATATTTTCTGATTTCAAACCATATAAAGCTACAATAATTGAAACAGTGTAGTACTATTCTAAAGGCAGATATATAAACCATTGGAGTTAAATAAAAGCCTAGAGCTAAATTCTTCCCTATATTGTCAAGTTATTTTTGACAAGGTTTCCACGAACATTTGGTGGTGGAAATAATAATCTTTTAACTAAATATTGTTGAAACATAATAATTACATGGAAAAGAATAAAATTGGACCCTTACCTAATCCCATATACAAGTATTAACTCAAAATAGATAAAAGACCTAAATATAAATCTTAAGACTATAAACTTTTAGGAGAAAATCTGGGTCATAAAACCTCACAACATTGAAATTGGCAGTGATTTCTTGGTTATGGTTTCAATGGCACAGGCAACAGAAGAGTATACAAACTACCTAAAAAATAAAAAACATATTGTATATCCAAAGACAATGTAAACAGAGTTAAGAGTTACTAATAGAATGGGATAAAATATTTCCAAATGCTATATCTGAAGGTATATTAATATTCCAACTAGAAATCCTAAAAATTAACAACAATAAAGGCAAACAATACCCTTTAGAGATAGGTAACAGACTAACATAAATAATGAATCTCCACAGATAACCAATCTTAGTTGTCTGTTGGATGGAAAATCTTGTTTCTCTATTTCTGATGTGTGTTACCTATTTCTTCTTTGTAGTTAATCTCTTTGAGTATTTTCTCTAGTGCTGGTTTTGAAGACATAAATTCCTTCAGTTTCTGTTTGTCATGGAAGCTTCTTATTTCTCCATCTAATTTGATAGAAAGTTTTGCTGGGTAGGAAATTTTTGGCTGGAAGTTGTTTTCTTTCAAAATTGGGAATATGTTACTCCAAGCCCTTCTGGCTCTCATAACTTGGTTTGGGAAGTCTGGAGTGATTCTAATTTGTTTGCCTCTGAATGTCACTTGGCCCTTTGCTTTTGTTGCCTTTAAGATTCTCTGCTTGGCTTCCACATTGGTCATTTTGACAATTATGTGGCGTGGGGATCCTCTTCTCCGATCCTGTCTAAAGGGAGTTCTATAAGTTTCCTGGACCTGCGTATCGACCTCTTGCTCTATGTCTGGAAAATTTTCTGCTATTACTTCCTTGAAGAGATTGTTGATCCCTTTAGTTTCACTTTCTTTTCCCTCCTCTATTCCAATTATTCTTAGGTTAGCTCTCTTAAAATGGGCCCATATTTCTTCAATATCAGATTCCTGCTGTCGGATATTTTTTCCTAGATTAGAAACTATGCGTTCATTTTTGGAATGATCATCTTCTAAGAGTGAGATTCTGTTCTCCATGTGTTCTAATCGGTTGTTTGTGCTTTGAATTGAGGCCTTTACTTCATTAATTGCATCCTTTATCTCTTTTTGGCTCTCTCTGAGTTCTTTTCGAAGCACCTCTATTATTTCTACAGTTATTTTCCTGATTTGATCTTCTAGAAATCTCTGATTTTCTGTTTTATCGGGTTCTGATGTTGTGGGGTTGTGAGCATTAATTGCTCCAGTATTATTCCTCTTTCCCATGATTTCGGAAGTTTGTGCCTTCTCTGGGTTCTTCCCTTGGGTCACTATGACTTCACTTAAGGTGCTCTGGATCTCGAGTCAGTAGTATCTCAGACCCCACTACTCCTTTACTGGGTTTTATCACAGAGTCTCCGACCCAGAGAGTCGATAGAGGCTGCTTTAGACCGTGGGGGGTGCCAGGTTGCACGTTCTCCTATGGTTTGATATCACTGCCACCGCCCCTCTCCCACTGGGTCAAGTCCCAGTGAGTACAGTACTGGGATTTCTCCGCTGTGGCCCGCAATTTGACTCACTGTTCTTGAGTACGCAGATGTAGCTGTAGTGAGTTCCGTGCTGCTGCCGCCGGTGGCAATATGGCACCGCTGCTACGCCCTCGGCTGTTGGGCTGGCGTTTTTTTTTTTTTTTTTTCTTGGTTTTGATTTCCACTCTGAATCCCTGCAGCGTGTGCTGAGCTCAGACACTGGGAGCTTTAGATGTCCTCTGCGCCGAGAAATCCCGCCTGGCTGTTCCGCAGCGGCTCCCCTCGGCTTGCTGTGGCTGTCCCGTGAATTCGCCGGCAGTATGGCGCTGCTGCCGCGTCTGCCGCGTCCTCGGGCGTGAGGATATCCTCTGTGGCTCTGTTCTCAGTCCGCTTTCTCTCTGGAGCCTGGTGATTTTTTTTGTTTCTCTGGTGATGTTGTTTTCTGGCTTTGAAAGGCGCTGATTTTGTGGTAATGGATATTTGTTGTTAGCGGGGCTCTTAAGCCCCGCTTTTCTCGGTCGCCATCTTCCCGGAAGTCAGGCAATGCACCAATTTAAAAAATGTTGAAAGCAGTCAAGAGCTAGAGAACGATCAAAAATGATGTAACATGAACAAAAGAAAACCAAATTGAGTATCTAAAAATAAAAATTAAGCAATTCCCAGGATCATACATACATAGCTAATGTGACAATTGCAACAATTTAAAATAAAACTTAAAAGATTTAAGTAGCTTGTTATGCATAGTGAAAGTTACTGAGGATTTACAGGGTAAGTCATAAGAAAATGGATAGATATTAGTTCCAAACAAATAGAAGGAGGAAAATAATATGGGAAAAGAATATATTCAGGCCAGGCGTAGTGACGCACGTTTGTAATCCCAGCATTCAGGAGACAGAGACCAGAGGATCACAGTTTGTGACTACTTGGCGAGGCCCTTCACAACTCAGTGAGACTCTGTTTCAAAAATAAATAAAAATAGACTAAAATCTAGGGCTGGGGGTATAGCTCTGAGGCACAGTGCCCCTGGGTTCCATCCCTGTTACCACAAAAAAGAAAAAAAGAATATATTCAGAAGAAAAATTGAGACATGGACAAAATAAAACATAGGAATAAGTGGAAATATCAATTATCTGGATACAGTATGAACCCTCTAATTAAAACATGGATTACTAGAAAGGATAAAATTCATTCACTTACATCTTCTTCCTAAAGAACGCTTTATGTAGGTAAAAAGCTAAAGAAAAATGCTAGAAAAAGACTAATTATGTATAACATTAATATCAAACATAATGGCTTGTAAATATAAAATAGAATGCTCGGATTTTATATCATGATAAAAGGTAATGTTCAACAAAAAACCATGACAGTTTGAATGTGTGGATCCCTAATAACATAACCTTAAAATACATGATAAAAAATTGTCAAATGTATAAGAACAATATAGATGGATAATTTAACATTTTTTGTTGATAAGTCAAGCAAACCTAAAATTAATAAGAGGATTTGAACAGTTCAGTTAACAAAAAAAGCCTTGAACCCAACAATTATATGAACACACATTCTTTTCAGGATGCTTTAAATTTCACAAAAACTGGTATTGTGGGCCACTAAAAAATTACCAACTGAGGGTTGGGAGCTCAGTAGTGCACAAAGCCCTGGGTTCAGACCTCAATACCCAAAAGACCCCCCCCACACACACACACACACAAAATCAAGCAACAGAGATTCAAGATGGAAGGAAAATAACTGGAGAATAGCTGCTTATTGAGATAAGTGACTGTGGGAGAATGCTGAAGTGAACCAGAGACTTACCAAAACTCAAGACTCTGGAACAAAGAGTGAAATGCAGCACCCCACCACTGCTCTCAGGGCATCATGGCAGAAGGTGGGGGTAGAAGCACAAGAGACCCAGGAAATGACACTTGTGAAAAGCAATCCAAACAGAATATAAACTCAGGATCTAATTGGCACAGTAAACTGATTTTTGTGAAGTTCTCTGCACTTCCCGGTATATCCTCATGTTGCTGTAACAGGGAGCCATCTTGAGAAGGTTTTGTCTGCCTTTACTGCTCTAGGAGTGAAAGTGTATTTTCCTTTTTTCTGCAGATCCCTGCAGCAATATAACTGCATTGTCTCATCAGTCAGCTGCTCTAAGAGTCAGTTTGACCTTGGGAGAGAACCTCTAACACAAACCCACTGAGATTTCTATGCAGTGGGAAACTGGACTGTTATATTTAGGGGAACCAAGGCTGGTTCCCCCAGAAAACTGATGGAAGCCAGATGGAGGAGTCCAGGGAAATAGGAGAGAAAGATGGTTATACTAAGAAGACCCTCTCATTAAAATGGAAGAGATATCTTATATCCCAACAGCTACACAAATCACCATAAAAACACAATAGGGAAAAACAAGACAACATGATGGCTCTTTAAGTTCATAATTCTCTAGTAACTGATTCCAAAGATATTGATGTAGATGAAATACCAAAGAATTACTTTTAAAATGGTTTGTGAATTCAAAGAGGATACAAATAAAACAGCTGAGTGAATATCTACAATGTAGTGTGAATTTAATAAAGATAATGATTTTGGAAAGGCACCAAACAAATCTTGGAAATGAAAAGCTCAATAATTCAGATTAAAAATATAATTGAAAGCCTCACTATAGACAAATCAAATGGAAGGAAACATATCAGGGACTACAGATAAATTGAAGAATTATTATCTGCACACAGTAATAAAGAAAAAATTAAGAAAGAATAATCAACATACAAGAACTCTTAGATTTTATTAGAAGACCAAACATGCATTATAATAATAGATGAAGAAGACCTATAGCCTAAAGGCATAGAAAGTTTATCCAATAGAATTTTTTTCCAAATCTTGGGAAAGACATGGACATCCAGGCACATGTATGGGCTTTTACAACCTCAAATAGACATACCCAGAAAAGAACTTGTCCGTGACATATTGTACTTACACTGACAAAATTGTAGGACAAAGAATATTAAAACCTGCAAGAAAGAAGCACCGAGTCACATTAAAGGCTGTGTGAATAGGAGGAGATTTCTAGGTAAAAACTCCAATGGTCAGATTAGCAAGGAATGGTGATGTATTTCATGTTCTGAAAGAAAATACTGCAGCATAGATTATTGTACTCAGTGAACTTATCGTTTGGTATTAAAAGAGAAATAAAGACCTTTTATAATAAACACAAACTAAAGGAATTCATGACCACTGAACCAATATTGCAAAAATTACATAAGGAACTCTTACCCCAGAAGAGGAAAAAAATAAATTATGAAAACACAGGAAAGAATAAGTCTCATTTAGTAAATAAACAACTGAGAATTAGAAAAGAATCCAGCATTAATACAGAAAAGGATAATACCTCTAAAATTAAATGCATAAGATTGGACGTAGCAATTGTTAAAGTATTGCTTCTAGGCATAAATAGGTGACATTAAAAAGATATTGCTTGGAAACTTGGTAATAAATACAAAGAAGAAACTTGCGTCCTGTGGAAACAAAAGATAAACACAAAATTGAAAGCACAACAATCTTTGCACTCATTCTACCATTAAAAGCACACTACCAAGTAAAGAAACTATACCATACCATACCGTCATAGGAAGGTTCTTTTCAACCTGATCCCTTTTGTGTACAATAGGGTTGTTTATTTTTTTTAACATATGAGTAAGCTTGTTTGTAAAAATAAAATAATATGGAACAAAATATAGGACATAGGAAAATCAAATGAGAATCAAATCATTGTCAACTTGTGAAAATTCACTCTATGAAATCAAACAGAATAAAACACCAGAAAGAATTCTAGTAAGAGACTATAAAGCTAATTATATATTTTTAAAAGAGGAATTTGCAGGTATGATAAAACACCTTATGCAAAATGCAAAAAACTCAAGGAAAACATACATAAACAATGAAACAGGAGTTGAGAATTTACTGAATCCAGGAAAATTGTTTTGTTGAGGGGAGGGAAACCATCTTAGAAATACTTTCTTAGAGATACTTTCAGGGTACACAAAATAACAAATTTGACTGAAAATGTAAGAGTCTTAAGAGAAAATGAATAAGAAAATGACAATGAAATAAGGTAAACAAAAAAAATGGAGCAAAGGAATTGCTATATGTATCCCAGAACACATAACAGAACAAAATTCAATGCATGTATAATTAGAGTATTAGGAAAGCAAAATAGTGGAAAACAATATAAAATTACATAATCTGAGCCGGGCATGGTGGCGCATGCTTGTAATCCCAGCACTTGGGAGGCTGAGACAGGAGGATTGTGCAGGTTTAAAGCCAGCCTTAGCTACTTGGGGAGGCTCTCGGCAACTTAGACCCTGTTTCCCAATAAAATATAAAATAGGTCTGGGAATGTAGCCCGGAGGTAAAAGGCCCCTGGGTTCCACCCCCAGTAACCACAAAAAACAAACAAAAAAACAATCTGTAATCAGGTAAACTTGTTTTTTGTCAGTACTGGGGATGGAATCCAGAGGCATTCTACCTTCAAACTACACCCCCAGCCCTATTTTTATTCTTTATTTTGAAACAGGGTTTCTATTATGGAGGGCCTCACTAAGTAGCTGGGGTTGTCTGTGAACTGCAGTCTTCTGGTCTCAGCCTCCCGAATGCTAGGATTACAAGCATGCACCACCACGCCTGGCTATCAAGTAAACTTTTAAGAAGTGAAATATTTGAAACTAAAGAGTTCATGTTCTATCTGCAATAATTAACATAACAATCATTTTGGGGACATCCTGATAAAAGTTTTAATTTTTAAAAGGAAAAAAAAATCCAATGGACGCAAGACAAAAAGAGTAAGTAAAAAAGAATGACAATCGGATGTCATTTGAGTACTTCTCAATTGAAAGGTTTAAAGAAAGACAAGCTTAGAACAACATTAAATATAGACACTCAGAAAATGCTGTACTCAAAACTGTACTTAATGGCTGAGTGTGGTGGTGCACGCTTGTAATCCCAGCATTCGGGAGGCGGAGACCAGAAGATCTCCATTCAAAGTTCAAAGATAGCCTCAGCTACTTAGCGAGGCCCTTCACAACTCAGTGAGACCTTGTTTCAAAAATTAAAAAAAAAAAAAACTAAGGCTGGGGGTTTAGCTCTAAGGTAGAATGCTCCTGGGTTCCATCCCCAGTGCTGCAAAAAAAAAAAAAAAGCAAAAAACAAAACAAAAAACTGTACTTGAATAGTATATTGGAGATGCAATCAGCATGCTCTGTAAAAAGCTGGATTATAAGCATTGTTGATTTTGCAGGCAATATCTCTCTTGCAGTTGCCAGTTTCTATCATTGTAGCTCAAATACATTTACAGATGAAATGTTATTTCTGAAAAAGTGTTTTTAGAAAATGTAGATGTGCCACAAAATGCCCCACTGTTAGCTGACCCTTGTACTGTGGGCAAGTTTTATGTAATTAATAAATGACAAATGTTATTGTGAACATTGGCTATAGTTAATGTAAGGCTAAAGCAAATGGAGAAGTCTTGGAAAATAGAGATGTTTAGTAGAAAAAGTTTATTGAGTCCCCCTCAGGTACTTGGTAGGCATTAGAAGTATCATTTGAAATCTATGAGAACTTAATTCAGGAAAAAGCACAATAAGAAGTAGCAGGCAAAACTGCTGGTAACCAATGCAAGGACAAAGTATCTTGAATACTAAAAATAAATTTAAAAAGCAAAGCAAATGGAGAAAAAAGGGGAGACATAATTGTAAGTTGACACAAATACATCAATCATTGTAGGAAATGTAAAAGCTTAACTCATATAAAAGATGCCCAAGGTGATATGTATGCACAATGGAGTTTTACTCAGCCATAAAGAAAAATAAAAATTATGTTGTTTGTAAGAAGATGGATGGAAATGATGTTGTCAGATAATGCTAACATGATACTTAGTGAGAAAAGCCAATTTTGGAAAATCAAGAGACCCATGTTTCTCTCATATGAACAAACCAGAAAGAAAAGGGGCCTCATGAAAACGAGAAGAGGCTAGTAGTGCAGTAGAAGGGGACTGGGGAGGAAGCGGGAGGTATGGGGAAGGAAATAAACCAAATAGTGGATGTGCATCTGTGAATATATCACGGAATTTCACTGCCATGTACAATTAAAATACAAAAAAACTATAAAGAAAAGGTGTTCAGAGACTCAAGTTTAAGTAGTATGTGTGAGACACAATTAGAAGGAAAATATTCAAAGAGACGAAGAGTAAAGGGATGAGCAAACACAGACAAATGGAAGCGGTAAGAAGTAGTGCATCCTAATGGAAGTAAGAAATAGTGTATACTGATGTCAGCCAGGGTGGGATTTACCCTCCAACAAAATTTAAAACAACAGTGAAGGCTGCTCTGAATGTTAAGGCTATCACGCATGATATAGGTGTTACAACTGTTGGCATTTTTTATTTTCAAATGACATTTTTTAAGTAGTCTTATAAAATGAAGTCAAAAACAATCCCGAGTTCCAAAAAGTAGAACTGCCACCCAAAAAAATGCATTAAAAAATAATTCAAAGTCCATTTCACTAACAGTAAAAATACTTCATACAATATTATAAGAAAACGGAAGGAAGCAAGCAAAATTAATAACATCTCTAAAAATATTGGTAATAACACCACATAAGAATAGAGGGGATACATTTAAAAGTTTTTAAAGAAGATTCACAGCCTTATGTACTTGTATTAATTAAGACTAATTTGCATTGTCATCAGAAAAGGAAAGGAGTACAGAAATTCAGAGTAAAGAACAAGAAAGGCATGTATGTCAATATCACTATGGAGCTGCTTTATGATGTGAAACTATAATGCCTCAATAAACATACATATATACATGCATACACATTTATGTAGAGGGAGAGGAAATAATAAAAGCAAAAATGAGGTAGAGGAAGGCAGGAAAAACAGTGAGTTAAAAACAACAGAGAAAAATGCATGAACTTTGAAAAAGTCATCAAATTAGAAAATCATTAGTGTATCCAATCTGTGAGATAGAGGCAAGAGTAGTAGAAGGATTGGAAGAGAGGGTAAAAACATGAATATATGTCTTGACGAGGGAGGGGAGTAATTATTGAAACAAAGACTTTTAAAAGTCGTTGGTAGCCAGGTGTGGTGGCGCACTTTGTAATCCCAGCATTCGGGAGGCTGAGACCAGAGGATGGCGGTTTGCGGACAGCCTCAGCCACTTAGTGAGGCCCTCTGCAACTAAGTAAGACCTGGTTTCAAAATAAGGAATTAAATAATAGGGTAGGGGGTGTAGCTTGGAGGTCGGATGCCCTTGAGTTCCATCCCTAGACCTTCAAAAAAAAAAAATTGTCATATGGTCCAGTTTTGAACAATTTAAACAAAATAGATTGTTTCCTTGGAAAGTTTATTAAAATTGCCCCAGAAGAGAGCCGGGCACAGTGGCACACTTTGTAATCCCTGCATTTGGGAGGCTGAGACTGGAGGATCCTGGTTCATGGACAGTCTCAGCTACCTAGTGAGGCCCTTCGCAACTCAGTGAGACCCGGTTTCAAAATAAAGAACAAAAAATAGGGCTGGGGGTGTAGCTTGGAGGTAGAAGTCTTCTGGTTTCCATCCCCAGTACTGCAAAAAATAAGGAAGGAAGGAAGGAAGGAAGGAAGGAAGGAAGGAAGGAAGGAAGGAAGGGAGGGAGGGAGGGAGGGAAGGTCAGTCGATCAGGAAAGCTTATCAAATACACTAAACTCAAAAAGTTTCAAAGGACTATTTTACCAAAACTTCTAAAATTAGATAATTTCAATACTCATAAATTCTTCTATGTCATAGAAAATTTTTTTCAATTATTTTTAAGTATAATATGGAAATAGATTTTTAAAAACTTGATAGCTTATACACATAACTACAACAGTTTCATATATACCAATACAGAAATTCTGTACACAGAATTCTATACTACATTAAGAAATGATGCCATCACTACAGTCAAGAACGATTAAATCCAGTAATGATCCAGTAATGCAGAAATGAATTAGGAGATTCATTAATAGTATTCATATGTTAATCTAAAGAGGAAATAAAAGTGAAGTTTATCAAAACTGATGCTGAAAAGACCTTTGACACAATTTGACATGAGTTCCTGATTAGGAAAAATATATCAAAAAGGAGTTGTAGCATTATAAGATACATATATTCTAGATGTAAATCCAATATAATATTTAATGCAGAAACTTACAGGATTCCCCTAAAATTGGAACAGGATATTGTTTTCGGCTCTATTTAACACATTGTATTGGAGGTTTGGGTTGTACAGTTAGAAAAGAGAAAACTTTCAGATGCTTAAGAATTGGAAAAGAGCCAGGCGTGGTGGCGCTCGCTCGTAATCCCCGCGCTCGGGAGGCAGAGACAGGAGGATCACGCATGTTTGAAGCCAGTGCTGGCTTAAGAGACCCTGTTTCCAAAAATAAAATAGGTCTGGGAGTGTAACCCAGAGGTAAAATGGCTTCCAGGAACCCCAGTACCACCAAAAAAAAAAAAAAATTTCTTGATTTAAGAGACTGAAAAAAAAAAAAACGAATTGGAAAAGAAATAGAACTAGTTCTTTATGCAAATGATAATGAAAATGAAGGGAATTATTAATGAAATAAAATAAAAATTTAGTGTTAGAATATAAAATTAAAAATTGATCGTTTCCTAATTCTCGTAATCAGGTATGAAGCCATTTCCAATAATGATAGAAAGAAAATGCTTTGAAACAAAAATTTCAGCTCTACCTAAGTTAATAAATTTAAACTCGATATAATTCTTTCAGAATACCAAAATTCTTAGAGCATGTGAGAAAGCAAATATGCAAGAGTAAGCTTTAAAAAAAAACAAAGCTGGGTGTGGCGGTGTGGTGTGGTGGCGTGCATGCTTGTAATCCCTGTACTTGAGAGGCTGAAACAGAAGCAGCACAGGTTCAAAGCCAGCCTCAGCAATTTAAGCTTCTCAGCAATCTAGTGAGACGTTGTTTCCAAATAAGAAATAAAATTGGACTCGGGGTGTAGCTTGGAGGTAGAATTTCTCTGGGTTCAATACCCAGAACAAGAGAGAAAGAAAGAAGGAAGGAAGGAGAAGGGAAGAAAGGAAAGAGAAAAGAAAGTTGGTACTAACTTATTCAGATATAAATCCTTTATAATCAAAACTGTCATCCTTGCACCAGAATAGACAAATTCATTGAGAAAGAGACCACACAGTAAATGGAGAAACAATGTATGAAGTGGGTGCCATGTCAGATCAGTGGGGAATAATGGACTGTTTCCTAGATTGTTTTTGGAAAACCAACTAGAAAAAGATGAAATTAGATCTATTCTTCACATGTGCACCAGAATACATTTTAAATAGAAGACTGAAATATAATACTTGCAAATAAGTTCCAAAAGAAATGTCAGTGAATTTTTATAGTCTGGACATAAGGCAAAGGGATGGACTAGAAACCAGTGAAATTAATTACCTTGAATATAAATGAAACTATGGTAGAAGATATAGGAAAATAAGTAAAAGTTCTCTGAGTTTTGATTTATGAGACAAGTTAATTTTTTTTTTTTTTTTGGCGGGTCTGGGGATGGAACCCAGAGAAATTTGACCTGAGCTACACCCCTCTACCCAATTTTAATTTGAAACAGGGTCTCACTAAGTTGCAAAGGGCTTCACTAAGTAGCTGAGGCTGTCTGCGAACCGCGATCCTCAGGTCTCAGCCTCCCAAATGCTGGGGTTACAAGCGTGCACCACCACGCCCAGCTTATACATTTTTAAAAAAAATATAATACAGTAAGTATGAGAGAACTATGAATACAAACAAAATAACAAAAGAACCTACTTGTATATCATATCGATAATACAGAAATAGGAAATATTCATTTATTAACTAACACAGTACCCTGTAATATCAGTGTTTTTTATCCTAAGGATAAACATTTTGAACATAAGTCTATTTTCATTACTGACATTGGTATAGTAATTCTGATAGAGTGCTTACTGTCAGAGGAAGGAATGAAAATATGAAATGGAGGAAGAAAAGAACAGCCTGTGTTATTGTTAGTATCGATATGTCCTTATAATTTAAAATATATGCATTTATTTATATTTATTTGTAGCATCATATATCATGAACATAGAATGTCTTTTATTTTTAGATTGTCTTAGTGTTTTGTAATTATTTTTATTTTTATTTTTATTTTTATTTTTATTTTTATTTTTATTTTTGGTGGTACTGGGGTTCCTGGAAGCGCTTCTACCTTCGGGCTACACTCCCAGACCCATTGTATATTTTTATTTGGAAACAGCGCACCTGGCTTCGAACCTGCGCAATTCTCCTATCTCTACCTCCCAAGCGCGGGAATTGCAAGCGTGCGACACTCCGCCCGGCAATGTTTTGTAATTTTCAATGTATAAGTCTTTTATCTTCTTTTTTAAGCTTATTTCTTTATTTTATTTGTAATGCTATTGTGCGACTGTTTTCTTAATTCTACTTTGGGATTATTTGGTGGTATTTTTTAAAAATAAAACTTTTATATGCTTATTTGGTATTCTATAACTTTATGAACTTGACTTGAGCTGTAGTGTGTGTGTGTGTGTGTGTGTGTGTGTGTGTGTGTGTAGGATTCTTTAGATACTTATGCATATAGTGCTATATAATCTACAGGATGAGGGGGAATTAGTTTTACTTTTAATTTTCTTTCTGGATGTCTTTTTATTTTTTTCTTGCCTAATAACACTGGCTAAAACATTTAGTACAATTTTGAATAGAACTGTTAAGCACTTATATCCTTGTCTTTGTTATAATCTTATAGGCTAGTCTTTCAGTCTTTCATCATTAAGTATAATGTTATCTGTGAATTTGTCATAAGTGTTTTCTCTTTTTTCCCCCCCCAGACCTATTTTGTATTTTATTTTGAAACAGGGTCTCACTAAGTTGCTGAGAGCCTCAATAAGTAGTGGAGGCTGGCTTCGAACCTGTGCGATTCTCCTGTCTCAGTCTCCCAAGCACAGGGATTTACAAGTGTGGAAATGCTTTCTTTATTAGATTGAAGTTTTTTTTTTTTTCCTAGTTCATTCAATGATTTTATCATTAAAATTTATTTTAAGAGCTTTTTCTACATCTCTAAAGATTGGTGGGTTTTGTCCTTTACTTTAGTAGTATGTAGTGTTACATTAATTAATTATAATGTGTTGGACCAGCCTCTTGTTCCTGGAAATTAAATATTAAATTGATGTTGTATAATCCTTTCTGTGTGTTATTGCATTCTGTTTGATACCATCTTAAGATTTTTCCTTCTATGTTAATAATGGATAGTTTTGTTTTGAGCTGATAGTTTTCATATGCCTTTTTTGTCTTGTTTTGTATTAGAATAATTCTAGTCTCAATGAGTTGGAAGTCTTTCTTATTTTTACTAAAGAATTTGTGAATGATTATAGTATTAATTCTTTAAATGTCCTGTAGAATTTGCCATTGAAGCCATTTGTTCTTGGGCTTTTCTTTGTGGTAAGTTTTTTAGTTATTAATTCACTCTCTACTTGCTGTAGGTTATTCAGATTTTCCAACAGCCTGGGTCAGTTTTTGTGTCTTTCTAGAAATATAGTTCTGATAATCTTTTATTTCCTTAAAATCAGTGGTTATTTTTTTCTGTGTTTCTCATTTTAGCCACTTGACTATTCTTTAGTTTTTCCCCCATTAAATCTAGGCAAATAATCAACTTTCAGTTTCATTTCTTTTTTTTTTTTTTTTTTTTTTTTTTTCCTGCGGTTCTAGGGATAGAACCCAGGGGCATTTGACCTCTGAGCTATACCCCCTGCCCTATTTTTTATTCTTTACTTTGAAACCAGGTCTCACTGAGTTGCAGAGGGCCTCACTAAGTAGCTGAGGCTGTCCGTGAACTGCGATCCTCCGGTCTCAGACTCCCAAATGCTGGGATTACAAGCATGTGCCACCACACCCAGCTGACCTCCTCATCTTCTAATAATGGTTTTTTAGGTAGTCTGTTTTGTCTTAGTTTAACCCTTCCAGCCTTCTTTTGCATAGTATTTTCATAGCATGTCTATTTTTTTCATGCTTTTTCTTTAAACCCATCCAAGCCTTTGAGGTTAAAGTGAGTTGTTTTGACAGTCATCAGTTGAATCATTAATCTTTAATTCAGTCTGCTAATTTCTGCCTTTTAGTGGAAATGTTCAATTCATTTACATTTCATGCCATTACTAATAAGGTAGGATTTACATCTGTCAGTTTGCTCTTTGTTTTTAATTTGTCTTTTTTTGTTTGTTTTTCTATGCCTCCATTACTGCTTTCTTTTATATTGATATTTTCTAGTGTGGCATTTTAGTTCCCTTGTACTTTTTACAGTTTCCAGAATTTTATTTTGTTTTATAAGTGATTACTCTAGGAATTGCTATTAACCTCTTAATTTGTAAGAATCTAGTTTGAATTCATGCCAACTTAATTTCAATACTATACAAAACTTTGGTCCTATAGTTCATCTCTCCCTCTCTCTCTTGTGTTATTAGTGTCTTCTGTGTTATATCTTTATATATTATATGTCCACTGAGACAGTTTCACAATTATTGTTTAATGTATTTATTTTCCGAGTTAGATAGGAAAGAGCAGTTAGAAACAAAAAAGTTTATAATTTTAAGACAAATAGTTTTGTATTGCATTTTATTAATGTAGTTATTTTACTTGTGCTCTTCATTTCTTCCTGTGGGTTTGAGTCACTGTCTAGTGTCCTTTTATTAGGGCAACTCAGTGACACATTTTATGGGAATGTCTTAATTTCCCTTTTGTTTTTGAAGAGTAGTTTTCAAAATATAGGATTCTCCATTAAGACTCTTCTTTGTTAGTACCTCCAGAGTGATTGATGAGAAAAAGATGGAAGGACTGAGGAATGAAGGGGAGAAGAAAGAGCAGGAGCAAGGCTCAGTTGTGTATGAATGAAGCAGAGTACCAGTATTCAAGTGTCTGAGATGGACACGTCAATCATCCATAAGCTAATCTCTAAAATAACATACATTTCTACAGACCACCATGCTACGGCATGGGGTAGACTGTACAACAGAGTAATACCAAGAGGCACAGGAATCATTGAAGGGCATCTTGAAGCTGGCTGCCACACAGAACTTGTTAAGCTATTTTTAGTTGGTTTATTTTGAAAAAATGAAAAGATAAGGCAAAATTGGTTTTGTTTTCTTAGGGACAGTAAACCCATATCTATGTAGCAACAGTAGTCTTTTCTAGTGAAATAGTTTTACCTCTGAGTCCATGGGAAATTGTTTTCTAGACCCCATTGCAATACAGGGGATCTTAAACTGAGCACTCATATATTCAGCCCCTTATATAAAGTGATAGAGTGTTTACGTATAATCGATGCATGTTCTCCCCTAAGTAGTCATTAACTTTTGTAGTTAGGACAGTTTGTACAAGTGATCTGGGAGGCTTACTAACTAAATTAGCAGCTTAGCAGTATCGTCTTTTGTCTTTCTCCTCCCCCCTCACACGTGGCATTATTCTACAGTATGACATAAAGGGACATACGGTAAGAAGGTAATTAGAGCAGAGTTTAGACTTAATTCTAAAACCAATCCTAAACTCCAATTATATGATATGAACTTAATGTCTCTCTCCCTTTCTGGTAACTTTCATTATTTTGAATTGATGAAGTAATTATGTAAGTCTATAGTTGGCAGGACACTTAAACCAAAATACCTAAAAGTAAAGCTAGTATTATCTCCTTTAATATTTAATGCAAAGCCAACTTAGGATTGACAAAAGGTGGAAAAGAATGTCCAAATAAGCCTTCTAGGATTCTTGAAGATAACTAAGAAACAATATTTATTAAGACAGAAACTTCTTATTTTGGTAACTCACTAGTTAGGGTATATATGTTAATGCTTTCTGTTCAGGACCAAAAGAATATCACATGAGCTTATAAATTAATGTTCGTTGTATTTTTCCAGTTATCAACTTAGTTAATAAATACTTTCACTTGGTTGCCATTTTGTGATATAAACAAAATTTAACTGGCCAGTCCACATTTTTTTGCTTCTCATAACTTCCACTATAACCTCTGATAATAGCTAACGTTTAATGAACTCTTTCTATGCCAGGTGCTTAGTTCAGTATTTTAAGCTACAATCTCATAGAATCCCTATAGCAAGCACCCTGTGAGCAAGCCTAATGTGATTTCTCTTGTTAGTGCTGTTTTAATGAATATAGAAACTAAAACATGAACAGGATATGATACTAGTTTGTGTTAATAAAGATGGCTAAAATTCTAGCCTGTATCTATGCCATTTGCTCCAATGCTCCAAAAAACATAGTATTCCTCTTTCCTGCCCAGTTCTGTAAAAGGATAAATATGAAGACTAAAATGTCACTTTTCCTACTGGCCCATAGGCTCTTTTCTTAGATGTTTTTTTCAAAATTCAAATGTTCTATTTTTAAACAAACAAAATGTTTATTTGGGACATCATTAGTAGGTCTGAGATAGTACCCTAAGATCAGATTTTTAATCTCTCTACAGTACCATAAATAGAGCTGTGTTGGCTTAGGTTATATTTTGCTACCTACCAGATGTTATGATAGTCATGATGGGAGCTAGGTTTTTGTCTCTCCTTCCTTTTAAATAGTATATTTTCAAACTATCTTGCATTTTAGTGTCATGGACCTATACTGATAGATAATAGTTGCAGAAGTTTCATTTAAATCTTAGATAGGTATTCTAATACTGAAACTCTAAACTAGGAAGAGTTGTGCCTTTAGTCTTAGACAGCCTTAGATCAGGGCAAGCCTGTTTATGTAATACTGGTCTGCATGGTAAGAGTTTAGATATTTAAAGTACAGAGAACTAGTATCTAGAATTAGCCCTATTTCCAAAAGAAGAAAGTGGGAAACCTAACCAAGTATGCCTGGTCATTCATCCCCATTTACCAATCACTCTACCTTTGAAGACCAACATTAATAAAGGGATTGGAGTGAGGGGGAAAAAAAGCCACTATCTCTACCCTCCAAAACAAAACTATATCACTATTATACACTAGGTATATAAATGATCAGCTCTTACTCCACACTTTATATAATAAAATACTTCGGTTATTTTTACACGATGTATTAGTTTCTGGCAGAATTATATACCGCTTCCAGAATTCATAATGGTTGTAGTTAGTTGATCAACAAGTTTGAGATTGAAGATTGAGACTCTCAGTATTATCATTTTATAGGAGAATCATGGTAGTTGCATGCTGAAATACTTATAAGTAAAATGTCTCAAGTCTGTAATTTACTTTCAGTAGCTCTACAAATTTAAAACATGAAAGGAAAGCAAATGTGGCAGAATACTAACAATTCTTGCATCTTGAGGGAAGCTTTCTGTCATTGTACCGTTCAATTTTTTCCTTATGATAAAATATATTTATGCAAAAGGAAACAAAAAATCCTTGATAAAATTTAGGCTATATATGAAATGCACTTTTGACCATATCAAAGAATTTAACTGAAACAGAGTTATAACAGTTTAGATATTTTCTTAGTCAGTGCATGTACTTTGTATATTCAAATTTGCTTGGTAGGCTGGGGATGTGACTCAGTGGTGGAGTGCTTGCCCAGCATGTGCGGGTTTCTGTATTTGATTCCCAGCACTGCAAAAACAAACAAACAAACAAATACCTGTTATTTACATGTGGTTTATATTCACATATTAAATAATTTAATGTCTAGTATAATATATTTGAATAAATATTAAAATTCTGAAAATAAATTGTCCTGTTTCTGTGTCTAACTTTTTATGTTTTAGTTTGGGACATGGGAATATTTATTTGTAAGAAATGAATATGCCACGTTTTGGGGAGATTTTTTTATCATTAAAAAATGTGTGAGATTTCTATTGTTTAGTCCCAGAAATGACTGGCAATTATGATCTGATGCTAAAAGCCTTCTAATATCATTAACTTGTAATAAAAATAAGTTTAAATACTGATAGTTAGAATTTCCTCTTTTTAATGATTATTATATTTATTTCTTCCGTAGATCTTCCTCAGAACTGTGATCCTAACATTCCCCTAGTTGCTCAGGAATTAATGAAAAAAATGATACGTCAGTTTGCAATTGAGTACATTTCAAAAAGTGGTAAAATTCAAGAGAACAGAAATGGTTCAATTGGACCAAGTCTCATATGTAAAAGTATCCAAATGGATCAAGCAGAAAACTCCCTTCAGGAAGAGCAAGAAGGCCCCTTAGATCTCACTGTGAATCGAATGCAGGAACAAAATACTCAGCAAGGTAAGATTGTTGGGTGCATGTAATATATAATTTCTTGTCTTAATGTCCTTAAATATACATACAAGCTTTAGATATCTTAGAGGTAATATGATTTTGATTTATTTACATAATATGGATTACAGATCATTGAAAATTCAGACTTCATTTTCTAGTTTTAAGATGAGTTGCTCTCATCTCTTTACAATGAAGTACATGGTAAGAGAATCATAAGCAACTTAAAAATGAAAGATATAGGAGATGTTCATGATAAATTTACTTTTCAGTGTACAGCTGAAAAAGTTAAGCTTTTGCTGTTCAGTCTTTTGTACTTACGTGAGAAATAAAGGAAGTACTTGGTTTATCCTTTGTTTATGGCATAACTAAAAAGAAGAACATATATATGCTAAATCGTATACTAATAAACTATATGGAGACATATATTTTTCAAAAGCCTGGATGCTCAATGTCATGATGGACTTACATCTAATGAAATCTAATTGAAAGAGAACTGACTTCACAGAGGAAAGGCAAGAAGAGGCTTTTTTAAAGTGTGTGGCGATAATCCCAAATAATTATTTGTCTGGAGATGAGAGAACAAGTAGCTTTTGTTAACATGGGCTAGGAATTATGTCAGTATTTGAAGCCATTTAAAAAAAAAATAGAGCCGGGAGTGATGGCGCATGCTTGTAATCCCAGTACTTGGGAGGCTGAGACAGGAGGATCACGCAGGTTTGAAGCCAGCCTCAGCTACTTAGTGGGGCTCTCAGCAACTTAGTGAGACCCTGTTTCAAAATAAATATAAAATAGGTCGGGAAGGGGTAGCCGGGAGGTAGAGACCCCTGGGTTCCATCCCAGGACCACCAAAAAAAAAACAAAACAAAAAAACCATTAAGTTTGATCCTAAAAGGCAGTTGTGTTAGTTCAGGGCTCTAGTCAATGTTTGAAGAGGATGGTCTTAAGAGTGTGTAAAATTAAAATTAAAGGGACTAAAATTAAGTAATTTCCCTTTAATTTTAGGTTGCATAAGTTTATATAGAAATATATGAGAAATAATAAGACAGAAATGTCAAAGATAGCTATGATATAAGACATTAGGAAGTGTATCAATACATAGAATTTGGGACACAGGAAAGCAGAAGACTTTTTAAATTTTTATTTCAGATCTGTGCATTATTTTCCTTATATATCCTCTCTTTTCAGAGAGGCAGTTTAGAGTTCTAAAATGACTAGAACATGAGCTTTGTTTTGTAACAAACTTGTGATTGAAATATCAGCTGTGCTACTTACTTAAATTCCCTTACAAGTAACTTATTAGAGCTTTAATTTCCTCATAATATAGTGCACTCATTGGAGCAATGTGAAAAGTGAATGTAAATTAACAAACCCATGAAAGATACTCAGACATGAATCTCTTCATGTTCTCTACCTCCCATTCTTTACCACAACAGAAGAGGAGCCCTAGAAATAACAGAGTGATGAGCTATAAATATTTGTATAGCTGTTACATTGAAGTAAAACTAAGCTTTTTCCCCAATGATCAAATGAGTACCCAGGATCACTAGCTAGAAGATAGAAGGAAACAGATTTCAGGTTAATAAAAGAATATTTTAAGGATTTATTTCTTCCTTCCTTTTTTTTTTTTGTGGGGGCGGTATTTGGGGTTGAACCCAGGGGCATTCTACCTCCAATCTACATATAGAGGTGTGTGTGTGTGTGTGTGTGTGTGTGTGTGTGTGTGTGTGTGTTGCCCTTTTAAAAGAAAATCCAAGCCAGATGTGGTGGCACACGCTTGTAATCCCAGTACTCGGGAGGCTGAGACAGGAGGATCACAGGTTAGTGGCCAGCCTCAACAACTTGAATATTCTACCATCTTATTTACAGTTTCTCAGATATGCCTACTTACAAACCAAAGAAAAAAAAGTTGGGCTCTATACTTATAAATGCATTTGTGGGTGGGGGTGTGGGGTGTGTGTGTGTGTGTGTGTGTGTGTGTGTGTGCGTGTGTGTGCGCGCGCGCACGCGCGTGCACGTGCACGCACCCACTCACTAATAAATTATATATTAATCTTTTTTCAAATTAGAATTTTTACAGTTGAAGTAGATACACAATTTTTAAAGTTTTTTTAATTTGTTGCTAGTTAGACCAGTGTCTTATTGCACACTTTCACTTGCATTGATAGGTGCAAGTAGAATCCTTAGGAATTAAAATTTTTCCTGGCCTGATTTTATTGTTCTTACTTTCTAGTATAGGTATAAAAACTCATAGTAGTAATGCCTTTTTTGTTGTGGTTATTTGCTAGAGCATGTTAGTCTCCCTTTATAATTTCTTAATATTCATTTAAACCAGTTTTTTTCTTTTTCTTTTTTTTTCTTTCTTTTTTTGGTGGTACTGGGGTTCCTGGAAGCCCTTCTACCTCCGGGCTACACTCCCAGTCCTATTTTTACATTTTTATTTGGAAACAGGGTCTCCTAAGCCAGCGCGCACCGCTGGCTTCAAACCTGCGCGATCCTCCTCTCTCTGCCTCCCAAGCGCGGGGATTACAAGCATACGCCACCACACCCAGCTAAACCAGTTTTTTTCAAATTTTGGGAGTCACTTAATTTAAATTGGATAATAATCCGTAAATCCAGTAGATAATCTAATGATGTCTTAGTCCATGGTAACAGAGTACCCAAGACATGGTAATTTATAAAGAACAACTTTTTCTTACAGTTATAGAGTCTGGAAAAGCCAGAGGTGAGGGGGCCTACACCTAGCAAGGGCCTTCCTGAAATCATCTCATGCCAGGAGGTGGAAAGGCAAGGTATCAGGAGAGAGAAGCTGAGAGAGGAAGCCATTGAGAACTCATCATCTCTTCAAGGCCTCCTCTCTTCAAGGCCTCCTCTCAGTAGTGTTGAATTGGAGATTCCAAGGTTTCTACACATATACCTTGGGAGACACATTCAAGCAGTAACAAACCATAAATGATAGAGATAACTTATTAATGATTCATCTATAAATCTGTAACATTGTCAATCAAATTGGTTTTACAGGCAACTTTATATAACATTGAAGCAGTTATTCTTATCCTACAAAGACTTTCAAAGAACTGAAAAAAGGAGCAAGATTGGTTATAAACTTGATACCAAAAAAGAATCAAATGAAAGGAAAATTATAGCTTAAAATAAATATCAGCAAATTGAATACAGTGAAGTATAAAAAGATAAATAAAATCCAGGAAGACATGGATGATTAAACATTTGTAAAACTTAGGATTTTCTAAGTTAGTGGAAAACTATACCATCTTAATTGATACAGAAAAACATTCCAAAAGCTGGCACATTTATGATTTAAATAGTGCTTATCAAATAAAGAATAGATGGACAATTCTACTTCCAAATATCATAATGTAATGATTTAAAGGATGAGACAAAAATGCACATATTAACCAATTTTAAACACTTTATAGAGGTTCTTCTTTAGCCACCTAGCTAATAAAATCTTTAAAAATAACTTTAATAGCAATAGCAGGAAGAAAAACATTAAAATACCTAAGAGTAAAATCAATATTTGGTATAAGGCCTTATGGAGAACATTATATAACTTTGTTGAAGGACATAAGATATCCAGAATGAGTGGTTACACTTTGAATGGGAAGACTGAAAGATGGCCATTTACCCCAATGTATTTACAAAGTCAAAGTCATTGTAGTCAAAATTCTGATAGGATTTAATTGTTAAATATGGATTTTTCAACTTACAGAGCCAAGATTAAGAAAACCAAAATGTTGAAGGACTTGCTCTAAAACATTTCAGGACAGCCGGGTGTGGTGGCACACACTTGTAATTCCCACAATTGGGAGGCTGAGACAGGAGGATCGCACAGGTTTGAACCCAACCTCAGCTACTTAGGCTTTCAGCAACTTAGTGACATCCTGTTTCTAAATAAAAGATAAAATAAGTCTGGGGGTGTATTGCAGAGGTAGAATGCCCCTGGGTTCTATCCTAGTACCACAAAAAAAATTTTTTAATAAAACCTTTCTTATTTCACTTATGATGTAAAATAAGAAACAAGGTGCTCTTGGCCAAGATACAAATCTGTAGTACAGATTAGCAATCCCAAAAATCCCCCCAAACATTACTGAAATCTTGATAAAAGATAGATGTCATTGTCAATTACTGGGAAAGCAGGGCATAGTATCACACCTATAATCCTACTACTGGGGAGGCTGAGACAGAAAGAACACAGGTTTATGGCTAGCCTCAGCAATTTTTCTGTTTCAGAATGAAAAATAAAATAGGGCCGAGGGTGTGGCTCGAAGGTACTGACATCAGAAATACACACACTTAAATGATAACTTATAAATAAATAACAGCTGGGTGTGCTGGCTCACGCTTATAATCCCAGCATTGGGAAGGCTGAGACCAGAGGATCGCGGTTCATAGACAGCCTCAGCTACTTAGGCTCTTTGCAACTCAGTGAGACTCTGTTTCAAAATAAAGAATAAAAAATAGGCTAGTGTAGCTTGGAGGTCAAATGTCCCTGGGTTCCATCCTCAGACTCTCAAAAAAAAAAAAAAAAAAAAAAAAAAAAAAAAGACTAGAAATGATGTTCTACTCAATAAACAGTTTTTCCAGAGCATTTGATTACCCATATGGAAGAGGGGAAAAAAATAACCCTGTCTTGTGCTAACCTGTCTTTTGTTAACAAAAGTAAATTCAATTGGGTTAAGGGGAAACTGAAAAATAAAACTAAAAGTTAAAGAAGGAAATATAGAATAATTCCTTAATGAGCTCTTAAGTCAGGAAGTTCTTAAGATGCAAGAATCACAATGCATGTGTAAATTTTGTATATTTAACTGAAGTGTTAGGAAAACCGTGGAAGAGAGTGAAATGTCAAGCCTAATCTATAGCTGATGTCATGGCAAGCATTCACCTAACAAAACTACAGCGAATGAGAGAGACAACCGTTTCCAAATAAAGTATAAAATAGGTCTGGGAGTATAGCCCAGAGGTAGAAAGCCTCTAGGTTCCACCCCTAGTACCACAAAAGAAAAAAGAAATAGGGTCTCACTAAGTTGCTGAGAGCCTCACTAAGCAGCTGAGGCTGGCTTCGAACCTGTGTGATCCTGATCCTTCTGTCTCAGCCTCCCAAGCGCTGGGATTACAAGCTACCACACTGGGCTATTAGAGTATTTCAACCTGATTGACTATAAGTATTTGCACCAAAATCTTCCACAGCTGTTAAGCGCATATCAGCTGAAACACATTCATTGTTTATATTTCCTCCCATTTGCAATAATATTTTAGTTAATACCACTATAAATGTTTATAGAAATGATTATTTCTAGCTGGGTGTGGTGGTGTAGTACTTGGGAGGCTGAGGCAGGAGGATCACAACTTCCGGGCAAGCCTGGGTAACTTAGTGAGACTCTTTCAAAATTTTAAAAGGCACAGGTGTCAGGACATAGCTGAGTGGTAGAGCACTTGCCTAGTGTGTACAAGGTTCTGGGTTCGATCCACAGTCTCATTAAAAAAAAAAAAAAGAAATTATTATATCTTCAAGACCTGTTTGCTATGCTTGTAGGTTCACATCTAAAACCCTGAACTCCAGGATCCATTGTCTTTCTGTCAGTCCCATATTAGGTCTGTCTCTCTTTTCATCAGTTTCATGAATAGGTGTGCATGCGCATGCACACGCACACTTCATTATTGTAAAGTTTCGTTCCTATTTAGTTTGGGCTTCTTATTATATTTTCCCGTCTCATTATTTTGTTTCACTTACTGTCCTGTAATTGTTTTTTTTTTTTCATCTTTTATGTTTTTTGTCCAGTTTGCCTTTTTCCCTCCCTATTTTCTTTTGGATTGAATTTTTCCCCTTCATTTCACTTCTTTTTTTCTTTGTTTATTTTGAAGTTTTATACTCTGTTATTTGGCTAGTGGGTACCCTAAATTTTATTAAATATATAGTTAACAGTTAAGGAATAAGTAATCTGAAGTATTTAACTAGTCACCTGCTGGAACACTTACAGCAGTTTCATCAGTGCTAGTGTTCGTGTTTTTATAACAGATGTTTAGTTACATATGTGATCACATTTTCACTTAGCTCATTATTTTTTACAAATTTCCTTTTGATATCAGACATTTCTTTAGTCAAAGGTTTTCTATTGGTAGTATACATTCTTCCACCTTTCTTTTACAATTTTCTTCAGTTCTTAAAAGATTGTTTCTTTGGGTATACATGTTTTAGCTTATCACTGCTACTATGATTGTATCTTTTATCCACCAGTGTCTATATAATTGCCCAACTAATAATCTTTTTTTTTTTTTTGTAGATAATCTTTACATTCTCTAATTTTGGGATCTCTTTTTTTTTTTTTTTTTTTTTTTAGTATTGAGGATGGAACCCAGAGACATTCTACCTCTGAGCTACACCCCTAGTCCTTTTTTTTTTTTTAATGGTGCTGGGGAACCCAGAGGCTTTCTACCTCCGGGGTACACACCCAGACATATTTTATATTTTTGTTTGGAAACAGGGTCTCACTACATTGCTGAGAGCCTCATTAAGTAGCTGAGGCTGACTTTTAACCTGTGCGATTCTCCTGTCTCAGCCTCCCAAGTACTAGGATTACAAATATGTGCCCCCACATTCGACTTATTTTTTTATTAAATATTTTGAAACAGTGTCTCATTGAGTTGCAAAGGGCCTCACTAAGTAGCTGAGGATATCCACAAATGTGATCCACCTGTCTCAGCCTCCCAAATACTGGGATTACAAGTGTGCGTCACCATGCCTGGCTTGGCTTGGATATGTTTAATAGCAGATTTTTTTTTTTTTTGATGATTCTTCTTGGCGATCATATGGTTCCTAAGGACTATTATATCAATTGTGGAAGTTTTTCAGCCATTATTTTTTTCAAAATATTTTAGCTTTTATTTTGTTAAAAATTCATTAAGACATATTTTGAATATTCTATTTCTTTCATATCTCTTACATTTTAATATTTGACCTCTTTCTTATTGTGATATAGGCTAGAGAATTTACTCGGATATATTTTTTAGCTCATTAAATCTCTTGATCTATTGAGTTTCTAATTTGTTATTTTGTTACATCTTTCAGTTTCAAGTGTTATTTCTTACTTCAAATGTGCCCATCTCTGTGCCCCTTGTTTTAGGAAAAAATCAGTAGTAGGAGAGCAAGAGTTTGGGGGACGATCTTCTTTTAGGGAGTGCTAGGGGTGGAACCCAGGGAGGGGCATTCTACCTACAAGCTACATCCCCAGCCCTATTTTTTTTACTCTTTATTTTGAAACAGGATCTCACTCAGTTGCAAAGGTCCTAAGTAGCTAAAGCTGGTTGTGAACCACGATCCTCCTGTCTCAGCCTCCTAAATGCTGGGATTACAAGAGTCCACCACCACACCTGCTGAAGGATCATGTTAAGTGAAGTATTCAAGAACTCTTCCTGAACTTAATTTGACCTGAGATTTTCTTGATAAAAAGTCCTCAAGAAGATCTAAGGGCAGGGCACTTCAGGCAGAAGAAATATCAATGCAAAGGTTAAACGCCAAAATTCAAAGAAGATAAAAATTAATGAGCTGCATTTGAAGAACAAAATAAAGATTGTCTCACTTATTTAAAAATTAAGCAACTGGCCAGGTGCTACAACATCTCATACAGATCTTGAGAAAGCTCGATCAGGAGACCCACAAAGGCATGTAGATCCCCCCATAAAGTATGTCTAACATTTCCTCCTTCAAAAAATTAGGATTATTTGGATCAATATATATGATTAAAATCTTATGTATAAACATTATAACTAAAACTAATAGGCAGCGGCTTATAAAAGACTCAGACAACAAAGATTTTTTTCCCAAGGATAAAGTTTGGGCCAGAGATTAAGTTAAAACTGACTTAGTTTAGACCAATATATAAGATTAAGTTCAAGCTGGCCTTGTGATAAGATAAAACATCTATGATTATTTAAATGTCTGACACCCTGCCCTAAAGTCTATAAAAAACTTTTCCGGTCCTTAAAGTTCCTGTTTGCATGACTATAAAGATTATAACAAATCCTAAAAAAGTAATAAAATATAATAAATTTTTAAAAAAGCTAAAAAGCTTTCATCAAAATAAAGTTCTAAAAGCTGCCATCTGGTCTCGTTTGTGAGTGTCTTCTCTCTCACGACCTCGACTCTCCTCTCACCATCACACAAACCTCTACTCTTGCTAGAGCTGGACCCCAGAATAGTGGCGCCCAACGTGGGGCATGACTGATAAATAATCCCCACCTCATTTTCAGGGAGTCAGATAGATTGCTCAAGGGTGCTGCAGACCCCCTGTCTTAATAAAGCAGATAAAAAAAGACAATTACGTTAAAGATGGGACATAGTAAATTTAAAAAAAAAGAGGTATTTTCATTA
Source organism: Muscardinus avellanarius (assembly GCF_963383645.1). Lineage (NCBI taxonomy): Eukaryota > Metazoa > Chordata > Mammalia > Rodentia > Gliridae > Muscardinus > Muscardinus avellanarius. Next base: position 126,335,488 of record NC_137791.1, read on the forward strand.
ATATTGCTAAACATATGTTAAAAAAAAAGAGATATCTCAGTTTCTCCTAAGCAACTTAGGCACTTTCTCTCCTTTCTACAAGAATGTTCCCCTTGGTTTCCTGAAAAAAAACAACAACAAAAAAAACCTATTAACTTAAAAACATGAAACAAATTAAAAACAACTATATTATACTAATCATGGACCAAAAAGGGTCCCTATAAAACCTTTTCTCTATAAAATCTTTTTAAAGATGCCTTAAATACAACTCATGAGGCAGTTTGTCTGGCTACTAGAGTGGCTACATAAACAACAAACACCTCTGCTCTCTTCTGAAACAAAACCTGGTATTTTATTAACCTTTTACCGAGGGCATGCCTTTGTTTTTCATGCTGCATTGCTGGGGGGTTGTGGGGACTTGCATTCCACCTCGCCAATATCCACAGACCTTTTAAACAAAGGCTGACCATCTTCCACACAAATTTGCTACTCTTAATCTTCATTCACCACTTCATTCTGACAGGCTCAGACAACTCACATTCTGTTTTATTGTTATTTCTTTTCTTAAAAATACCTTGTCTTTAATTCTTTTCTAGGTCCAGATCTACAAAAGTTCTCATCATCCTCCCCCCACTCTGAATTTTCCTTTGTTCCTTCCCTCCTCCCTTCTTCAGGGGGCACTTAAAAACAGAGCCACCCAAGCCGGGCATGGTGGCGCATGCTTGTAATCCCCGCGCTTGGGAGGCAGAGACAGGAGGATCGCGCAGGTTCGAAGCCAGCCACGCACGCTGGCTTAGGAGACCCTGTTTCCAAAATAAAAAAATGTAAAAATAGGTCTGGGAGTGTAGCCCGGAGGTAGAAGGGCTTCCAGGAACCCCAGTACCACCAAAAATAAAAAATAATAATAATAAAATAAAATATACAGAAATATAATCCTTTAAAATATAAAGATTATAAAATAAAGTTCTTTTGTATAATTAATTAAGATTAGATTAATACAGTTTGCTTTTTTATCTTTTAACTTTAGCTTAAACTATTATAAAAAAATAATACTTCTTTTAAATAACAGTGTTTGTGTTTTAACATTTGGAGTTCAACTGGGATAACAGCCAACTTTTAGATGACCAAGGCCAACACTGGCTGCAGCTCTTAGCTATCAGCTTAAAGACAAAAAAAATATATTTTATTGTCTTGCCTAGATATAAAAGTTTACTTTTATTACATATTCATGTAGCTTAAATTTTTAAAGGTACATCTAAAAATTAAATATACTATATATCTAGAGTCATCTAAATATTTAAAAGATTTCAAAAATCAAAAGTGAAAGGCTAAAGGTGTGTGAGTTTTATATAAGAGCTAACCAATAAGATTTTTTGTCATCTTAATTCAAAAAATCAACATTAAGACCTGGTTAACATCTGTTTTTCCTGACTGAATAAATGTCTCATTATTATTACAAAAACAAAACAACAATCATCTGTCAGATAACAAGTTTATTTTTATTAATGTTCTCTAAAATTATAAAATCTAAAGCTATCTGATTTTTGTCAATACTGTTAGCTTATATAAAATTAATTATAGTTACCAATATATATAGTCCAATATAAAAAATGGGTCAATGTTCAAAAAACCATGATAGATATATTAATAGATTTCACAACCTAGCTACTATGTTTAATCTAAAAAATGAGATGCATTTCAACAAATGAGTCCTACTGTGTTTCTGGGGCTCCGGCTCCCATTAATCAGCTTTTAAGTTTGACCTTTGGAGTGTCTCAACAACAAAAATAAGATAAACAAAATTACATTTAGATTCCAAACTTTGCTGTTCAAGGTTGTTTAAAGCATTGCTATTTCAGTTATTTCCGACTAATAGATAAACATCTAAAAAAAAAACACCTATAACTCTTTAAAGTCCAGGCCACTATAAAATTTAGATTGATGTTGTTAATTTGTTTCTTATTTTATTAAAGTATACAAAATTATTTCAAAATATAAGTTCAAAAAATTATAATAAAAATATATAAAGATAAAAAAATATATAGTTATAAAATTTTTAATTAAAAATACAAAAAATAAGTGTCTTACATAATAAAAGTTTATCCTAAAATTGCCCCAAATTAAAAACATAATAAAATAATATCAAGAGACTAAAAACAAGTCACAAAAGGTTTAAACATGTTAAAAAATGATTGTATAAAATAAAGTTTATAAAAAATAATGCATACAATAAAGATGGATATATTTTAAAATTATTCAAAAAATTTATGATAAAATTAAAATAATTTTCTATGTTTCTGTTTTCTATAAATATCTATATATAAGTCAATATTAAAACATCAGTTTAGCTACTTCAGTTTATCACAGCTGCCTGAGTCAGCAGCCTCAGAGCCAACTGTTTCAAAAACAACCCACCAAACTGCTTATAAAAATCTATATGGTTCCTCATAAATAATAAGGCTCCTAAAACTATATTATAAGTTTTGTTTCTCACAGACTTAAGCTGTCAAGCTCCAGATGATGCTCCAGATAATATCCTAAATAAACATCTGCGGGAGCACCACGTTTGCTGCTCAGCTCAAGCCCACCGAGAGTTGTGGCCACAACTACAGGCCATATATAAAACAACACCTCCGCCAACTCCACATGACTTTCAGCCAGGAGACTAAGTCTTCGCTCGATGGCACCAGCAAAAGACACGCAAACTCCAATAAAAAGACCCTGCATAATGTTCCTGACTACCCCCAGAGCCCTCAAGGTAGACAACATAGCAACTTAAATATACCACACCCACGTGTAGGTGGCAGAACAACCCAGTAGAGACACCACACAAAAGACAGCCATGCAGAGGCCTCTAAGACACACACAAAAAACATCAATAAAAAAATCACCAGATACACCCATAACCCGCTCAAGCCAATAAGTAATTATTATAGACTATAAGTAATTATTATAGACTAAACAAAAAAGACAATAAGTAATTATTATAGACTAAACATAAGATTCCCCAAACCAATTACCTCAACATCAGTATCTCCCTTTGCCTCCTGCATTTTTCCTTGCCTATAATCCCCCATAAACAGCTAATGCTATAGGTCTTCTAAACCAATCATAATAAAGCCCATTTAGATGTTAGTTCAACTGCTGATCTAGCTTCTCAATTTGTATCTAAATTTCAGTCAATTTTAAATGTGCGTTCCTAGTAGAATTATGCAGCTTCCTTGAAAATGTTTTATATAATAATCATCCTTCTTTGCTTATGTTTTCCAGTCCTCATCCACCTGCCACCCAAACAATAAGAGCCTTAACAATTAAAATAAAAATTCTTAAGTTAAACAATAAAGGGGGGAATGCTACAGCATCTCATGCAGATCTTGAGAAAGCTCGATCAGGAGACCCACAAAGGCGTAGATCCCCCCATAAAGTATGTCTAACATTTCCTCCTTCAAAAAATTATTTTAGGATTATTTGGATCAATATATATAATTAAAATCTTATGTATAAAATAACTAAAACTAAGACAGCAGCTTATAAAGACTCAGAAAACAAAGATTTTTTTCCCCAAAGATAAAGTTTGGGCCAAAGATTAAGTTAAAACTGACTTAGTTTAGACCAATATATAAGATTAAGTTCAAGCTGGCCTTGTGATAAAACATCTATGATTATTTAAATGTCTGACACCCTGCCCTAAAGTCTATAAAAAACTTTTCCGGTCCTTAAAGTTCCTGTTTGCATGACTATAAAGATTATAACAAATCCTAAAAAGTAATAAAATATAATAAATTTTTAAAAAAGCTAAAAAGCTTTCATCAAAATAAAGTTCTAAAAGCTGCCATCTGGTCTCGTTTGTGAGTGTCTTCTCTCTCACGACCTCGACTCTCCTCTCACCCTCACACAAACCTCGACTCTTCCTAAGACTAGACCCCGACAGCCAGGTATGATGGCATATGCTTGTAATCCCAGCATTTGGGAAGCTGAGACAGGAGAATCACAGTTTGTGGACAGCCTCAGCTAATTAGGCCCTCTGCAACTCAATGAGACCCTGTTTCAAAATAAAGAATAAAAAGTAAGGCTGGGAGTGTAGCTCAGAGGTAGAATGCCCCTGGGTTCCATCCTGAGTACTGCCAAAAAAAAAAAAAAAATTAAGAAGCTATTCAATTTTTTAACATAAAGCCAGATTATAGAACTTGAATTAATTGTTGGGCTGGGGATTTGGCTCAGTGGTAGAGCCTTTGTTTAGCAAGCATCAGGCCCTGAGTTTAATTCTTAGCACTACAACTTTAAAAAATGAAAAAGAAAAGAATTATTAATAGTATATATAAGCTGGATTATTCATTTTGTTTTGTAAAGAATATCATCACAAGCTGGGTGTAGTGGTGCACACTTTTAATCCCAGCATTTGGGAGGCTGAGACAGAAGGATCACAGTTCATGGACAGCCTCAGCTCCTTAGGCCCTCTGGAACTCAGTGAGACCCTGTTTCAAAATAAAGAATAGAAAATAGGGCTGGGGGTGTAGCTCGGAAATAGAATGCCTCGGGGTTTCATCCCCAGTACCACACACACACACACACACACAAGAATATCATTGCAAAAAAAAAAATGTACACTAAATTCAGAAAGCCCACAAAATGTTGCTTCGTTATTTATGTATATAAAAGAAAAGAAAAATTTATGTTCTTTGTAGCCATTTGTTGTAGCTTAATATAAAATTGGCTAAAAACACATGGGTTTGCAATTGAGAAATCACTGGATCTGGCTTCTATTTTGTAATTTCATGTATTCTCTCCTAAAGGAGATAACTTTCATATTTATCTTAACATAACCTTCAAGTTATCAGTGTGCTACATGCTATTTTCTTATAAGTTTAATAAAGTAAAGCTACTATCCTGTCATTACTGGTGTGGTGTGGGGTGTGTGTGTGTGTTACTAGGGAATGAACCCAGGAGCTTTCTACCTTTTCATTTTTTTTTTTTTTTTTGTATAAAACGGGTTCTTACTAAGTTTCCGAGAATCTTGCTATATCGCTGAGTATGTTTTTTCTTCTATTAATTTTTGTAAATACATAACACAAGCATTGTATGTATTAATGATTTACCATGCTTCTTTGGCTTGTCCCTTTTATTTCGGTCTTGTTTAAAGTATCACCTTAACAACGAGAGAGTGATATATTCAAATATATAAAAATAAGAAACTTGCAATGATACAGAAGCAATGGCAGCCTTCAAAGAAATATTGACAATATATTATAAAATGAAGGACTAATAGTCCTAATTCATTGAGTTTCAAAACATTAAATAATAAAAGAGTAACAAACCTGATAGAAAAATGAGCATAATTATACTATCAGTTCATTTAAGAAGAAAAAAGCCTTTAAATTGTCTCAGCTACACTTTTACATGTTTCATATTTGTCAGACTGATAAGAGTTCAATTTTAACAAATTACCCTGATGGTTTTGCTGCTGTTAAAAAAACAGGCATTTTCATGCATTACATGTGAGACAAACTAGTACAGTCCTTATGAAGGGCAATTAACTATTAAAAGAGTCTGTATTTACTCTTTGACAGAGCAATCACATTTCACAGAATCAAGCCAGTAATTATACCTGTACCACGTATGGAATGATACACTTTAATTGAGGCATTATTTATAGCAAGATATTAGATATAATCCAAATATCCTTCAGTGGCAGACTAGTTAAGTAAACTATTATATATTCACACAATGGGAGACAAATATCTGAAAAAGGGGGCAAGGATAATTTCTTTAAAGTGGTATTTCCAGGCTTTATTATGAGTTGATATAAACAAGATACGTAATCTATGCATAACATTAAATATATAACTCACAATACATCACATTGCTCTGTTTTATATAAGGTGGGGGGGGCAGAAGCTGGGTGTGGCACTACAGACCTGAAACAACAGTGCTTGGGAGGTGAAGACATGAAGATAGCAGGTTTGAGGCCAGCCTCAGCAGTTTTGTAAGATTTTGTTTCAAAATAAAAAATAAAATAGGGTTAGGTATGTAACTCAGAGATAGAATGCCCCCGGGTTTAATCCCTAGTGCCAAAAATATAAAATAAAAAGCAGCAGGAAAGATGAACCGAAACCTGATAAGATGAACCAAAACCTGATAAATGTGGGTACCAATAAGATAATAAAAGTAAATAAGGCAAAGGCTACAAAAATGGCAGTGCTAGGAATAAATTTTTCTTTGTAAAGTTCTATATAAAGATTCCTTGTGTTTCAAAATATAAAGCATTTTTTAAAATTTAAAGTAATTCCTACAATTTGAAAAATAATGTAACAAATGAATCTGGCTGCATTTATCAAGTAAGTAATGTAGTATAGTGGTTAGTAACATATAATTATGTTAATATTGTTAAGAAACCAGTATTTTGAAGGTAAAAGAAGAAACAAGTAATATTAAAGTAAAAGCTTCTATCACATGTGAATTGGAAATGTCCATGTGAACCACAATGTGTGTGTGTGTGGGAGGGGGGGGGGTTCCTGGGGATAGAACCCAAAGGCATTCTACCTCTAAGGTGTATCCCCGGCCCTATTTTATTCTTTAGTCTGACTGAGTTTCTGAGGCTGGCTGCAAACCTATGATCTTCATGTCTTAGCCTTTCAAGTTCTCAAATTATAAGCATGGGCCACCATGCTGGGCTTTGAACTGTAATTAAAAAAAAAAAAAAAAAAAGCTGGGCATGGTGGCACCTGCTTGTAATTCCAGTACTTAGGAGGCTGAGACAGGAGGATCACAGGTTCACAGCCAGCCCTAGCTACTTAGTGAGGCCCTCTGCAACTTAGTAAGACCCTATTTCAAAATAAAGAATAAAATAGGGCTAGCATCCTCAAAGGTAGAATGCTGCTGGGTTGAATTCATGGTACCGCAAAAAACAAACCAAAAAACACATTCTGACTACTGAAATAGTTTAATATGGGCAGTTGAGTAGTAAAAAGCCACAATTTTATGTCAAACAGTATTAACTATTAAGCAAATGATTATGATAAAAGCTTCATTGCTAATTATTTTAGTATTTTATGTAATTTGATTTGAACTACTTTCCTCCTGTTCCGACAACACAACACATGTAATATTTTCTATTTTCATGACTATTTTCTTTATTCATTTAATCACCAATTCACTTAATCTTATTGATATTTATATATTAAACATTGATTATAGATTATGTGTATTCACGGATCTTTTAACACATATTCAACAGTTAAATATAAACTAAACTTTATGATTTCATTGGTAGCAACTGGAAACTAATAGTAATGTGAGGGATTAGTAAATGTCTTTAATATATTTAGTATTTTTGTGAAGTAATTAATGATTATCAATCTTGACATTTTTCAAGAAAAAAAATTTAAGTTATTAGAATCTAAGTCGGGCATGGTGGCACACATGTTCTTTAATCTCAGTAATTGGGAAGCCAAGTCAAGGGAATGCAGGTTCAGGCCAGGCTACAGCTAACTTAGACCCCTCCCTGGGTTCATTTCCTAGTACAACCAGTAAATAAAGAAGAAAATGCCAGGCGTGGGGGTGCACACTTGTAATCCCGTGCTTGGGAGGCTGAGACAGGAGGATCGCACAGGTTTGAAGCCAGCCTCAGCTACTTAGTGAGGCTCTCAGCAACTTAGTGAGACCCTATATCCAAATAAAGTATTTAAAAAAAAAAAAGAGGTCTGGGAGTATAGCCTGGAGGTAGAAAAGCCCTTGGGTTCCACTTCCAGTACCACCAAAAAAAAAAAAAAAAAAAAAAAAGAATAAAATGATTGGAACCTAATAAACATAGAAATTGAGGGTTAAAATCATTCTTAGCCTCTTTTATTTTTTTATTTTTTGTGGTACTGGGGATTAAACACAGGCATTCAGCCTCCGAGCTATACCCCCATCCCTGTTTTATTCTTTCATTTTGAAGTAAGGCCTCACTATTTTTCTAAGTTGCAGAGGGCCCCACTAAGTAGCTGAGACTGGCCATATAAACCTGTGATCCTCCTTAAGTAAAGTAGTTTTGTGCGCTTTAATATTTCACATAAGCAGCAAGCTAAGTGCTCTCTTTTTTTTTTTTCCTCTAATCTTGACATTTGGGAATATCTACTAAAGTTGAAAATGTCATACTTCACTGTATAGCACTTTCATTTGTAGGTATGTATATTAGAGAAATTCTTGTAAACAAATGCACAAAAGCATTTAGAATATGTTTCAACATTGTAACGGGAAAAACTAAACCTAGATAGCTACCAATAGGTGAGTGGGAAATGAATTTCACTATAATAAGAGAGAATGCAGAGAATGCAGTGGTGAATATGAATTAATTACCTTCCCCTTTCTACTTTGATTATATCACCACTGAGTTAATTATTGATTATTGGATTATAGACACACAAAATAATCTAGTTATATCTCCATTGTGAAGGAATGATGCTGATAGATGTAATCACTGTTCAGCTAATATAAATCACCAGCAGGAGCAAGAAAATACTCTACCCCCATTCCTGATTTTGCTTTTTCTTCATCCTTCTTCTCAAGCTGTCTTTTTCCTTCTTCTAGTATTTTTGCTTTTCTCAATCAGACAATCTTAAGAGTAACTCTCTTTTTCCAGGTCTTGAGCTATCAATTTTATGATTGAAGAAAGGAATCATGACTTTAATATATTTTATAATACTAACAAAAAGTGGTATTTTTATAGATTACTAAAATTTTTCTAAGAATCTTTAATTCATACTAGAACTGTTTATTTGCATATCTTGTATTTGCTCTGTAAATATTCATTGACTAACTAATTTTAATCTGATGTGACAGATTTGTTGAAGGAATAGATTTTCATTAGATATAAACTGTAACATATTACTTACCACGTAAGAGTTTTTAAAACAAAAAACACAGGAAGCCTTGGTTTGGAGAATAGGCTATGGGAAAATGATAGATGCTCACCAGGAACATAATTTAGACTTCCTAATGAGAAAAAAAATCAGAAACAAGCCTGGTCTGGGTAGGTCTTTTAAGAATAGGAAGGCCAGGCATGATGGCTCATGTTGTAATCCCAGCATTTGGGAGGCTGAGACAGGAGGATCGCGGTTCAAGAACAGCCTCAGCTACTTAGGCCCTTTGCATCTCAGTGAGACCCTGTTTCAAAATAAAGAATAAAAAAATTGGGCCTGGAGTGTCACTTGGAGGTAGAATGCTGCTAGGTTCCATCCCCAGTACTGCAAAAAAAAAAAAAAAGAATAGTGTGGGAAGTATGGAGCTAGAGCTTACCTCATATCATTTCTATACAGTGCTGATAGAGTTTAATTGAATGCATCAAAAGTTCAGAAGAGTATAAAAGTAGGGAAATTTGTTAATTTATTCTGAAACTTTGACTAGGAATTAGAATTAGAAGAAATATATGCTTTAAGTTGTATATAAAAATGAACAAAATTAAAATGAGTAATTATTGATAAATATGGTTTAGGCAATAATCGTTCTTTTTGAGAAAATGGTATTGTAAGTTTTTGAAATAGAAATGTGGTTGTTGAAGAACAAACCAGGCATAGTGGCACATGTCCATAGTCCCTCTACTTCAGAGGCGTAGACAGGAGGATCACACATTCAAGGGCAGCAAGGCCTCAAAAACGTAGTGAGACCATGTTTCAAAATAATAATAAAAAAATAGGGCTGAAGTTGTAGCTCAGAGGTAGAATGCTCCTGGGTTCAGTCTCCAGTACCACAAAAAAATAAAATAATTGCTGAAGAACAGCCTACTACAGGACCCTGTTGAATCGAAGGGGCCTCTGCTAATAACACCTCTTCCCCCTGCTGTCACTCCTTTGTCAGTTTACTCTGCGTTGTTTTCATAAACAGCTCTATCATCATTGCTGGTGCTAGCATTATAGGAATTATCTCTAGATCCTAAATACCAAAAGATAGGTACTTTATATATTAGTTTATTTTTTCTTAACTTTATACTCCTAATGCCTAAAACAGGTCTTATTTAATTTTGAAAGTTTCTTTAATATTTTTATTGGTGCATTGTAATCATACCCTTTGAAGTTCAGGGCGAAAGGGGCATACATGCACACAGTACTCACTGAGCCCTCCCCCAGTTCCATTCTGTTCCCCCTCCCTCTGCTCTTTGCTGTGCTTAGCACAGTGGTTGTCTTTGATAAGTTTGTGTATGCACCTAATGACCACTGATGCCAGCACCTCCTCTGCTCCTGGTTTCCTATGTAATACCTTCCCAATCGTGGCCCTTGCTAAAACTGTTGACGATGAAAAGGTAATGGCTATATACCAATTACAAGTGTTCATATTTAGGGTATAAATTCCCAAGTTAGCAAAATATGAAATGATGAAATGTAAAGATTGCTTATCTGTTACAAATATAAAGCTTTTTCTCTTGCAAAATTATAGGGGACGGAGTGTTAGATCTCTCTACAAAGAAAACCAGCATAAAATCTGAAGAGTCATCCATATGTGATCCTTCTGAAAATTCAGTGGCTGGGTAAGCGATATCTAGGAAATATACCTTAATATGAATGTAAAACTCTTCAGAGAATTCTTAATTCTGTTCTGAGTAGTACTGACAAATAGTTTTCTTTGAAAAAATTTTATCACTCATAAGTGTGTCTTTCTCATATCTTTCATTTGTCCTTTCTCTTTCTTTTTTATTCTTTCTGTTAAAGAAAAGTTATCAGAACAATCACCAAACTTTAGTTCATGTTACTAAAATGAACTACCAACTTAATCATAGAATACAAACTAAGAAGCAGGACGTGTAAGAGAACTTTAAATAATATTCAGATGGCAGTTTTAAGGAAAATATATTTCAGTATTTGACTTTTTAAAACAATGAACAGATTCTAAAAGTACTATATTTACTAATTCCTAAAGCTAGTTTTTAGTGTTTACATTTTTCTTTGTGTTTTAGATGTGGTGGCAAATGATTTACTATTTCTATTAATCACCACAAAATTCCCTTCATTTTTTGAAAGCTGTCATTGGATTAATTTAAATAAATAATTACTAGTGAAATGCTGTTCTGTTGGATTTTTTCTTTTTTTGTAACTTTCCCATCTTCCCATTAACTAACTACAAAGGAAGCTACTTTGATCACATTTAAATCTCAGACATAGTGTGTAATTTGTTTTAATTAAGGTTGCAGTAGCATTCAAATAAGGTATTAGATAGTAAGCTTTCTGTTTGAAAACTTAAAAAATTACAGTGATACATAATAGAAAAAGGTTTATAGTACCTAAAATGAAATTATTTTGTTCAAATACAGCTTGTTTCAAGTTTTACGTTAGTCTAGAGGAAAATTAATCTTGTGGAAATATGGGATATTTGTGTTTGGAAATATTCTTGCTGCTACAAATTTCCTTTAAATGGGTTGACTCTTTTATTACTTGTTTAGCGGTAACGTCACGTTTCTACTAACAAAAACTCCTTTAGGATTTGGGTATTTTTTATAATGGAACTCCAATTGTACAAATAAAAATTATAAGTGTTGCTCTGCAAGCATCTTTCAGAGGAATAGCAACATCATGAGAATATTTTTACAAATACTGAGTTAGGGTTTTATGTTCTTGGAAGGTCCGCTCTAGAGGCCACTGTATCCTTGACACATTGTCCTACCAGGACTGTAGCGTTTCTTTGATAAGGAGTAACTACTACATCTCACAGACTTAAAAGTATCATAAGCAGTGATGTTACCTAAGCAAGGAGTATAATAAAGGAGTGGACCCTCCCCCTCCATAGCTGTGTGAGAGTCTCTCATGCATCAGTTTTACCATCGTTTCATTCCATCCATCCAGGAGACTACACAGAAACAGAGAGGACTATGTGGAAAGAAGTGCTGAGTTTGCAGATGGTTTGCTCTCAAAAGCTTTGAAAGACATTCAGTCTGGAGCACTGGACATAAATAAAGCAGGCATACTTTATGGCATACCTCAAAAAACTTTACTTCTCCACTTAGAAGCCTTACCAGCAGGGAAGCCTGCATCTTTTAAAAACAAAACTCGAGATTTCAATGATAGTTACTCATATAAAGACAGTAAAGAAACTTGTGCAGTGCTGCAAAAAGTAGCATTGTGGGCAAGAGCTCAAGCAGAGCGCACAGAAAAAAATAAACTCAATCTACTTGAAACCTCAGAATTAAAATTCCCAACAGCTTCCAGTTACCTCCATCAGTTAACTCTACAGAAAATGGTTACTCAATTTAAAGAAAAAAATGAAAGCCTTCAATATGAAACTTCAAATCCTACTGTACAGTTAAAAATTCCTCAGCTACGAGTAAGTTCTGTTTCAAAATCACAACCTGATGGTTCTGGTCTGCTGGATGTTATGTATCAAGTTTCCAAAACCTCTTCAGTCTTAGAAGGATCAGCGCTCCAAAAACTGAAAAATATACTCCCTAAACAGAACAAAATAGAATGTTCTGGGCCTGTAACTAACTCAAGTGTTGACTCTTACTTTCTACATGGGGACCTCTCTCCTTTGTGTCTTAATTCTAAAAATGGAACAGTTGATGGAACCTCTGAAAACACTGAAGATGGATTGGATCGAAAAGATAATAAGCAGCCCAGGAAAAAACGAGGCCGCTATCGGCAGTATGATCATGAAATAATGGAAGAGGCTATTGCAATGGTAATGAGTGGAAAAATGAGTGTTTCCAAAGCACAAGGAATTTATGGGGTACCTCACAGCACTTTAGAATATAAGGTAAAAGAAAGATCTGGAACACTGAAGACTCCTCCGAAGAAGAAACTACGATTACCAGACACTGGGTTATATAATATGACAGATTCAGGGACTGGCAACTGCAAAAATAGCAGCAAGCCTGTGTAGATTACTCATTAGGAAAGTGTGTGTGTGTGTGTGTGTGTGTGTGTGTGTGTGTGTGTGTGTATGCATGTGCGCATGCACATATTGCATGTGTATGTGCACAGGTGTGTATCTGTGTGTCTACATACACACATGTGGGAATTACAAATGCTCACTCTGACAGGAGACATGAAATTTTACAGTTCAAAAACCACTTACATGCCTTTTGAAAAAGTTTTATTCAGGGTTTTCACTGTGGACAGAATTATATAGTTACTTAATTCTGATAGTTTGTACTTAATCCTTGTATAAATAGGTGAAAAAGATTCAGGTTTTCTTTAGTAGTCAATAGCATAAAGCGTGAGAAAACAAGTAATTGTCAAGTGAAACATTTTTATTGGTGAAAGAACATTCTAGCCATTCAGTTGAACCACCCTATAATGGAAATATATGAATAGTTTGTAAACATTTTACATAACATACTTACAGTTACTGTAAGTATGTCCAAAAAACCAATCAAAGTTTAAATAGATAGCTATCTCCATGCTAAGAAAAATTAATATATACAGTATTAATACACTACAGTGCATTCTATGAAATACAAAATGCACTCAAGTGCATCCACCAGAAATAGAAAAGAAAACCTTAAAGGATATGTATAATGAAATTTAATATTTATCATTTATTAGTTGATTTAGCAGGAAGTTGGGGTTTATAAGGTATATACTTTAAAAAAACACTGACACATAGTTAACCCCAGCAGCTATAGAATCATTTAATATAAGATGGAATACTAAGAGCAAAAAGTAATTTAAATTTAATTATTAAAATAATTTAATTTTGTTTTTCATTTGAAAAATAAGCTAATGTGTAAGGTTAGAAAAGAAAGTTGGAATGCAACTTAGAGCATGTTTATAATGTGCACAGAAAAAGCTTGAGAATGATAATTTTGGTTTAAATGTGCTGGTTAGTTGATGTTATGACTACTTTAAATTTTAAGGATTGTGACACACTCCTACTATTGAAAAACCTCAGTGTAACTTTAATATATTTGCTGCTGTGACATTTCAAAACATTTTCAGTTTATCAAAATGAATTACAGATTTCATTTTGGTGGGCGATACATTATCATTTTGCTAATAACCAAATTTGCAGTTTGTTCAGGGTCTTGAATATATTTACAGATATTTAACACTGAAGCTGTTTTGAACTTTTAGTAATGTAAACTCTCTACTAATTGGGTAGTTAGAAGCTGGGCAGTGCATTTTAACTTTTACTAGACACATAAGAGAGACCAGTAATTTTTATATAGCAGTTTTAAAATATGGGTCAGAGTATTCATGTTGGATTTATGGAGTATGCAGTTTTAGAGGGAAAATGTTATAAAGCAAATGCCTTTTACATAAAGAATGAGGATCTGCTTTATATGTTCAAAATTCTCTGAGTGCCCCTTTACTCTGTTAAAATTCAGGTTCTGATAATTTTTCTAAGCCAGTTTTTCTAGTACAAAAGGAATTCTTGCAGCTGAATTTACAACAATAAGTGCACCTTTTGAAATACTTGTGTTTTTACACTTGTATTTGTGTGTATTTAATGATCACATATACATGTAATACTAAAAAGATTTTTCAGTTATTAAATTTAAAAAACTGCTTACATGTATTTAAAAAAAAAAACTGAAGAATGAGAAAATACACAACCAGGTAGTTATTTGGTCTCTGAGATCAATCTTTATTGAACCCTTTTCAGCTGTTAATGTCACTTGCATACTAGAGTATGAATCCTCCTGCTCCCCTCCCTCCCCCAGAAAGTATACATAATAGATTACAAAACAGCAGATGTCAGGGTCATCTTTCTTTTTAAAGAATTAAGCCATATTTTGTGAGGGCCAGAACTTGGATTATTTAATATATTCCCCCTCCCTCCCCCATTGAAAAACAAAGTTAAAGGTAAAGTAAATATTTCAAAACAAACTTATTGACCTCTTTATACAGAATTGTACTTGCAAAACTTCGGGGGCTCGAATGCATTACATAATATTTATATTGTATTGAGCTTTTTTATTCCTCACACTATATTTACATTAATAAATTGATGGAGAAGTTTATAGTAAAGGGAAACTTACAGAACACTTTTATATCATTTAAAAGATGACCTGACCAAAAACTTTACAGGATTCATAAATCAGGGATCATTTTGCTATTGACTTCACAGTGATCAGTAGTTTTATAGGTAATATTATAGTTAATTTGCAGCATTTTAGTACTTGTATTATTTATTTTTGGTCAGAAATAGCAAATTAAAATATTTTTTGATAGTTTATAGGTAATAATCTACCCATAACTTTTAAAAGAAACAAAATGTTTCTATTATTGAGTTAACTTTTTGATTATACAAACTAGGAAAGGCAGGGAAATTTATGGGTTCCCCTTCTCCCCAGTGGTTCTATTAAAGTCTTCTTTTTGTTAAATTTTTCAAAGTACTTTATAAACTTAGTTACCAGTTGCTACTTAATTGAAAATTTTCTGCAAAACCCAGTTTCAGCAGACTTTTCATAAAAATGAAAGCAACTCTATATGCTTTCTACTTATTTGAATGTTCCTCAAGTATTTTATATTTAAAGTAAAAAGAAGGAAAAGAAAAAACAGTGCCTCTGTTTTTAGAAAACTACTGCTCAGTAAAGTTGTTTAAACCATTTCTGGTAGCTAATGACAATTTTATATTAAATTGTATACTAACTTTAGTGAGACTGATTTTTTTTTAGTGTTTACAGTACAAATACTTGTATTTGTTTTTTAATTGCAGTATTTTCCATTGTCGCAGTAATTTAGTAAAACTCTGTGGCTGCCTTGATTTTGACAGATTTTGTTAATATAAACTGATTGTTAGGCAATTAGTTATATTTATGCATAAATCAATTGCACTATAATTCATGAATTATTTATTACAATATTTTCTAATGAATTCATGTATCTGTCTTGTGTTGTAAATGTACTGTAATTCTGTTCCTACTTTGTGTTGTTATATATCTAAATCTGATTGTATGAATTTTAATTGTTCAGTTAACGTGTTTCTAGGTTGTAATTTGTAGTAAAGCACTTCAATGCTTTTGCACTTAAATTTACAACACTGTTGATGTGATTGATTTACTCATTCAGTAAAAGAAAAAAGAAAAAGAGAAAAAACTGACTATACTGACTTCTTTTTAAGAATAGTTTTAGAAATCAACTTTTTCCTGATAAATATTTCTACAACAAGCTTTTATTGGAAAGAAAATGGATTCTAACATACAAAAATAGGCGGGATGTTTTGGTTTATAAATCAAAAAAGGAAAGGGTAGAAAAAAATTAAAAGAACAAACATGAGATCTATGAAAAATACAACTTAGAGTCTTTATATAATCACTTGAAAATAAATTGTAGATTGGACACATATGTGTATTCAACTTATTTACTTATATATTAGGTTTTTCTTTGAGATTCTAACATTCAAGAAATAAGGAAATGAAAGAAAAAACCTTGAAGCCAGATAAGAATATTGTAGAGTTTTATAATTTGAGAACTAACTTACCCTCATATATAAGGCATAATTAATTTTTAATATCTATTTGGTACCTTTAATAATTGTTTCTTATAATATTAGGTGGGAATTATTGGCCACTTTGTTTTTGAAATTCCATTATTAAAAGTAATAAACTTAATAAGAAAACTCTTAAAATATAGGTTTCCTTGGAATATCAGAATATTTTGAAAATGGTTTTCAAAATCAGGAATTTTACATAATTTTTTGAGTTTCATCAAATTGAAATTATAACTATTTTCAGATTACTTAACACTAGTTCTTTTGATTATTCTTACTTTCTACCAGGACATTTTTTTTTTCTTTTTTTTAAGCTGGGAATTGAACCCAAGGCCTCACCCATGCTGAGCAAGAACTCTCACTGAGCTATACCCCAATCACTTATTATTTCTATTTTGTACATGACTTCATTAACAGAAATGACTTTAAGCATTTTAGATATGATTATGAAAGGACATTAATCTTTAAAATACAGCACTATGTATCCAACAAACATGTAAATTCTCTCTTTAGTTATTAGTTAACAAATATGATTAATAGGACATAACATCACTGTAGAAACTGTTAAAGTGTGTATGTTAGAATATTTTGGGTTTTCCTTTGCTAATATGAAAATTGCAATTTTTAATTTGCTAGAAAAGAGTGTAATTATATCTTAATATTTGGTAGCTGTGATTTCCTTTCACTTTTGTTCTTTTTTAAACTTTCTAATATTGAATACTTGGATGTCAGTGTCATCATCTTACACTCCCAAACATGACACAATTTACAAAACAAATTATTTTCAGAAGGGAAAGGATACTAAACTCATGTGTCTTCATTTGTCTAGAAGGCAGCAATAGGCAAAAAGTTTTCTTGTAATCACATTTCTTCTCATTTTGATAGCTTCTTTATGTCAAATCACATGCTAGTTTTAGTAAAACACTGGGTTGACTCTAGTTAAGTTATCTTTGTTACAGAGACACTTTGATCAAATGGAAGATTCTCTGTGGTATTTTTACTATTCAAACAGCATAATTTTATAAAACGTCAATGAAATATTATATACTTAATCTATCTGTGAAATGGGTTATGCCAGTTGTAGGGCACAAAGCAAATAATTTCACTTTCTGTTTTAAAAGAGAAATCCATTATTTAATAATACATGAACATAATCTTTTATTTAAAAAAACATTCTTCAGTTGCAGTTTAAAATCAGATGCCTAATTCCAACTTTAAATAAAATTTCTACAAACCAGGCACTATTAATAACAACAGATGTTACAAATCATAAGTGAAAGTCTATTTTCATGTACAGAGTTTGGTGATATGTTTAATTAAATAGATACTTTTCTGAAACAGAATTCTTTTAATATATTTTATTCTTCTTGCTGCTAGTATTGGAATAAAAAAATTCTTTTGTAGACATCTATATTGGTTGATAAGCAATCCTGGCTCTTAAAGTTAGATGTATATTAGTTATGTAGTGGGGCATTTTCCAACATTTGAAATTTGATAATTAGGTAAGTAATGCCTTTAGTTTTCCTGTAATTATTTTAGTATTTAAATCAATTAAAAATAGATTTGATTTATAAATAGTTTCCACTTTTTATTTTCTTATTAGGCAAAAATGCCTGCATCTTACTCTCAGAAAACACATTGTGTTAACTTATATATGAAATATAAATTCCTTAATTTTCCTTGGGATTATGCAGGGCTCTCTTTCATTAACACTTTCATTTTTAGCATTTGAAAAGCATTTTAAATAAAAATTTTACTTCAACATTTTATTTTCTTTATTCGTACTAAATTGGACTGATAATTGTCAAAATAAGTTATAAAATGTCTGCCTTACAAACATTTTAAATCTTTCTTAACCCCTAAATATTAAATATTTATAATATATCCAAAACACCAAATATTATCAGTATGTAAACATAATTTCTAATTGTCAGTTTTTATATTGCAAAAATGGGTCTTTGCATTGACTCCTATATTTTGTTATAGGAAATTAATTATTAATCAGTACTTCATTATATTTTTGCTAAGCAGTAAGATGTCATTATTACAGCTTTATAAGAGTTAAGAGTACAGCGGTACCAAAATATTTTTTGTTCAACTCTGTCAAAATTATAAATCCTTATTATGGTATTTTTGCTGTAATTCATTTTTTGTTTGATTTTTATTTTTAGTTCAACTCTTGATGCAAAATCAGAGGAAGCTACTAAAATGGAAAAAGAAAAATCAGCATTAAGCAAAGTTTTGGAGTCTTTGTGCATACATCACCAGCAGCAAGTTTTGGCTATGTTGAAATGTCTAGTCCAAGAACAGAATACTACTTCTCTTTGCTGTTGTAATGCATCATGTGCTGTGTCTTCAGACTCTCAAATGCCCCTGTTTGAAGATGATTTACATGGTCTATTCTGTAATTGTGAATATAGACTGGCAGAAAGAGAGTGTTTACAAAATGAAAGACAAAGCTCTGATTTAGTACCTCTGCCAGTCTGTATTAAAGAATTACATTGTCTGTCTTGCCAAAGTGTAACTATTGAACACATTGAGAAAGTAATGAATAGAGGAATTGCAAATACTTATAATTCTCACAGGTGCTGTTCTGGACTGTCAAGCATTCATTCTACAAAATCAGCCTTTTGTACTTCTCTTTTGTCAAGGGAAGTTTGTGATATTTCAGTCAGTTTTAAAGATATCTGTAGATCTCGAAGTCCCTCACCCCCACCATTATCGCCTGTACAGACTGAAGGATTTGAAAAATTGAAAGACGTCATCTCAGAGCTTTCAGCCTTAGAAAATAACAAACTTGAAACAAACACTAACCAGCCTCCATCTCTAACACCAGCAGAAATAAGCAGCAACAAGGGCGATCATGAAGACAAAATACATAAAAGTAAAAAATCTAGTAACTCTGAAGTTTTGCTCTCAGATACCAGCAATAATTACACTACAAATTATGAGAAAGGTGAAGCTGCTGTAATTTTTCAGGATTTAATGGACCGCATTAATGAAAAATTAAAATCAATTGAAGCCACAGATATGACAAACCTTGTGAAATTAACCAGCAGTGATTGTAATAGAGATAATGATTTTAAATTGGGAGATTTAATAACATCTCTCTTACACAATGCAAAGGCCAGTGACTATAGCTTTATGGAATTACTGAATCAACATGATAAAAAGGTAGAAAATAAAATCATTCAGACAAGATTTCGAAAGCGTCAACAAACTTTATTTGCAATGCACAACTCTCCTGATTCACCCATAATTAGAAGGCAGTCTTTACAGATAAAAAGAGAACTTGCTAGTCTAGATGAAAGTTTTATGAGAAAAAAATACACTGAAAAAAGTTCAAGAAAAATGGTGTGCAATGATGAGATATTTTCATCAGACAAAGAAGAATCCCATCATTGTCAACCTTCTTCATTGCAAAGTTCTAAAAGCTTTCAAGATAAGAATCATGCGGAAACATCATTTTCACCCAACTGTACACTACAGTCATTGCAAGTGCCTCTTTATAGTTTAGAAACTAACTTGGCTTTTGATGACTTTTCACCTGAGAAAATGAGCATTAAAAAATCACAGGAGAAATTTGCAGCTGGGGAAAAGTTTTTGCAAAATAATGAGGGCAATCCAAAACTGGAGAATACTCGAGCTTCTTTGAGAAATGATGTTCCTGGACTTTTGAGCAGAACTAAACGGAATATTGTTCCTCCAGGATGGTACTCTATATATGTAACAAATAATTACGTTTTTAAAAAATCTCCTAAGGCCAGAAGACCATTAGAATACACACACAAGAAAGATCCAGTGAAAAATACTCAAATAGAAAGCTCACAAAATATAGACCTAAACAAAATTGCAATGAATTCTAATTTACAAGTTGTTGTGGAGCGTTTGGAAGATACACTGAGTATGGCCAAAACATCTTGGAAAAATCTGCCATTATCAGAAGGACGTAAAGTGTCTAAGAAATTGATAGAAATTGATGGTAAAGACCAAGATGCTCGGAGAAATATGACTTTTACTTTAAGTAAAATGACATGCCAAGAGCAGGGTTTATCAAAGCCTATGATTGCATCAAGCAATATTATTAGAAGTCATCAGATGCCTACAATGGATTCAAATAACAAACGACTTGATAATCTGAAGAATTCGACTATTATAGATACAGGTAACTTGACTTCCAGTATTAAAAGTGTACCAACAAAATTTGAAGGTATTGAAAGCTCTTCTTTTTCTAACTATTCCAGTCCTATCAAACTCATGTTTCTATCTGAGATTAAAAGTGGTGAAGGAGTCAAATATACTTTAACTTCAGTTGGTACCTCTGAATCAAATGCTGATCTTTCTCCTGAAAAATGTATAGTTCATCGTGTAGTTGGGAAAAAAACAGAAATAAATGATAATAACCCAAATGCTAGCTTTGAAAATTATAGTTCTCCCTGTGATACTGACACTCTTCAAAGAGAACTAAACAAATTTAATTGTGCTAAAGAAACAGTAGAACCCCCTGTGGTGCTTACAGATTATTTGAATGGTAATAAGCCACAAGAAGAACCTAAGGAGAATTCAAGTGGTGCTGTTGATTCATCTTTTAAAAGAAAACCAGGTAGACCTAAGAAAATAGGTCCCCAGGTTGTGAAACAAATTAAACGACCAATTGGAAGACCACCAAAACCTAAAACTGATGGAACAGACATCACCATTTGCCAAAATGAACCTTTTATTCCTGGAAAGAAGAACTCAGAATCTCTCATGTCAGAAGTAAAAGAAGGTATTTATAAAAAGAGTATCACTGTAACTGTTATTTATGGAAGGTCAAGAAGAACCAAAAGACATGTTTCTGAAGGAAGTCTAAACAGCAACATTATGTCATTAAATAATAATAATAATAATAATGTTGCTGATTTTCCAGCTGAATATAATGGCCTTCAAAATACTAGGGAAAACGAAATTGACTCAGGTGAAAAAGTAAGTGCTACATCTAGCTTAAGCTCTGAAAGACACACCTCGGGGTCTGGTTTTGAGTATGTTAGACCTGTCAAGAACAAGACTTCCATATCTCAGCCTCCCAATAACATTACTCGACCAAATCAGAAGCCTTTGTCAATAATTAGGAAGCCGGGTAGACCTGCAAAAGTTAAAATTTCTGGTATATCTGTGACTATTAATAGAATTTCACCCCAAGAAAGAGAAGTAAGTATTAGCAGCTGTTTACCTCCTTTAGAACAGGAGAATATGTTAGAAAACACTCTGCCTGAAGAAAAGTTTGACCAACAGTGCAAAAAGATAGATAAAACAAGGCGCACTGAAGCTGACGTATTAAAGAAGGAATCAAAAAGTGTGGTTGCTACTATACCTCTGAGACATTCAGTTAGGGACAGAAAACCATCTCTACATTTCTTACATTCATTAGCATCTTCTAGCTCACTTATTTATAGAAATGCTCTGCTTCGTAAATCACATAAACTTCATATTCAGAAAGGCAAAAGTCAAAAGAAAACACGTAGGCAGTCAAGGGTAAAAATAGCTTCCAAAGATACCCCAGGAAATAGACATTCAAAGAATTCAAAAAAGTGCCTGGAAGATAACAAATTAATACCCATATCTGAAGTATCCTTGGACCCTGTAATTTCATCAAAACCTTTGCTGAGGTGGTGGGCTACTTCTACTTCAAATGATTCCTTACTAGAGGAATTAAACAATAGATTTGAGCAAATAACAAATGCTTGGGTACAAGTGAGTAGAGATGAAGCTGCAAATTTTGCTCATAAAAAGAAAGAATGCACTGAAAATGATAATTTCAAGATAACAAACCTTTTGGAACTTGAAGTTTCACCTGTAAAAATGCTTTTTCAGAAAAAGTATGATTTAAATGAACTCTCTACCTGGTTTATGCAAACAACAGAAACACAGTCTCTTTCCCTAGTTAGAAAAGCAAATGCTCGAAATCCTTTGGAAGTAATAAATACCAAGGGAATTAAATTAGCCAAATATTGTGATTTTAATACCAGCCCATTCAGAAAGCACTTTAAAAAATTTCCACTCTCTTCTCCTTCAAAGTCAGGGAAACTGCACGTACTGCATAAAATGGCTAGTTCTTCGCTCTTAAATGTGAAAAGCAATCTAACACTAGCTAGACTGAGAAGAGCTGAATTTAAGAAGTTGCGCCACGAGAGGTGGAGGAGAGAGGGAAAGCTGCACAGCCATGGAACAGTTGGTTGGAAGTCTAAAAGGAAAAACTTGAGGCTTTTTTGCCAGAACCAGTTTTTTAATAAGACTGAGTGGGCATCAAATGCTGCCATCCCACTCCATGGAAAAAGCACAGCAGATAATCAGTGTGTTTTGCCACCAGAGATCAGGAGTGACCTTTTGCAAGAAAGGGTGTCAGTGCCTGACTACAAAACACATGCTAGTTTAGAGAATACATTTAAGTCAGAAACGAAGGAGAACGGGACAAATTGCAGCCAAAAAGATTTTGAAAAGGGACCAAGACTAGGAGATGTATGTTCAAATAATTGGAGATCAAAAACCTTAAGAGATTGTAGAATATTTTTGAGGAAGATCAATTATCTTGAACACAGCAGTACTTTTAAGCTAAATACAATCATTTACTCTCCTGAATCTGCTGGCAGTGGAAGTAATCATCAGACATATACAGAAGAATCAAAGCGCTTTACTTTAAGATCCCATTCTGCTAGGCAACATACTTTTAAAAAACAAACTAAAGAAGTAGAAAATGCTAAAGCAAATAGTTGTTCATCTGACAAATTTGCTAACCAACTTAACAGTACTAAGTTAAGTAAATGTATTAATTTTGACAAGAATCCTTCTGATAATTCTCAAGTTCTTAGCAAATTGAACAAAAGAAAAAGACCACCATGGACGACCACAGAAATGTCAACAAAAAGACATAAACGACAGTCTTGCAACAGTGGACAAATGACAAACTATTTTTCAAAATCCCAACTAGGTAAGTTTTTCTCTACTTAATTTTAAGTTTCATTGTAGGTGCCTTGAGTAAAGTATAAGTAGACAGAAAAAAACAACAACAGTTGATTCAGTCATAATTTATTTCTAAAATATTTGGACAACCTAATTTCTTGGCACCTAGTATGAAACTCATGAGATTAGGTTTTGCCAGTTGTGCCAGTTCACTCCCCACCTCTTAGTGTGTCTAGGATTTCCAGCACATAAAAAATATATTTAGTAGAAACATAGAAAGTTTCTTTAAAATAGGTTATTATAAAAGTTATATTGTCTGCTTTTTCATTTGATCTAATATAAAATCAAAAGACTTTTGCAGATAAATATGACCATGTAATTAACTGAAAATTTACTACAATATAGGCTAATATATATTTATTTTCTTAATAAATACCTGAGACCATGCAGGGAAAAAAATAATGAGTTTCACTGATAAAGATTAAGTAACATAATCCTAGGATATCAGTCTCCCCTCCACAATCAAGTTGTTTTGCTATTTACTGCTTTGGAACCTATTTAAGACTGCTTATTTGAAAAGTGGTATAGTAACTTTTTTTTTTGAGGCTGTATGTTTTCTCATGGCAGACATAGAGCTCATTTTCACTGATAGGAAGATGAGAATTTTTTTCCATAGCCTAGTAAAAGAGTCGTATACACGTCATTAGGGTAATGCTAAATTGGGAATGCAAACAAGTTAGTAATTATATGCTTTATTCAGTTACCTTGACCTGACATTGGTACCTGAGGGCACCTTTGGAACCTAGCACAAATGATGATACAAACACTGTAGTTGCCAAAGTAGCCATTTCTATCTCTGCTTATTAGTAGATGCTAGAAAATGCAGAATTTTTAGTGTGGGAGTGCTTATTGATTACTTCCTTGCCATGAAAGTGTGCCAAGTCACATTTGGAAATTTAAGGATATTTTATCATAGAGCTGCATTATTACATTGTATATTTTAGGAATATGTGTTGAGAAAGTATTGGTGAGCTTCTTTTTGTTATCAATCTTAAAACTTATTTAAACACTAATCAGGCCTTATATTAAAATATTAAAATTCCAGAGATTTAATAGGCTAATGATTTTATGGCCCACAAAATTTAATAACTTAATTGAGTAACTTTAAAATACTATTTCAGTAATATCTAACATGTAATGATTGAAATTTCCAGTATCTAACATGTAATAATTTAAATATAAAAGTGATAAAAGTGGTCAAAGTAGAATCTCCATTATGAAAGATGAATCAAAACTGAAAAGAATGGCCTTTGTTTCTTGTCCTCATGATAACTAAAAATAATATTATAACAAATACTATGTCAGAAAAAAAGGGGAACAAACCTAATAATGATTTTTAAAAGCTTATAATTCACCTAAAAATGTACATATGTGTTTTAAGGAAAAATAAAATGTAAAGTTTCATTTTTAATTCTGCATGTCATCCTCATTTCATGCTGTTACAGTTTACCAAAGGTAATTTACATTAATTCATTTTACAACAGAACCGTATTTTATCTTTCCAACTTTTAAACCATTGTATCTTCCTTAAGTATAAAGTTTAATATGATTCTTCACCCCAATAATTATGATAGCATTCTAGAAAAGTAAGATGAAAGATGTCTAATTATTACTTTTTCAAATTAATTTCAAAATTATTTTGAGGTATTTAAAATAATCATTCAGAGAGTTATTTTTTGTCTTTCTCATTTTAAAAATTACTGGTAGTATTTCCTGTTCTGCTTAAAGTTTTATTTATCTTTACTGATAACTTTCCTTCATTTTTTAACATTCTTTTTTATCAACAAGGACATTATTTTATAAAGTTGTATTTATAATAATAGTTATATTTATCTGATTTTTAAATGTTTTCTTACAGTGTTATTTTTATTTCTCATTATTCCTGGTATTTCATACATCTTTTGAACTTTGGGAAATGACACTAAAACTCATGATTATTTTTGTATGTGTATTTCTTCATAAAATAATTAGTTATTGAAGACAATATGAGACTTTTGACAAGAGAACTTTTCTAAAAATATTTCTAGGGCAATGTATATAGTGAATATTAGAATATTTTAATTGGTAAAAATGTTTCATTTCCACTAAGAATTATTTTGTACATTTTCTATTAACTGTTCAGCTATAGTTTATATTTCTCCGTGTTTGTACTACTCCATATCAAGTGTAGATATAGAAATGAAGATTTAAAAAATGCAGTTCTATCCTATTCTTAACAAATATTTAATGAATACCTACAATATGCTTTTAGTCACTGTGGAAGGTTCAAATATTCCCTTTCCATGTAAGTGAGAAAATAAGAGCTACAACATTGATTTTTTCAATGCATAGTATTTTATGTCATAAGTAGGATAATAAAATGATCAGTCATGGTTTTTGTTCTTATGGAGCTTAGCATCTTGTGGAAGATAAAAAAAATGAATAGGCAATCCTAGAAGGATGAGTGCTATGACCAGAAAGAGGTGAAGTCAGTGAGCACATAGAAGGGAAATTGAACTCAAGTTTAGGGAATCAGGCAGTTTCCTATATTGCCGCATATAAGATGGAATTTGAAGGATGCCCAAATATTAAAAATTGTCCAAGGAGATTTTCAAGTAGAGAAAAAGTACATGTGGAAAATTTTAGGTGATGAAACAGAATATACGTATTTGGAACTTTGAGGGATTTTTTTTCCAGAGCTGAGGTATAAAATAGAAGTTATGGATTGGCAGGGTTAGGGAGGGTGGTAAGAGAAAAAGCTATTGAGGGAAGCATGGCCCAAATTATAAGGTTAACATCAGTTAAGGGAGTAGGAGGGACTCTTTTAAACTTTAATGGTAGCAGTAATGGAAAAGGACAGATTTGAAAGAGATCTATGAAAAAAATGTTTTTGTTTGGGGGAGGGAGGTACTGGGGATGGAACCTGGGGGCAGTCTACCTCTGAACTCTACCCCAAGTCCCGTTTTATTTTTATTTTGAAACAGGGTGTCAGTAGGTTGATAAGAGTCTCACTACTTGCTAAGGCTGTCCTTGAGCCTGTGATCCTATCATTTCAGCCACCTAAGGACTGGGATTACAAGTGTGGGCCACCATACCCAGCTAAACCAATGTTTTAGAGACTAAAAATGTAAAAGATAGCATCCAGGGTTTTTTTTGTTTGTTTGTTTTGGTTTTTTTTTTTTTTTTGATCATTTAAGGAAACCAACATTCAGTGAGATATGAAAACATACAGATATTCGGTCTTAGACTTGAGGTGTCTAGTGAGAGGCCAGGAGGACACATTTAGGAAGCAGTCAGGTGATGAGGTCTGGTGCTCAGGAAAGGTGTGACCTGAGGTGAGACTGTGGAGTCAGCAAATAATTGAAATCATCAGTGTAGGAGAGGTCGCTCAATTTATGATTGAAAGTATAGGATCTCAGAGCCCCAAAGATACGAAGAAAAGAAAAGATAAGGAGTGCACAAAAAGAGACTTGGGAGAATAGTCCAGAGGTGAAAAATAAAAGCCTGGAGAGTGTGACAAAGAACAGTTTGAAGAAGAGAGTAAAGTTGATTAGACACCAATTAAGATGAGCCTCTCAAACAGTTTAATTGAATAAAACAACCATCTTAGTGATTTGGGTGGACTAATGGAGCCAGAAGTTTAATTCAATGTTAGGTAAACAGAAAACAAATGAAGAAAATTACCACAGAAAACTGCAAATGGCTATTAGTGGAGCGGAGAAAGATAGAGGAAGATGGGTTTGAAGGTGGGTCTGCAAAAATGTGTAGATGTCTTTGAGAAACAGAAGCCAATGAAGAATAAAAAGGCTGCATAGACAAAACTGAGATAGTATGTAATACCAGTGGAGTGACGCCACTGAGTCCACTTTACACATTGGATCTGGGGCGTGATTCTGTTGGAGATTGGTCTTGGCCAGAAGGCTCACTTTTAAAACAAGAAATCAGTGAGAACAACATGTGGGGATGCAAGTCAGTTGATGGGCAGAATGTTGAGACGTCAGCGTTTCGAAATAGAGGCAATCTAAGAGTAGTGTAGTATAGATCTAGGTATGGGGGAATGGGGTCAGGTTTTCAATAGCTTATCTCAAGAAATACAGGGTTGAATAGCCTTGTGGTTTTCTTTCAGCTGCCAGAATGTAAACTTGGACCCTTAGGTCACTTAGGTGTAATAGTTGGGTTTGCCACATGGGTGGGATAGAAGGTCAGAGCGATGAGGTTAAGAATGTCCTTCATTCTGTGAACAGTGAGAACCTGTTTGATCAGAATTGAGTTCTAGAATAATATTTCTAATAAAGTAGCATAAGATGCCTATTTCAGAGCAAATGGCAGGAAATGGGGGGACAAAAGGCCACGTGCAGAAGATTGTTGAGGTGATACTGACCTAAAATGGACTGTGATTTTTTTAAAATAAAAATTTATACCTTTTTAATATTAGGATCTTTTGAATTCCCAAAGCAAATGTGTGCCTTTTCCTTATTGGTATATATCTGAATGTAAATAAACTGACTTTGGATATGTTTGTGGAAATTTTTAAGACCTAATGTGTACTTGTAGCTACTATAGACTAATAGCATTCATTCTAAAATGTTAAATTTTTATAAATATTTGGAATTCAGTTAACGCTTTAAATTGCATTCTGAGACGATACAATGTCCAGTTTGTATTCTTTCCTTAAAAATTACTGAATATACAATTGTTTTCCATTTAGAACTATGGTTTCCACACAGATTTATAACAGGGTGGTAATACTCCTTCAACTACCTGAAAACAAGACTTGACCATACATCCTCCTCCAATCCCACATATCAGCATTTTGTGACATTTTCTGAACATTGAACACAATATGTTCTTTTAAATGTGTGTGCTTGAATTAACCTGTTGCACAGAATATCCTTTGACAATATTGTTTAAAATTTGGAGTTAAGTTTCATTTGCTATTACTCACCATCATGATTATTTAATGCTAAAACTATGAAGCACCTTCACTGTTATTAGAATATATTTAAGGAACTAAAATTCAGTAGTCCTCTCTTACTGTGGTCCAAATGAAAATTTCCAGAATAAACAATTCATAAATTTATATAACTATGAAGTGCAAAGCAAAAGATACTCTAATTTTGATAGAAACATTTTCAACTGATTCACAGTCACCTTAATCTAACTTGTTTCACAGGTATCTCAAAGATGGATTCCAAGGAACAGCCCCCCCCCCCACACACACACATATGCTTTCTGTAATGGGGGCTTTTTTTTTTTTATTTGGTGGTACTGGGGTTTCTGGAAGCCCTTCTACCTCCGGGCCACACTCCCAGACCTATTTTTATTTGGAAACAGGGTCTCCTAAAGCCAGTGCACACGGCTGGCTTCGAATCTGCGCGATCCTCATGTCTCTGTCTCCCAAGCACGGGGATTACAAGCGTGCGCCATCAAGCCCCACTGTAATGGGGGCTTTGAGATTAAATAAAATTGGTAAATGATCAGTTCTATTTCTTATTGAGTCACAGTGCCTCATTAACATGTTATATTGTATTTTTAAAACTTTTTATAAATCAGCTTTTTATAGAGCAGGTTTGGGGAACATAGTTGGAATCACTGCTATATATAATTTTATGCTAGAGTTTCTCTATATTAATTGTGATATTTCCAAAAAGAAGATTTGATCCTCTTGCACATAAATTAAGGAAACCAAAATTAGAGGCCTTATTAACATTCCCCATTAAAACAATGGTGTGCTAAATCCTTTAAAGTAAAAAATGATAACATTTCAATCATCCTGTTTTTTTTTTTTTTTGTACTAAAGATTGAACCCAGGGTCATTCTACCTTTGAGCTACACTCCCAGTACTTTTTTTTAATTTTGAAACAAGGTTTTGCTAAATATCTGAGGCTGTCCATGAATCTGCAATCCTCCTGTCTCAGCCTCCCAAGTACTGAGATTACACACTTGTGCTACTGTGACCTCCTTCATAAAATTGGTGGTGTTTTTGCTGATTAGATGTTTTCGTGTTAAGGGAGAACTGTGATAACAAGTCAAAAGGCTTTACTGTCTATATTACAATAAGAAAATATCAGACTGAATTTAGAAAACACAAAGTATCTACTCAAGTGTATATCCATGATCTTAATAGAACTGGATCCATAGAACTGGATGAATGAAGATAGATATGTTAACATAAATTAATCAATTTATCAACAAATTTCTTTTTATATGGATTTCATATTGCTACTTTGCTAGTTACCAGTGTCATAAATAAAATTATTAAAACTTTGACTCTGTTATTTCAAGTACACTAATGAAATGAGGCATTTTGATTAAATACAATTGAATTTTCTCTCATAATTTTCTAAGAAATTGAATAAAAACAAGAGTTTTAGTTTTGAAGAGTTTGTAACTTTTGCCATAATCCTTTAAAAATATAAACCATCTACTTTAGTAATCTTTGTCTTGATTTTTTTCTCAGAATTTTTTATTGATTATTCTATATCCCATTGCTTTATTGATCTTCACCAAATTTTCAGGGTATTTTGTTTTACTAATTGCCCCACATTCTTCATAGAGAGCCATTTAATTTATTCAACAAACATGGATCCTTTTGATTACTCAAGTAACTTATCTAAACATTTCAAGTTGTTTTTGCTGTAGTAACATAATTAGTATAACGAAGTAAGATAATTTGGTTGATTGACATTACTAGTGGTTATTGAGTACAAGACTATTTACATAGAATTAATTCTCTGAATTTGGTAATCTATCCCATAGCCTTTTTTGTAAAAGTTTTGTTGTAGCACTGCCATACTTATTAACATATATCCTCTATTGCTATTCTAATGCTTCAAAAGCTGAATTGTGTAGAAACATAAAGAAACCATAAAGTTCATAAAACTTAAAAGATTTACCACTTGGCCCTTTGAGTAAAAAGTTTGCTGACTTGTGTTACATCACTACAATTTTGATCTGATATGACTAGAAAAATAAGTTATTAATTAGCTTTTTAAATTAAATTTAATTTAATTTTTCAGTACCAGGGATGGAACCCAGGGGCATTCTACCTCTGAGCTATACCCTCAGCCCAATTTTTTATTCTTTATTTTGAAACAGGGTCTCACTAAATTGCAGAGGGCCTAAGTAGCTGAGGCTGACCTTAAGCCCGGATCCTCCTGTCTCAGCCTCCCAAGTACTGGGATTACAAGCATGTGCCACCACGCCCAGCTATTAATTAGCTTTTTAAAAACAGATTAGCGTCATCTTATTCTTTTCATCCCCAACACAACATCTACTTTCTCTCCCAACACAGTACAATTATTTGCTATGTTGTTTCATATTGTCTCCATGGGGCAATATCTATTTATATCCCGCAAAATGGTGCTGAGGGAAGTAATGAGGCCAAATTTATTATATTTTTGTAAGTCATTATTCTCTATTCACAGCTTCCAGACCTTTCTCTATCCAAGGTAAGTTCAAGGGTCACCATCTTCTCCTTAGCCAGCTCTTTTCACTTGTTATTAGTTGTATTTTATTATTGTGGCACAGTCCTGTGCCTCAAGAATCACATGTTCTCTTTTTTCTCCATTTTCTATTTCCTTGTTAAATTTTTATTAAATTCTTTAGACAAAGTCTTGCTCTGTTTCCCAGTACGGAACTTATGGGCTCAAGTGATCCCTCTGCCTTAGCCTCCCAAGTAGCTGGACTGCAGGTGTGGACATCACACCCAGCTCTTTCTCTATGCACTTAAGAATTCAAACTTCTTAGTCCAGCTCTACTGGGTACCATTTCTTCTCATTTTTCTTGGGTAAACAGTTTTCTTCATTGTGGAACTGAACATTCTGTGATTATCAAATTAAGCCTCATGAATGAATTCAGCTGTAGATTAATTTCAAAAATAAGCAGTGTAGGTTTCTGAATCATTTCATTTTGCCACTTTTGTTTTCTTATTTGTGTTGATTTTATTTCAAGATGAGCTTTGGCTTCTTTTTCATCATAATTCTAGGCAACCTGGAAAATTCATTTACTTCCTACTTTGTTTCTGCATTTGAAAGAAATATAGAAAGCTAAATTTTAAAGTCTACATTTATACATTCTATTAATGTATTCATTCAAAAATATTTGTCTTTTCTGTGTCAGACAGTATGCTAGATACATGAGAAATATGCAGGGACAGAACTGAATGATTTCTCCCTCCTAGTTCAATTGAGAGGCACACAGTGAATAAATCTATTATTCTAAGTTCACAAGATGTAGTATAATAAATGAGTCATTAGTCATTAGGATTTAATTAGTAAATATTTAGTAGTTGGGTATTTTTGCACTAGTGGTGTGACAGATTGATCCTAGGCCTCACATGTGCTATACAAGTACTCTACCACTGAGCTATATCCCCAGCCCAAATAGTAGTAATTTGTTAATAATTCATATGTTAGTCTAATGCATTTATTATAGAGAGATTTTAGTCAGGGGAGTGAGGGAAGATTTCCCTAATGCCCATTAAGCTGAACTGTGATGGGTGAGTAGTAATTAACTAGACTAAGTGGCCGTCTCAGTCAACTTCTCACTGCTACAATTCTAAAGACCTGGCCACACAACTTACAGGAAGGAAGATTTATTTGCTCACAGTTTCTTGGAGATTCTGGGTTTAGTCCGTGTGAGGCCAGAGTCTGTCGATCTCAGGGAATATTAGTAGGAAGCAGAGAGGGAGAAAACAAAGTTCTACTCACATCATAGAAGCTGGAAGCAAGAGAGTGCCAGCAAGCCAGGAGATGCTGACACAAGCACAGTCCATAAGGCCATACCCGCGGAACATCCTCCAGCATAAGTTACCACCCAGATAAATCTACTGATGAGGTCACAGCCCTCATGACTCAATAAGATCAATTTCAAACACCAATTTATGAGATCTTTAGGGGACATTCTAAAACAATGGCAGAGAACCAATAGGATAGAAAGGACTTTCCAGGAAGAGGGGATCCATGTGTGAAAAATGCTGAAGTATATGGGATTCTTGGCAAGTTAGAGGGATGAAACATGGCTGGTGTTAGGCACTATGAGGCATAGGGAGTGAGTAAAGGAGTAGACCACAAGGTCCTCAAAAGCTGTGCAACAAAGTTTACATTCTTTCAAAGGTTTCTTGTTGCACTAAGTGTAAATATTTAAATTGAAAATAATAGGAAGGAAAATCTGTGACATCATCAGATTCTCACTCTTTAATCACATTATGAAGAGTGAAGGCACAACCCATTATGATAGCCCAGCTGAAAACTGCCTCCTCCAGAACAGTGATTCACAAACGTCATGCATTGGAATCACCAGGAGGGCCGGGTTAGAAGGAGCTTATTGGGCTTACCCTACAGAGTTTGATTGAGTTGGTATGAATGGGACCTAAATGATGCTTACGCTGTTTGGTCCGGGTGTAACACTTTGAGAACCATCGGTATAGAGTGTAGAGTGTTGTTATGGTGATGGAAAGACTAATACTCTACAAATGTGAGTACGGTGTTACAAATTTCCCTCTAAACACTAGCTGTCTTCCACAGATTTTGCTCTGTATTTTCATTAAATTCAAAATGTTCTCTGATTTCTCTTGTGATTTATTTAACTCATTTATTTAGAGTTGTATCATTTAGTTTCCAATTATTTGAAGATTTTCCAGACAGCTTGTTTATTATTACTTGCTAATTCAGATACAGGTATAAAATATACTTTGAATGAATTTTATCTTTCTTAATTGACTGTTTTAGTTTATGCCTCAGAAACTATCCAACTCTTGATAAATGTCTGTTCTCCAGTGTAGGCTGGAGTGTTCTATGTCAATTAATTAAGTTGGTGGATAGTGTTGTTCACCTTTTGTGTACCTTACTGAGTTTCAGTCTATTTCTGTATGTCCTTTTTGTGTGGCTGTGTGTAAGGGCGGAGATGCTGGATATCAAAGCAAAGGGCACTGTCACACTGAACTACATCCCGAGTCTTTTTTTTTTCTTTTTTTTGAGACAAGATCTTACTAAGTTGCCCAGGCTGGCTGCAAACTTGGGATCCTCCTGCTTAGCCTCCTGGGTTGCTGGTATTACAAGCATGTGCCACCATGCTAGGCTTACTTCAGTTTTTGAGAGAGAGGTGTCAAAATCTACAACCAAGATCATAGATTTTTTTATTTATACTTTCAGTTCAATCAGATTTTACTTTATTTTGCTTTATTTTTTAATGAGGTACATACACATTTAGAATTCATACTTTTGATGAAGTAATTTTTATCACAAAATAAACCTCTGTATCCATGATGATAAAGAGGATGTCCATGAGGATAAAGATATCCAGGAACTATTTCTTACTCTGAAATGTTTTATTTGGTGCTATGATAAGCCATTTCAGCTTGAAATATCTTTACTATGAACTTTATTTTTAACCATTTTGTGCCTTTGTATTTAAAGGGGGCTTCTTCTAGGCATCATATAGTTCAGGCTTGTGTTTTTATCCAATCTGATAAATTCTGACTTTTATTAGACAACTTATATTTAATGCAACTATTAGTGTGGCTGGTTTAAAATTAGCCATCTCTTCTTTTTCTCTTTTTTATTTACTCTTTTTTTGCCCTTTTCCTGTCATCTTTTGGATTAATGGGCTATGCTTTATTGTTTACTTTCTCAATTTGTTTTTCAAAAAAATAATTGTTTTGAGCCGGGCGTGGTGGCGCACGCTTGTAATCCCCCGCTTGGGAGGCAGAGACAGGAGGATCGCGCAGGTTCGAAGCCAGCCGCGTGCGCTGGCTTAAGAGACCCTGTTTCCAAATAAAAATATTTAAAAACATAGGACTGGGAGTGTAGCCAGGAGGTAGAAGGGTTTCCAGGAACCCCAGTACCACCAAAAAATATATAATAATTGTTCTGGAGTTTATACTATATATAACTATCTTATCATAATTCACCTTCAAATAATGTTATCCACTTCATGGATAACCTAGAATTTTATAAGCAGACCTTTGCAGTAACTTCCTGTAAGCTGTGTGCTCTTGTTGCCATACATCTTGCTTCTGTGAATGTTATCAACTCTGTGTTTGTTTTACACAGGGTATTAATGCTACGCATTGTGAATTTTACCTTGTTCAGTGTGGATTTCTTGCAGTACTTTGAATGTTTTCAACACTGTTAACTTATTGAGAATTTTTTTTATGTGGTACTGGGGATTGAACTCAAAGGTATTCTACTCCTGATCTACATTGACACCACTATTTTATTTCTTTATTTTGAAACAGAGTCTAATTGGTTGAGGCTGGCCCCGTACCTGCAGTTCTCCTAAGCTTCTTTAGTTCTGGGATTACAGGCATGAACCACCACACCCAGAAAGGAATATTTTAATTCTCTCAAGTCTTGTTTTTGAGCATTGCTAGCCTTTAGTATAGGATAGTAGTTCTCAGACAGTGATGACTCTGCTCCATGGAGGACATTTGGTAATGAATGGAGATATTTTTTATTTCCACACTTAGGGAGTGCTATTAGAAGACAGCCTCTACAACAAAACAGAATTATCTAGCCCCAAATGTTAGTGGTGGCTAGTGTAAGAAGCCCTACTCTCAGGCCAATTTGATACCACTAGAGAGGCAATACAATACCCACCTGAGGACTCAACAAAATACCCCATGTGTTAGGAGGATGTTCATTGTCTCTAGTGGGTACACAAGTATATCCAGTCCTATATGGCCTCCAGGGAGTTCCTGCCTGTCCTTTTTAGTGGTCCTTTTTGAAGCCTTGGGAAGCATCCATGTTCTGATCACAGGTCAGTATTCCCATAGAGACCAAGGGGATCTGGCCGCTCCCTGGAGTGCATGTGTGCTCCTGTGTTCCCATTTCCTCTCTCCATACCACAGTCCATTCTCTCCAGCTCTCTCCTGGGTTCTGTCCCACAAGTCTTAGTGACTGTATGTTCCTTCTACACTAAACTGTCTTCTCGACTCAGGAATATTTCAAGTCTTTCAAATTCATCTCCCTGTCACACAGCCTGGAAACACTGCGTGGCAAGCCAACGTGGTTTTGAGGGCTTTTATCTTTTTTTTCTGGTTTCACCATCATCCTCATTTCCATGTCTTCAAACTATTTTATATATTTTAAGCTATTTTAAGGTAAGAATCCCTATGACTTCATCATGGCCTGAAGCAGAAATCACAGGTTTAATCTTTCAACAAGTGTCTGTCCAGTTTCTATGTGCTAAGTATTAAAGTACTGAACAAAACCAACAAGGAACTCATCAAGATTGTGTTTCCTGTAGGAGAGAAAACAAAATGAAAATCACAAAGCAGTGATGAGTCCTGTGGTAATGACGATGGGTGGGCAGGGCTTCACAGAGCACTACTTGGGATTGAATAGTTGGAGAAGTCCTGAAAATGAATGTGTGTGTGTGTGTGTGTGTGTGTGTGTGTGTGTGTGTGTGTGTATGATGGAGTTGAATATTGGGATATCATTGATAAAAACCAGAGTAGAGATGAGGACCTTTAGAGTATAAAGACATGAGAAAAGAAAGCTGGGACTCATCCTTGAGCAATTCCAGCATATGTTATACAGTTAGAGTAGCGTGGCTGACAGTGGGGAAGGAAAGAGCGGTGAGTCCAGTCCCACATGTCAAAAGAGATTCAAGAAAGGGTCTGTTTGGACTGGGGATGTAGCTCAGTGGTAAAGCACTTGCCTGGCAGGTACAAGGCCTGGGTTCAGTAGGGTAGGAAGGGAGCAAGGGCCAGAAGAAGGAAAACCTCCACATGAAAATTTTGGAGAAGCAGAGGGGACATAAGCAGAGGAAATGGCCAACAATATTGAATGCTGCTAAGAAAGCAAACAATACTGAGAATGGAAGATCATTGGATTCATCAATGTGAGGGTCGCTGGTGGCTTCAGTAAGTGCTGCTCTCATGGCATGAGACAACTGGCAACTAGCTTGGGGTAGCATAAGGAATCAGGAGTATGGAAACTGTCTAAATGATCAGGTGACCCATTACTCTAGCTCTGAAAGCTTGAGGGAAATGAAAAAGCCTCATTTGATAGTGAGTGCTCACCTCTGTTTAAACATTATGGTGAAGATCCAACTAAGAAGAGATGGTCTATTTTTTATTGCCCCAACAATGCTAAATTATAAACCACACCAAAACACATTGTCTTATATCAGCATTTACTTCACTGATGAGTCTGGTTGGCAAATAAGGCGGATACTGGTTTTGGTTGTGCTCCCTTGCAGACCTTGGTGTTAGCTGCCCATTGGGTGGGACAGTTGTCTCTGGACCGAGTGCCTCTCACATCCATCTAGCAGGCTTTCCTGAGCAAGTTGTCATGAGACTCCAGCTCCCATCATGTTTACTAATGTCCCATGGGCTAATGCCAATCAGATCAGTATGGCAGAATGGAAATACATCACAAAATCATAGGGCTTGGGGGTGGGTTTGGTTTGAGTTTAGATTAATTTAATCAATATGCTAAAGATGAAGGGGGAAATTATAATGTTAAGCTCTTAAGAAAGACAGGATCAAAAACATTGTAAATTATCTCAGGTTCTGTGGTCTTTTACTGTTAGTTAACGTTATTTTAGATCACCAGCTTGCTCATTGCTTTTAATTTTACATCATTGAGATTTCTTACTTTTATTCTTTTTACAAGGTAGCTGCATCATACTTATATACTTTTTGTGTATTTGAGGACTTACCATAATGTACTGTTGGGGTGAAGTTCAGCTTGTGACACTAATTTAATATATACAGATTCATTAAGAAATTCAGAAGAAAAGCCAGGTGCAGTGGCACATGCCTATAATCCCAGTACTAGGCTGAGACAGGAGAATCACAGGTTCAAGGTGAGCCTCAGCAATTTAGTGAGATCCTTAGCAAGACCCTGTTTCAAAAATTAAAAAATAGTTGGGGGTGTAGCTTGGAGGTAGAATGCTTCTAGGTTCAAGTCCCAGCACAGAAATCAATTATACAAGCTCTTATAGTTTGTCAACAAATAGAAATAATTTACTCAAACTTTTTACTTCATGGCCACCCTTATAGACCATGTTTACCTGGTTATATCCTATAGCATTTTTATATTTGACCCCCTTTAAGCCCAGAGATTAAAATTTAAAAGTTAAATGATTTTGTTTATACAAATTAAATCATCCTATTATCTGAATACAAAAATGAGAGGAACAACCTAATATGGCAGACATTACAGAAGCAAATCATACACATCTTTCATTTTTCCCCATTAAAACATCTGCACCTTTTGATTTTCAGTTTTGGTAATAGTTATCAAACATGAGCACATGTTCTGGAGGCCTTGCTGTGTATGTGGCCAGTGGGCGAGGAGTCGCTTGTGCATTCTATCTCTATGTCAGGGCAATACACCAACTCAAGTGGCCACTTTCTTAATCTTTGCTCTCCAGTTAAAGCACAGCCTGGGAAGATTAAAGAATGTGCATTCAGCTGGATACAGGACCAGAACTCAGGCTCTACAAATCCTCCCTCCGCACTAACTAAAATCCCCATCCCTAAAGACCCATTTCAGATGTTTCCTGCTGGCCTCCTGATTCCCCTCTCTGCAGTCCTTTAGTCCTTGATTACTCCATTCATGTTTATTGCACACCGTTTGTCACTCTGGTAATCGATGGACGAATGCCTTCTCTCCTTGCCTCTTTATCAAGCTGCAACCCCTTGAGCACTGGCAGGCACCAGAACACTTCTTTTTTGTATATTCCTAATATATTAAGCAGGTTCTGGGTGAGGATTTGAGAGAATCCTGTTTGTAGTGGACTTGCTGCGGAACACATACCAGCTCCTCAGAGCATGAGAAAGCTTTACTTTTGTCAAGGGCCCTGTCTGAGCCTCCTGAGCCACAACAGACCAATGATCCTGCATTTTTTTTTATAACTTCTTGCTATATCAAAAACAAGGGAATACATTTGTCTACTTCATGAAGGTTCTTTCATCCAGTTTTGTGCATTGAGGAACCTTGCCATATTTGGGTAGATTTGTGGAGACGTCAATCTACAGAAGAGCTGTTCAGTACATTTCCACTGCGCTAACATCTAGAAGAAACATTTCCAGAGGAAAGGGAACTAGGCATCCAAAACTTGGAGTTAAATAGATGAGTTCAAATTTTATGGTATCACTGGGCATGGTGGTACACACCTGTAATACCAGAACTTGGAGGCTGAGACAGGAGGATTGCGGGTTCAAGGCCATTCTCAACAAGTTAGTGAAACCCTATTTCAAAATAAAAGAAAATCGGGCTGTGAGTATAGCACAGAGGTAAAATTCCCCTGGATTGAATCTCCAATACAAGAAAGAAAGAAAGAAAGAAAGAAAGAAAGAAAGAAAGAAAGAGGGAGGGGAAAGAAGGAAATTGATGGTGTCAGGTATATTACATTAGCTACCCAAAAATCCAAACTTTGTGCCTGAACCCAATTTGTTCACATAGGTTTTCTCACCTTTAAAAGATGAACTTCTAGATCCAGAAACTCTTAACCCAGAGAATACTCTTATGGTAGCTCTGAAAAACATGTCATCCTATACCCTGACATGTTTTCCTCTTAGGAAATTGAAAGATAAGCAACAGTTCCTGACTTATCTGATATTATGAGGCAGCTCCATGGGGATATGGTGGTATCACAGGGCTCCTAAGACCTGTAAACCAAACACATTAGCACATCTCACATGTTAAGTATTCTGAAGAAACAAATAGTGGGTCTTAGCACGAGGAGAGAATCACCACAGACTGGCAGTAATCCAAGAGTTGGTGTGCAGCAGGGTGATCATTCCTAAGCCCTGCAGACTCCATGTATCAGCTGAGTGACTTGGAGAAGTCATTTTATTCTCTGAGGCTCAGTAGGTGGTGGCTAGGATTGAATGAGGTCATGTGAAAAATGCATTTAGTACAATGTCTAGCAGGTAGCAACTGTTCTGTAAATGACATTTTCAGACCTGTGTGGATCACACCAAAATTCATTGTTTCCTGCAAGTTGGCAAACTAACATTGGAGCTTGGCCATAGGTCAAAAATGAACAACTACATGCTTTCAGAAATTAGTAAAACAAGTTTTTATGCTTTGAAATTATAACCATCAATACTGAAATCACAAATGGTAATTGTTTGGACTTCCATGACTCTCAAAAGGTTTCCATCTTTTACATGTTACAAATGCACATTCTTACCTACATATTTCCATGTAGAGAGTGGAGATGGCCCTCTATTAGGACACATGAGACTACATAACTACTGAAAATAGCCTCAGACATCCAGAAAACCACGTCAGGTTCTCTGCTTTTGCCCAGCCTCAACTACCATTTAGGTTCCTAGTGTAATCTAGATAGAAGAAGCTTAGCTTAAAATATGCAATGTTAAACAACACTTGTTTTTTATTTATTTATTTTTACTGGAGGTTGAACCTAGAGGTATTCTACTGTCAACTTATACCCCCAGGTTTATTTTATGTTTTGTTTTGAAACAGGGTCTCACTAAGTTGCTGAGACTGGTTTGGAAACTGTGATCCTCTTGTCCCAGCCTCCCCAAGTACTATGATTACAGGCGTACACTACCACACTCAGCTTAACATTTGCATTTTTATATACTTAATGGTTTAAAGCACATTAACTAGTTCTCCTTATGTCATCCCACAACAGCTCTGTCACATATGCAGGGAAGATGTCATTAAGTATTTTGTTAATTTTTACATATAATAAAAAAGAGGCTGAAAGATGCTAAGATTACTTGTCCAAGGTCAGAATTTGAAATTAATGTCATCAGAACTTGAACCCAGAGCTTTATGTTCTCTTCCCCAACTCTTTACACTGTATACGCTATTGCTAAGCTTCTATCTGAATCCAGGATGTGGATAGATAAACCTGCCTTTTCTGATGACTTAAATGCCAAATTTTTGGTTTTCTAATCATGATATAAAGAAAATAAGTCATAAAATTAAAGATGGATAATTCTTATGGCATAGAATTTTTAATTGACTTATTACAAAATCACCAAAAGCAAATATAAACAACTAAATACACTGGATAGGATGGGGAGTATGACTGTGCATCACTAGGGAAAAATGATTAATTTTTGTAACTATCAACAACAATAACAAAAGATCATCCCAACTGGCAAAGAACACAGAAAAGGACAAAGGGCTGCTGAAAATATGAAAGTGTGCTTAACCTCCCTCATAAGAGACATGCAGATTTAAACAATGGGGTGCTACTTTTTAATCTATCACATTTTCAACAATCTATAACATATTATTGGTTAGAGCAAGAAAAGGACATTTTCACACATAGTAAAAATGGTACCCAGTATAGCAGTAGCCTCCCTCCCATCCATGGTTTTGCTTTCCACAGTTTCAGTTACCCAAAATCAACCACGGTCCAAAATTATTACATGAAAAATTAGAGAAATAAGCAACTCACAAGTTTCATATCACATGCTGTTTTGAGTAGCATGAAAATCTCATGCCATTCTGCTCTGACCTGCACAGGAAATGAGCCATCCTTTGTCCAGTACATACACACTGTATGTGCTACCCACCCGTCAGGCACTCACAGCCTTCACTATGTCAGATCAACTCTCATGATGTATATAACAATTGTTTTATTATTAGTTATTGTTAATCTCATATTGTGCTTAATTTATTAATTAAGCCTTATATGTGTTAGATATATATATATATATATATATATATTTGTATATATTTATATATGTATGTACAGAGAGAGAAAAAGTTTTCAGTATTAATGGTTTCAGACATCCACTGGGGGTCCTGGAATGTATCTCCTGTGAATAAAGGGACTACTGTATCTATCAAAAACTTAAAAAAACATTTTGCCCAGCTATTCTTCTCCTAGACATCAATTCTGTTGATACATGTGCATACATTATTAAAGAGACATATATGAGAATAGCCTATGTATCAGTACTATTTTAAGCAAAAATTAAAATAGCTGGAAAGTCTATCAATCGAGGAATGATAAATTACAGTCTATCCATAGAGTAGAATCCACTGTTAGAAGAATCCACTGTTAGAAGAATCCAGTATTATACAGATATGAAACAATATCCAAAATATGTATTTAAAAATCTTGATACAGGACAGTGTAGAACTGTGGAGGAAGGAGAGTTGAAAAGCAAATATGTACATCTGTAAAGCAGAGACTCTCTGAAAGAAGACACAAGAAAAAAGTAACAATGATCTCCCCAAAAGAGGAACTAAGAGGAATCAGACTTCATTGTATAAAATTTTGTACCAATATTTTGCAAATGTAATACCTATTTTAAAACATACAAAAGACAAAAAAATCTTTAAAAACTACATAAAAATAGTGAACATTCACATTTCACTTGGTACAAATGTGTATGATTGTACCACAAATTTCTGACATTAAACCTAACTACTAAATTATTAATTTCCCAATATTAAGGAATATTGCAAGCTTTAAAATGTGAACTATGCATTCCTATATGTGTATCCCCAAAGTACTTCCTAGGGGTACACAGTATTGAATAATGTTTAATTACAAGTAGGAATGAAAAGTGCTCTAAATAAGTACTAATCAAAGAACCAGGTTCTTATATTAGTTTACATACATCTAGCTTTAGGATACCATGGAGAGGACTTCCGGGAAGATGGCGACCGAGAAAAGCGGGGCTTAAGAGCCCCGCTAACAACAAACCTCCATTACCACAAAATCAGCGCCTTTCATAGCCAGAAAACACCATCACCAGTGAAACAAAAAATCACCAGGCTCCAGAGAGAAAGCGGACTGAGAACAGAGCCACAGAGGAGATAACCGGCCTATCGCCCGAGGACGCGGCAGACGCGGCGGCAGCAGCGCCATACTGCCGGCGAATTCACGGGACGGCTACAGCAAGCCGAGGTGAGCCACTGCGAAACAGCCAGGCGGGATTTCTCCGCGCAGAGAGCATCTAAAGTTCCCAGTGGCCGAGCTCAGCACACGCTGCAGGGATTCAGAGTGGAAACCAAAACCAAGAAGAAAAACACCAGCCCCACAGCCGAGGGCGTAGCAGCGGCGTCATATTGCCACCGGCGGCAGCAGCACCGAATCCAGCGAGGCCAGTACAGCTACATCTGCGTACTCAAGAACAGTGAGTCAAATTGCGGGCCACAGAGGAGAAATCCCAGTACTGTACTCCCTGGGACTTGACCCAGTGGGGGAGGGGCGGTGGCAGAGATATCACACCATAGGAGAACGTGCAACCTGGCACCCCCCACAGTCTAAAGCAGCCTCTATCGACTCTCTGGGTCGGAGACTCTGTGATACAACCCAGTAAAGGAGTCTGAGATACTACTGACTCGAGATCCAGAGCACCTTAAGTGAAGTCATAGTGACCCAAGGGAAGAACCCAGAGAAGGCACAAACATCCGAAATCATGGGAAAGAGGAATAATACTGGAGCAATAAATGCCCACAACCCCACAACATCAGAACCCGATAAAACTGAAAATCAGAGATTTCTAGAAGATCAAATCAGGAAAATAACTGTAGAAATAATAGAGGTGCTTCGAAAAGAACTCAGAGAGAGCCAAAAAGAGATAAAGGATGCAATTAATGAAGTAAAGGCCTCAATTCAAAGCATAAACAACCGATTAGAACACATGGAGAACAGAATCTCGCTCTTAGAAGATGAGCAATCCAAAAATGAACACATAGTTTCTAATCTAGAAAAAAATATCCGACAGCAGGAATCTGATATTGAAGAAATATGGGCCCATTTTAAGAGAGCTAACCTAAGAATAATTGGAATAGAGGAGGGAAAAGAAAGTGAAACCAAAGGGATCAACAATCTCTTCAAGGAAGTAATAGCAGAAAATTTTCCAGACATAGAGCAAGAGGTCGATACACAGGTCCAGGAAACTTATAGAACTCCCTTTAGACAGGATCGGAAAAGAGGATCCCCACGCCACATAATTGTCAAAGTGACCAATGTGGAAGCCAAGCAGAGAATCTTAAAGGCAACAAAAGCAAAGGGCCAAGTGACATTCAGAGACAAACCAATTAGAATCACTCCAGACTTCCCAAACCAAGTTATGAGAGCCAGAAGGGCTTGGAGTAACATATTCCAAACTCTGAAAGAAAACAACTTCCAGCCAAAAATGTCCTACCCAGCAAAACTTTCTATCAAATTAGATGGAGAAATAAGAAGCTTCCATGACAAACAGAAACTGAAGGAATTTATGTCTTCAAAACCAGCACTAGAGAAAATACTCAAAGAGATTAACTACAAAGAAGAAATAGGTAACACACTCCAGAACTAGAGAAACAAGATTTTCCATCCAACAAACAACTAAGATTGGTTATCTGTGGAGATTCATTATTTATGTTAGTCTTTTACCTATCTCTAAAGGGTATTGTTTGCCTTTATTGTTGTTAATTTCTAGGATTCCTAGTTGGAATATTAATACACCTTCAGATATAGCATTTGGAAATATTTTATCCCATTCTATTAGTAACTCTTAACTCTGTTTACATTGTCTTTGGATATACAATTTTTTTTAGGGAGTTTGTATACTCCTCTGTTGCCTGTGCCTTTGAAATCATAACCAAGAAATCACTGCCAATTTCAATGTTGTGAGGTTTAATGACCCAGATTTTCTCCTAAAAGTTTATAGTCTTAAGATTTATATTTAGGTCTATTATCTATTTTGAGTTAATATTTGTATATGGGATTAGGTAAGGGTCCAATTTTATTCTTTTCCATGTAATTATTTTTTTAACAATATTTAGTTAAAAGATTAATATTTCCACCACCAAATGTTCGTGGAAACCTTGTCAAAAATAACTTGACAATATAGGGAAGAATTTAGCTCTAGGCTTTTATTTAACTCCAATGGTTTATATATCTGCCTTTAGAATAGTACTACACTGTTTCAATTATTGTAGCTTTATATGGTTTGAAATCAGAAAATATATATCTTCTAGCTTTGTTCTTTTTCAAGATCGTTTTGGGTACCTAGAGTCCATATTCCATATTAGGATAGATTTTTTTCTGAAAAATAAATATATAAATATATGATAGTTTCACCTAAAAAATAGAAAAAAAATATTCTCTGGTAAGAAAGAAAGCAAAAAGAAATATTGAAATATTATCTTTAAGTCATCAAAAGCTTGGTATCAGACAAATGAAACTGTTATGTGAGATTATCATTTTTAATTTTAGATAAATTGCCATAATACTAGATGTCAACTACTAAGCCAAGCATGGGAGGGAGGGATAGGGAGAGAATGGGGTGGGGATTGGGTGGGGGCTGACTGGGAAAAGTGTGCATGTATGTCTACAAAAGTATGTATCCTACTATGATGTATGAATACAGTGCACCAATAAAAATAAAAGTTAAAAAAAAAAATAGAAAAAAAAAAAAAAAAAAAGG
This sequence comes from Muscardinus avellanarius, assembly GCF_963383645.1. Taxonomy (NCBI): domain Eukaryota; kingdom Metazoa; phylum Chordata; class Mammalia; order Rodentia; family Gliridae; genus Muscardinus; species Muscardinus avellanarius. The sequence continues at coordinate 126,380,216 of NC_137791.1, forward strand.
ATACCATGAAAAAGAGTAGTTTATTTTTCCATATCTTGATTTCCCTATCTCTGAAAAACACGAAAATGAGCTGGGTGTGGTAGTGCACGCTTGTAATCCCAGCATTTGGGAGGCTGAGACCAGAGATTGCGGTTCGCGAGCCTCAGCTACTTAGTGAGGCCCTCGGCAATTTAGTGAGATCCTGTTTCAAAATAAAGAATATATAATAGGGCAGGGGGTGTACCTCGGAGGTTGAATGTCCCTGGGTTCTATCCCCAGACCCGCAAAAATTCAAAAACAAAAACAAAATGCCTAGAAAGATCCCTTCTAGCGCCAATGTGCTAGTGCCTGATTCCAGCACTTCCTAAAATAGCTACATCCTTCTGTTGTTAGCATTCAATTGACAAGTAATGCCTGAACTTTGCACACCCACTAGTTTAAGTGTCTATGCATTAAATATGTCAACCTGTATACTAATAATAGTAACACTAAGCCAGGTGCCATGGTGTACACTTGTGCAGTGGTGTACACTGTACATGGGAAGCCGAGAAGGAAGGATTACAGGTTCAAGACCAGCCTCAAGAAGTTACGGAGACTCTGTTTTGAAATAAAAAGGGGTGAGGATGTAACTGAAGTAGACTGAGCCTGAGTTCTATCCCAAGAACCCTTCTTGCAAAAAAAAAAAAAAATAGTAATATATAGTTCTTTCAAAATGAACATTTTCTTCCCAAACATTTAGTTTTATGCATCCATGGGGTTTGTGTACTCAAATTTGTAGTAACATCATTCTAGAAGAGTAACGTTTAAAATGCCTTAAAGTATTGAAAAGAACAATGTAATCGTTATAATAGTAATAATAGCAGTATTCTCTGATGAATACATCATTGTCAAATAAATAGCAAATAAAACCAAATTTATTTTATTTATGACCGTGTTCAATTGCTTCATTTTTTTTGAATTTAATATTTGATATGCTTAGTTGCCAACCCTTTTGTGTGTGTGTGTGTGTGTGTGTGTGTGTGGTATTGGGGGTGGAACCCAGGGGCTTTTCTACCTCTGGGCTAAACTTCCAGACCTATTTTATATTTTATTTGGAAACAGGGTCTCACTAAGTTGCTGAGAGCCTCATGAAGTAGCTGATGCTGGTTTTGAACCTGTGCGATCCTCCTGTCTCAGCCTCCCAAGCGCTGAGATTACAAGCATGCGCCACCACGCCCAGCTCAACCTATCTTAATATATTTTTATTATGGGCCATGAGTTCTCCAAAATGTGTACATCAAATACCTTTGCTTTATTTATTTATTTATTATTTATTTATTTATTTTTCAGAACTAGAGATTGAACCTGGGGGCATTCTACCACTGAACTAAACCCCTAGCCCTATTTTTTAATTCTTTATTTTGAAACACAGTCTAAAGATAATAGCCAAGCTGGGTGTAGTGGCACACACTTGTAATCCCAGCACTTGAGAGGCTGAGACAGGAGGATGGCAGGTTCGTAGCCAGCCTCAGCTACTTAGTGAGGCCCTCCACAACTTAGTAAAACCCTATTTCAAAGTTAAGAATAACCTGGGCATGGTGGCGCACACTTGTAATCCCCACACTTGGGAGGCTGAGACAGGAGGATCACGCCCTTTGGAAGCCAACCTCAATGGCTTAAGAGACCCTGTTTCCAAATAAGAATATAAAATAAGGTGTGGGAGTATAGCCCAGAGATAGAATGCCCCTGGGTTCAAAAAAAAAAAAAAAGGTAAGAATAAAAATAGGACTGGTGGTTTAACTTAAAGGTAGAATGTTCCCAAGTTCAATCCCCAGTACTGCAAAAACAAATTAAATAAATAACCAATGTAAATTTCTTCAAAGATCCACATTTCTGATATGAATGAAAATGTTATATTTCACATCTCTTTGATTTTTCACATAACACATGATTTATTAAATACCTATTTTTTACTTTTTTTGGTGGCACTGGGGATTGAACCCAGTATTTTCCTACCATTGAGCTATACTCTCAGCCCTTTTTAGTTTGAAACAGGGTCTCCCTTAGTCACCACCCACTGGCCTTGAACCTGTGATCCTTCCCCTCAGCCTCCCAAGTAACAGCTGCCCACCACTGCAACTAGCTGAATTTTACTATATTGATGAGGAAGAAGCTGACTTACAGTTTTGTCGTTGTACCCAGTGCCCACTTATACAAATTGAGAACCTGTCATTTAGTGGAACTGGAACTCCACCTGGGGAGAGCCCAGTGAAAACGGCAGAAGTGTTAAACGTGGCATCACAGTACTTGGGAGACTGAGACAGGATAGCGGGTTCAAACCTCAGCATCTAGTGAGACCCTGTTTTAAAATAAAAATAACAAAGGGCTGGGGGTGTAGCTCAGAGGTGGAACACCCCTGGGCTTAATCCCCAGGACCATTAAAAAAACAACATAGTCTAACATGTTTGCTTACTGAATGACAAAGAGCAGGTTGAGGTTGCAAAAAAGAAGCAGGAAACTTGACTAGAGTCTGCAGGCTGCCGTTGCCCAAACAAGACACCTCAGTATTCTCATTGCTGATAGGGAGATTCGGACATTCACCTGGAGTTGGAGAAAGCTTAGGAGTGATACAGTCAAAAGAGCTAGTGCACAGTATGCTACTGAACAGCTTGAACACCTAGTATTTAAGACTAGGGATTATGCGTGCACTGCACCTGGGGGGTAGAACTGACCTTTGGACTTCCAACTTTCTACAATTCTAAAGAGCAGCACTATATGAGATGACTCATTATATGATATGATTTGTATGATTATTGAACTTTTGTTGAGTATACAGTACTGTTTAGCTCCAGATATATAAGAATGTTATCCAGGCGTGATGGCGCATGCTTGTAATCCCAGTAGTTGGAAGGCTGAGATGGGAGGATCACAGGTTTGCAGACAGCCTCAACAACTTAGTGGGGCCCTCCACAATTTACTGAAATGCTGTTTCAAAATAAAGAATGAAAAATAGGGCTGGGGGTGTAGTTTGGAGGTAGAATATCCCTGGGTTCAATACCTGGTATCACACACACAAAAAAAGAATGTTAACCTCCCTTCCTCAGATCTCAAAGGGTTATCAGACAAAACAATTGTGAAGAAGCTAGTGAGGACATAATAAACTGCAATGCGTTTTACTAAATACTAAGAACTTGTTCAGAGATGTAGTGAGATTTAGATCAGGCTTAAGGGTAAGTTGTGGTTATGAACAGTAGCAGGCAAGGATCCCTTATGTGGGAACATAAGAGATCCTTAGAGAATGGATGGAACCGTGGCCATGAACTTTTGGAATAAGACCAAGTCTGCCCAAAATACAGTGTGTGCATTAAGATATAATACTGAAGAGATCTGACCAACTGAATATAGATTCAAATAAGCCAAGAATTTCTCCATCAATATAGAAATTCTTTTAGTCGGGCATGGTGGCATGTAATCTCAGCATTTGGAAGGCTGAGACAGGAGGATCACAGGTTTATGGCCAGCTTCAGCAACGTGTGAAACCATCTGCAGCTTAGACCCTGTTTCAAAATAAAGAATAAAAAAATAGGGCTAAGGGTATAGCTCTGAGGTAGAATGCCCCTGGGTTCCATCCCTAGTATCACAAAAAATGTGTGTGTGTGTGTGTGTGTGTGTGTGTGTGTGTGTGTGTATGTATGTATGTATATAAAAATGCATGTGTATACATATTAAAATATGGTTGCTTTTGGAAGCAACCAAACTAGTAGGTATCCTGTGGGTGCCACACATGTTCCTCTGATCAGCTGGCTGCCAGGTAGGCTATACAACCCAACATGCTTCCACCATCAGAGCAGGACTCTTTTCTACCCCTGATGGTTTATCAATCAGCATCATTAGCCAGGTACGAGACACAAGAGCAAGGGCTGTTTTCAGTTCCAGGCAGAGGATGGTATGTGCTCAGGCATAACTGTTCTTAACTCTCAGAGACTCCTTTGGTTATTTATATAATGCATATGAATGTGTTTAGAACATAGTAATGGCAATTCTTTTCTCAAAGTGGCTCTAATCCTGATACATTAAAGGATAAGGAAAGGGTTGAATACGGCCAGGAGGCTAAATGTCTTTTCTGTTGTTTATTGATATAATAATCCGTATGGACGTGACTTTTTGTCCAGGGTTCTCTAAATGAACTCGTTACCCAGCATCATTCATTGTACGCAATTCCATAGGAAGGTAGGAGATGAAGCTCACGTATTTTCAAGATGATAAATGTACTACCTACTCCAATGTTGAGTTCTGAACAATACTACTATTGAATTTTCTTTGACAAGGTTGATACTTTCCTTGAAATTAAAACTAAAATGCCTTATACTTTTTTTTCCAGCATGCTACAAATGAAAACTGATGAGAAACTGAATTTGTCTGATGGGAATACAGCAAGTTGCCCTTTGAGCCCCATTAAGATGTGCCTTAGTCATCCTACTGAATGGAATATGAATTTAACAGCGACATCTCTAGAGAGCTGTACAGTTCAGAACCAAAATCTCACAAGTGAAGAAAAATAGATTGCAATTCTTATTTTGTATGTCAATATTCTTCCTGCATTTATCAATTGATCTTAAAATATTTCTAGTCCTGTGGCTTGTCTTTATATTAAATCATTAGCATTAATCATTTTTATTATATTTTTTGTATGTTTTCTCAAGTGTTTTACACCAGACCATTGTGGAATTTCACAGTACAAATGGATTTTGATGTTTCCCTTTTTAATGGTAATTTGTGAATTTTTTATGCCATAAGTTTAAAATACATAATTATTCCCAGTTTTACTTTTGTGCACAAAGTTTTAATATATAATACATTATGTAATTTAGAAAACTAGCATTGTAAAGATTTGTGCTGATGACCTGACCCATGAACAGTTGTGTAACAGTTGGATACCAACTACCTCGAAGCAAACTGGCAAAAGAAAAGGCAAAGGTATCTCCTGGAAGTATTATCTCTTTCAAAAGTACTTATGTATGAAAAAGGATCAATCATAGTTTACCACCCAATACCATGTTTCGAATCACAGAAGAATTTTAGTTGGTCAGTTCTCCTTTTTTTAAACCTCTAGTCTGTGGGCTGTGAGAGGACCGGCACCATTGCATGTTCACTCTTCAGCAATACGTGCCTCAGTAGACAATACTGATTGGTTCCTGGAGTTACCAATTTGAATGAAAACGGTAAGTTGATTTATACCTGCTAGTTGTATTGTATTTTAGTCTTTATTTCAAAGTTTAAAGGGATATCATTTAGAAGCAGGATATCCCTTACTAATTTGAATACCGCAGAGCATACCTTCAGCTATGGCTACTTGGTTTTGCCTAAAAATTGGATAGTAGGAGTACTACAGGTTGGGTGCTTACATTTAGGTGTCCACTTAAGAACATGGCTCTTTTCCTGTGGATAGCCTAACCATTGTAAATGGGATTTTAATTCAAAGCTCCAACTTTTCCAAATAGTATACTTTATGTACTATTTCAGTCATTCTTCCTTTCTAACCCACCCTCTGTATCCTCTGGGTTATTTTTTAAATGACAGGGATTTAACAAAAGATTTAACTCCTACAGAATTTAAAGCACAGGAAAAGACACAGAGCCAACAGAATTAAAAACAATCAACCTTTTTATTAATTCGTATCATTACCATACCTGCCTTCTTCTTAATAAGCATTCTTGCTTTGTAATTTTGACTCCTTTTATATTTCTGAGTTCTATAAAGCACATGTCTGTATATAATATAGCAATCTGGCCCTAAAAACCAGCAATATTACTTTTCCTACTCCATCTTAGAATATCACATTAAGTAAACAACCTCTGGTAAATAAACCTGAAGAAGCACAAGTACCAAAACAGATCCATGCTAGAACATTTCTATTCCAAGGAGTAAAAAAAAAAAAAAAAAAAAAAAGGTAGTTACCAGAGGAGTAAGAAAATGTGTTGAATGTTGTAGAAGGAAAACTGACATTTCATATAGTGCAAGTTTCATAAGCGAGGCAAGTGTCAATCTCAAAAGACAATAGGGGGACTTGACAGTGACAAAACAAGTGTGCATAAAGTAGTATATAAAGAGGACTTATCACATTTTCCCACCACTAGCGTTATTTTTCACAGTAAATAAAATTACTTGTTATGTCAAAAACAGAAAGCATCTTCATGCTTTATATGTGGATATTGTCCTATCCCAGAAAAAAATCTCAAAACAAGGGCTCCACGTGCAAATACTTGAGGAGGAAAGATTACCCATGTGGGTAGCACTATTCAGTGCTTTAGTGTAATACTCAAACTAAGACTGTCAAAATAAATAACTGTTTAACCCAGATGATGAGCTATTTGGTTCATTATACTGGTCCTCATTGATAATAAGACCCTTTCTCACTAGTTTGTGGAACTTCATTTGCCCTTGAAATACCACTTGTTAAGTGTGTTCTGAGGCATTTTCTCCTGTGTTGTTGGGTCTGCTCCATCCAAGATTCTCAAATGCAAGCTCCTAGTTGGTTACACTTAGAAGTTCTCTGTAATGCCATAATTTCCTAAGAACAAATTAAGGGAACCTATTTAAAAGCAGATTCCTAGGCCCACCTCAGATTCTGATAAAACAAATCTGTGGTTGATGCAGACAATCTTTGTATTATACTGACAGATGTCTTTACAGGCCAAAGTACAACAGAGTCTTCACTTTTTCTGATTTCTGATATAAGACCAACTTTATTAATGCAAACAAATGAACACAATTTTAAAGGACCCCACCTCCATCATCTCCTAACTGACATCTTCATTGAGAGCTGAAAAGTTTAGTTTACTTCTTTCCAGTGCTATTGTTTTGGCTCGTCTTGGTAATCTTCTCTTCATTTCTGATTCTGGTTCTGGAACTTCATGATCACTAAAGAGATGTTGAAAATATAGCAATTTAGATATAAGCTTTAAAACAAGTTTATTTATAAATAAAACTTTTTGCTTCCGACTGACATCCTATCAAGTGTGTAATTAATAGCCTGATTCTATTAAAGTCAAATAATAAACATTAATAACTAGCTAGCTATCCAGAATAATGTATCATAAAAAACCTAGCTAATTTTTATATGCCACTAAAACCTGGAAACAAACACCAAACTTTTATAATAAAGCTTATAATTAAACAGCAACCACAACATAACCATCTAAAATGAGGGACGGGGAATTAGAAACAAGAAAGTAAAAAATTAAAAAAAAAAATAAGTTCTCTCAATTTAGTAAGTAGATTCCCAACACACTAAGCAATATTGTCCCCCAAAAGATATTCTGCTTAACCAAGATGTAATCTAAAGATGTATAGTAAAAAAAAAAAAAACACGCAAAATTTTCCCAATGAAAAGATGAATGCAAGGCAGTTACCATCTTTCCAGCTTCAACAGTGACTTGACAGAAAACAAAAATAAATACTATCACAGAAACCATTTAAGTTACAGGCAAAATTTATCGTTATAAACATAGAGAACCCAAATGCTACCTAAATCAAGAATTTGTTAAGTCAAGATAAAAAAAAGAGTGATACACATAAGGCCATGCAATTAGAGAAATACATGGAAATATAAGTTGAGAGAACATACTGAAGTTGACTACCTAATAATACTAAAGGCTATGCCAACAAACAGGCAAAAGCACAGAAGCCATAAGAAGTCAAATGCTCTTGATAATGGAATTTTAGACTATATATCAAAGTCATAGCTATTTATAGTTTTTACTATCTTGCTATATATTGTGTTTCACTCCGAAGAATTTTTTCTACTTCTAGACCAAAAAAAATAAATAAAAGGAAGAAGACAGGCCTCTTTATATATTCTAGACATGCATGACATACCTTTCAGAGTTAGCCTCAGCAGTCTGATGTCTCCTGTTCGTTCTAGCTGAATCTGTCACTTTTCTCCGTCCTTAAAGATAGAACAGTTATCAAAATGTATTATCAATTGCTTACTGTTTCTAGATCTAGTTTCTGGACTACCTAAATCCTTTCTTTTCAACACAATAATCTTCTTGAACACATTTCCTTTTGATGCCAATTATCAATACACCACAGAGAAAACCCACACGAGATTCAAACTTACATTCCTTTGTTAAGCACTGATAACGGGCAAGGGGAAATCTTATGAGCAAGTTGCAAATGAAGCAAACTTTACCCCAGCGTACTGGGGAGAGAAGTGTAAGGAAACCATGCTAAGTTTTTAAGTACCTCTATTTCGGCTACAACACAATGCATATGGAAAGATTAATGAAAATTAAGGTTAGATAGGTAGGTTAGGTCCATCAATAGGTCCTAGAGAAATAAAAATGCTATACATTGCCATTTCATTTCAAAGATAAGATCTTACTATTCTGCCCAGGCTGATCTCAAACTCCTGGGCTCAAGAGATCCTCCCATGTCAGCCTCCCGAGCGCAGCTAGGCCTACAAGAAAATACTGCTTCATCTGGCTTGAAAGAGACTTGAATCAGCAAGTCTGGCTTCTTGTAAAATACTTAAAAATATACAGCCAACTGCAATATGTGTTTTAAAATGTATTCTAATGTAAATACTAGAACCTTTATACACTGAGGATTACAAAAGTTCTAAGGTTAAGAAGAACAAAATTTGGCCTGTGATGTTATACAGCATGTACACATAAAGTTAGGATTATTAAAAAATGATGGAATTCTTATGGTATATTATGTAACTAAAAGCAATCTGATAAAAGAAACTATTTATTTGAAAATCATATATCTTACTGTTACTTCTTCACCCACATATCTTACTTGTTTTTACTAATGCATTTATCCCCGAGACATCCAACAATTTGGGGCTAATTTGGAACAATATTCAGTAATTGGTGTTTAAATAGCTGACTGGTTATGAAAAATTTGGCCAGATTCCATTTTAGAAAAAAAAAAGATCTGCTTAGAAAAGGGCCTTAAAATACTTTTCAAAGATTAAAATCATGGTTGGTTCCATAGGTGGGATTATTAGTATTCTTTATAGTAGTTTGCTTGAATGTACTTTCTGATTCTTCTGTAATAAGCATGCACTGCTTTTGTAATAAGAAAATAAAATAATAAAAAGATCTTGAATTCCAGATTTTTTTCCAAGTGATTCCCTAGTAGTAAACATTTACTTTATTTCAATAAATCCTCTATTGTTGGATATCCCTTGGGAAATAAATTGTTGGGAAAATGTAAAATATGATGGAAAAAGGAAAAAAGATAAGCCCCAAAAATACTAGGGGGAGGAAAAAAAGATTAGTAATATAAAGGATAGAACACAACTGATTAAAAAAACGATTTAACCAAACTTTAACCCAAATAGTCCATTATAATATGATCTATTGTACCATTTCTTTCAATCAAAAGCATTTTGAGCAACAATGATATTGTAATTTTTAAACATAAAGCAAAAAAACTCATCTACCAACTGAAAGAATTAAAAGCTAAGGATACCTAAGACAAAAATCCTTATTCATAAGGAAAGAAGACATTTAAAATCTTTACTCATAGAAAATTTGGCAAAGTATTTTTCACTAAAAGAGAAACCCGAAACTGATTTTATTATTATAAGAGCTAGCCGATCCAAATGTTACCTCTGTTAGTCTTTTGCTGAGTGGATTTTGATGCTTGGGTTGCTTTTACATTCCTGAGTGGAGTCATATATACTTCTTTATTCTTTTCTATTAAGGGAAATAATACAATGGTGTAAATAAAAGGTAGCTTCATGCAATATTTCAAATAATCTTCATTGTTTAAAAAAAAAAGAAATAGCAATGCAATGCTAACACTCCTATGAGCAGCTACTGAAAGGTTATCACATATCACTGTTCCAAAACATGTGAATACTAGGAAACGAAACTCCTCATAAAATGGTTATATGGTCAGAAAGGTACACAGTAAACTTGAAAGGTAGAATGAGCACATCTGGAGTATACTTTCCCAAGGTGATTAATTAGAAAAGAATTCATTTCTGAAATCTAAACATCTTAGAGGAGAAAAAAGACATATATCAGTAAAGACGAAAAGGAATCTTATAAATATTCAGGTCAGTATTGTGTTACCATCATCACTTTGAAGAACAGTTGTAGTTGTGCTGGCATCCTGTGCTTCTATAGCTTGGTCACCAAATTCTTTATTTCCTTTTTCAAACTGAATCTTGATTTTCTCCAAAGCTTTAAGACATGTCCTATCTTTTACTTGCTATTAAAAAAAATTAACATTTTTTTAAAAACAAATTTTCAAATCTTTCAAAAAAGTTATATACCAATAACAAGTTGTTTAAAACATTCTAAAATTTATGTTGTTACTTAAACAAAAGTATAATGTGCTAATATATATGTATATATATAATTTAATTCTATAAATTCAACTTTGGTATATATAAACACAAGCTAATTAAAAGTAATTAGAAATTATTTTACCTTCAGAATCTCATTCAATAAAACCAGAAGATCTTTTTCAAAATTACCACTGAGTTCTAAAGAACTCAAAACTTTTGTATAGACCCAAACATCTGGTGAGCATGGACTTGCTAAGATCTCATTGCAAATTTTTACAGCCAAATTGTCATGTACTGTTAAGGCCTAGAAAATTAAAGACAAAATCTTAGTAAACTGAAAATAATGATTGCAATAGTTTTCTTCACCTCTAAAAATCATTTCTAACAAGTTATCTCTCGTCATAATCCCAAATGCAAATTGTCTTAAACAAACAAAATTTAACTTTCCCACACAAAATAGGCTCCCTCCCTTGACTTCTTGTAGCGGATGCCATGATGTATGATCCACCCTTTTTGAGCACTGAAGAGTCTTCCAATTGTCGCCAAGTTTTAGAGGCCTTAAGTTCGCAGCTGCAGAACTGACAACAAGGATTGGCCTTGCCTAAGGTCGTATCTCTTCCTCTTAGGATCAGTGCACATCCAGGGACTACTCAGCCAACACACGAGTACAATGACCCAACTTGACTCAGTCCTCAACAACTCAAAGAAAACCCCAGTTCTGAAGTTTCCAGTGGGATCAACTGAGGACTCAACTTGTTTGGCATTTGAACTTGGCCCTATGCCCCAGCCTACTTCCCTCACCCCATGATACTGATCATAAGATTACCCCCCTCAACCCATGTCAAACAGATCCTGTAAAGTCTTCTACTACTCATACTAAAACACAGAATCTTCGTGGACTCCTCTCTTATGTCTTGAACTCTTTCCTTTAGGCTGTTATGCATACAACTTAACAATTTCCACTTTGTACTGCAACTTTCTACTATTCTGTTCTGTAAGCGTTTAACTCCTAATCATACAGATATTTAACTGCTTTATTTTGTCTTTCTCCTTTCTTCTCACCAATTCACCTCATATAATATCAGTGACCACTAAATTAATCTTTCAAACAAGTAGCTTTTATCTGATTCTTTTATCATAAGCCCTGCATAGTTAACACATTACAAATAATGCCAACTCTAAATTCCCTAAGTTGGGCTTTAAAACATGATTTGTATAGCCATATATATTTATTACTTTTACTAATATATCTTTCATTTATACTCAAACTACTTCTCAAATTGCAACCAGACCTAAGTGAATTTTATTCAATGAGTTGTTTTGTTTTTGTGGTACTTGGGATTGAACCTAGGGGTATTCTACCTGTGAGCTATATCGCCAATCATATTTTATTTTTTATTTTGAAGCAGGGTCTCATAGTTGGTCTTGTACCTACGATCCTCCTATCTCAGCCTCCCAAGTACAGTGCCTGGCTTCAATGAGCTTTAAAACTACTAATGTTCTATTCATCATTCCTAGCTCATGAGTCTTGCCTTTTCTAAAGTCTTAAAGCAGTTGGTAGAGCTCTATCACTGACTCTTACCATATTTTGGCTATTATTGTTTGTAATCCTATCTTACCAGTAGCATATAATACGGTGACTTGGGAGAGTATATAGTCACTAAATATCAAATAAACATAAAAACAGAAGAGCAATCCAATCAACTTCCAGTTGGTACCTGAAATAATTAATAATGCATAAATTTCAAAACTATTAAGTTAGACCAAATGTCATAAAAGGATTTTAAAACCCATCTTAAGTTCAATTTGTGGGTCAGTCTGTAGATGACTTATTTTCTTCAAATGAAAAGCCAAAATACACTTAAGGAGAATTTTGTTCTTTGAATTGTCCCTTCTTATATCAATAATATAGCATATAGACACACCTGAAGATGCAATGAATCCTAAATACTATGAGTTATTACTTCAGAGTGATTAACAGTACTACTTTAGAAGGGTGGTTAGAGATGGTGATAAATATCTGGCAACATCACAATTGCAAAAATGTTAGTACTGACTACTTCAATTGATTTCTATTTCTAAGAATTTTCCACATTTTTTCCCAGTACTTTGTAAATAATACCATAATAGAAGTACCAAGATCAAAATGCAGCTCCTCAGTATTTCAAAGAATCTATGAGAAGATTTATTTTATCAAAACAAAAGTCATAAGCTGGGTATAGTGGCGCACTCCTAAAACTGAGTACTTAGGAGGCTGAGACAGAGGGATTGCAGGTTGGAGACAAGTCTTGGAAATTTAGCCAGACCCTCAGCAACTTAGCAAGATTCTCTTTCAAAATAAAAAAGGACTGAGATGTAGCTTAGAGGTAAAATGCCTCTGAGTTCAATCTTCAGTACCAAAAACAACTACAAAAAACAACAACATCCACAGGCTAACATATTCACCAACCTGATAATCTTGGGAATTCTTGGCCTGAGGCTTTAACCCACTTGGTCTTGTCAGATCAACAAGCAACTCGGCAACATTTGTGATATCTACTTCAGATAATGGAGATGATGCAGGGGCATTGGCCAGTGTTTGCAGAGTTGGAAGAAAGGCTTCTTCAAAACATTCTTGATTTGTCCTATAGAAAAACAATTTGAAAGTATGTTAGCAGAACATTATTTGAGAGAAAAGCATGGTTCTGAGAAACATAGAACTCATTCCACCAAGATAAAACACAATTTTCACTTAGACAAAATCCAAATAATGTAGGCAGATAAAATCTACATAAATTCGTATTGTATCATATATCCACTGAAGAAAGAGTATCAACAATAAAATGATACAATAGGTAAAATTCAAAGAGGGAGGTCCTAAATTTGAATTCAAGTAAGGTGTTGATTTAGAACTACAACTCAATACCTGCTTGCATAAGCAAACATGGGGAAGAACACGCCTAGGCAATGTCGAAGTCGAACATCTTCTTCAGTCACAGGATTGTACCATAACAAAATGAGACGAGAAAGAATCCTGCTGCTAACCAAAAGCCCAGAGAACATCAGCTTGGCCAGGCCTTCCGCAGCTCCTGTCCTGAGTTCAGACACCTAACAAAGATGACATTTATCAGAAGAAATGTTTTATCTGTATTTTCCTTTAAACCTCAAAGCACAGCCTGTTTGATAGTATTCTTAAATGAACTATTCAAAAACATCACTCATGTTATGAGTTTGTTAAAGGCATGTGAAAAGATTATCTTTCTGTACAACTAAACTAATGATTTTAGACCAATCTAAGTTATTTTAGATAAATTAATCTAGCCTTGAAAACTTAAGAACCAAAAGACCTTTTACAACTGTGGGTAAAGAAAAAATCCAAAACAATATGTATCAATATTCTTAGCATTTTTAAGACATTCAGCAATAGTTCCTTCTATCAGTGGAAGATACTTATAAAAGAAAGCTTCAGAAGTGTGACAATCTGCCCAGATAATGGATAGAATGTGAACCAAAGGTATATAAGTGAAAACAGGCATTTCTACAAAAAGCAAAACAAACCTAGAGAAAAAAACAAAAGATAAAGTGGTATTCTAGTGGAGGTGTAAATATAGTAGTGACTAATAATACTGGCTGTTATGGTTAGATATAGAATAGCCCCTGAAGAACTCATGTATTAACATTAAGAGTTGATGTCATTAAGTTATGAGAGTTATAATCTCATCAGTGGATGAATCCATTGTAATGGATTTACTGGGTGGTAATCTAGGCAAGGTGGTGTGGCCTTAGGAGACTGCTTTTGTCTTTGAATCTTCTTGCTTGTTAGTTTTCTTACTTCAGAACTCCATGATGTGAGAGCAGAGCCTTGTTCACTCTCTGTTTTTTCCTCTTTCTGCTTCCTGCCACCATGCCCCAAGTTCTTGACAGAGACTGAACTCTGGAATCTCCAAAAATGTGAGCAAATAAATCTTCCTTCCTCTACGTTGTGTGGTCAGTCGTTTTGAATTACGAGTGAGAATGTTATCTGACAATAGCTGCTTTGATTTAATCTGATAGTATTCTTGTGTGGGCCCATGCATGTTACATAACTTCTCTGTTCCTCACATTTTTCATATACAGAAAGGGAATTACAAAAGGACTAATCACGTAAGACAGTTACAAAGATGAACAAATTATGTGTAAAATTTTTTGAAGTGCCATCTATACAGTAAAGCCTCAATACATCTATTTCATTAATGGAAAGTGTGCTTGGTGGTCCGATTATAGACTTTAAAATTAGGAAAATAAATTCAAGCTTAATGTGGTGTCTGAAAAGGTAGAAAAATAGGACGTACGTGAGATTTAAGGAAAATTAATTATCTTGGCAGGTTATAAAATGGGAATGAAAGACAAATCTAAATTAGGGAGACAGAAGTGGAAACGGTAGAATGAACAAACAGAAAAGCTAGTTCAAAGTCTTTTTCTAAACTCAATGATTAAGATATAGAATGTGGCGAGGCGTGGTGGCACACACTTGTAATCCCCACGCTTGGGAGGCAGAGACAGGAGGATGGTGCAGGTTCAAAGCCAGCCTCGCTGGCTTAAGAGACCCTGATTCCGAATAAAATATAAAATAGGTCTGGGAGTGTAGCCCGAAGCCCGGAGGTAGAAGTGTTCTATCCCCAGTACCACACACACACACACACACACACAGATAAAGAATGTGAAAACACAGAAGTGCCTGGTACTGGCATGTTTTCCATATGCTGACATATTTAGGGTCACAACAACACTGAAGGCAGTGACTTGTTTTACTCAGTGCTGTACTCTCAAGGGTAGATGCTGACTAAAGCTGGGCACAGTGGAGCGTGCTTTTAATTCTAGTATTTGGGAAGCTTAGACAGGAGGATCACGAGTTCTTGCTAGTCTCAACAACTTTACAAGGCCTTTAGCAACTTAGCAAAATCATGTTTCAAAATAAAAAATAAAAATGGATGGGTGTGTAGCTTGGGACAAAATGTACCTGGTTCAATACCCAGGATATGATGACTGGCATATAATCAGCCCTCACATATTTGTTGATTAAAGAACCATTCCATATAAAACAAGTACTACTATCCTTATTTATAGATGAGGAAATAGGTTAGAGACTGTAAATACCTCACTGAAGATTTACCCCAATGCAACCAGAACAAGTCCACAAGTTTAAACATCTGCTGAGGACATATCTATATCTATCTGATAGCAAAAGTAATCCATTTGAAGTTGAATGAAAAGAAATCTGAATGCAGCAGGAACACAAGTCTTTCTGGAAAGCTTTACAAATATTGTTACTTATGCCCCAGAGGACAATAAAAAAGTCTAGATTTTTAATTATGATGAAAAAGTAAATGAATAGTCTGATAACATAGTTCAGCCATAACAAGATTTAATATATCAGTATTAGAGAAACAAAACATCACTCACTACGTAGCAATTTTAATATTCAACAAAATATTCCTATCTTTACAATGCCCATGACACTGAACAATTTCTAATAAAAAGTAAGAATACCACTTGGCTAATGACTCAAAAATTTAAAATTTTGTCTACTATTAGGGCTATTACCTCTCTTTTGGTTGTTATTTGCCTAAAACAGTTTTAACATTCTTTTACTTTCAGCCTATTTATGTCTTTGGATGTGAAGTAATTTCTTTCATACAAACCAATGGAATAAAATAGAAGACACAGGGACAAACCCAAATAGAAGACATCAATAAGGAAACAGAACAATACTATAAAACCGATTAGACCTACCAAACATACAAGTCATTCCAGTCAACAACAGCAAAATATACTTTCTTCTTATATTCACAGAGAACATTCTCCTCAAATGTACACAAAACATTATCAAGGACAGATCATATGTTAGGCCTAAGATATGTTTCACTAAATTTACTATAAAAGACCGAGATAATCCAGGCACAGAAGTAATCCTAGTATTTTGGAAATTGAGACAGAAGAACAACAGGTCCAAGGGCTCCTAATGTATGTAGCGTGGAGATAAAATGCTATGGGTTTCAATCCCTGGTACTAAAAAAGGACTGAAAGAATATTAAAATATCTTATTGATGGCAATAAAATAAACCTAAAAATTAGTAAAAGAAGCAAAACTGGAAAATTCACAATGATGGGTAGATTTAACAACACTATTATACACTAATGGGTCAAAGAAGAAACCACAAGAAAAAATCTCAGATAATACTGAGAGATAAATGAAAATTAAATACAACAAATGAAAATTTATAAGATATAGTAAAGAGTCATTAGAGAAAATTATAGTAACACACATCTCCATTTAAAAAAAAATCATGACCCCATGTAATATTTTAATAATATTTTAATAAGGTATCATATGAAGATGAGAATTTGAGAATCTCAAATTATTAGATCTAAATCAAACAGCTTCTAGGATTTGGTTGGCAACCATGATTGTGTTCCGTTTATGATATCACCTAGTTGAAAACATCCCAAAAGATTATACTTGCTACAGCCCTTTTCCCTTTTAAAATAAATATTCTACATGTGAGAGAGAGAGAGAGAGAGAGAGAGGGGGGGGGGGGGAAACAACTCAAATCAGTAACCTAACACCTAATTTTATACCTTAAGGTAAATAAAATCAAAGGGTAGAAGAAGGAAAAAATAACAAAGATTAGAACTGAGGTAAACAAAGCAGATATAGAAAACATGCAAAACAAATCAACAAAACTCAAAATTAAATATTTTAAAATATAAATATGTTGACAATTCTAAAATTAAAACAAAGAAAAAAAGACACAAATAACTAAAATCAGAAATGAAAATGAGGACAATACTACTGACTTTACAGAAGTAAAAAAATATAATACTGCAAACTGGACACCAGCAAATCAAATAACCAAGAAGAAATGGATGATTTCCTAGAGATATATAAATTACAAAAGCTGACTCAAAAAGAAATAGAAAATCTACACATCTATAAAAAGTAAACAGATTGAGTAAGTAACCAGAAGTCTCTAACCTGAAAGAGAAACCAAGAGAATTACAGATCCACATCTCTTATGATGCAAAAATCTTCAAAGGGAATGCTGGCACACCAAATCCAATAGCCCACTAAAGGATCACAGTCCATGAGCAAGCAGATCATGGGAATGCAACAGTAGTTCAAACCAAGAAAACCAAGTAATGTAATGAATCAATGCAACAAAGGAGGAAATGCACATGATCACTTGAACTGATGTAGAAAAAGCACTTGAAAAAAATCAAACACTCTTTCCTAAAAAACAAAACAGTCAAAAAGGTCATTATAGAAAGGAACTTCTTTTCTATACTGTAATTTTTTTCTTTTATATCATTTTATCAAAAAGATAAAATAGCATTTATGAAAAAGCTACCTAGTCTACTTAGTGGTAAAAGACTGAAAATTTTTCCCTTAAAATCAGGATCAGGAATAGGGCAGGAAGTCTGTTTTAACCATTTAGCCACTGCTGTTCAACAGTGTAGTGAAAGTTCTGACCAACGATACTAGACCAGAAAAAGAAATAAAAGGCATCCAAATTGTCATATATTAGTCATAAACTACAAAGAACACACACATCCCTACTAAAGCTAATAAAACAAATTCAGTAAAATTTCAGGGTAAAAAAATCAAAACACAAACAAAAATCTCAGTTGAGATTTTATACACCAGCAGTGAACAGTCAAAAAAAAATTAAGAAAACAATTTTATTTTTATTTAACTGAAATGCTTCAAATGCCTTAAATATAATTAAGCTAAAACCATATAACTCTTGGAAAAAACAAAGGAATAAATCTTCATGACTTGGGACTATAATGCACCAATAAAAGTATAAAAATAATCTTCATGACTTGGACTTGGCAATGCAGTTTTAAGTATAATTTCAAAAGCACAAGCAACAAGAAAAAGAAGGTAAGTCAGCCTTCATCAAGTTAAACTTTTTATATTTTTAAAGACACTATCAAGAAAATGAAAAGACAATCTATAAAATAGAAAAGAAGTTTGCAAATTATGTGTTTGATAAAGATTTGTTTACATAGACTACATAAGGAACTCCATAATCCAAATTAAAAATGGATAAAGGTCTTCAACAGACATTTTTCCAAAGAAGAAGGGTCAAGCAGATTAAACGATACTCAGCATTATCAGTCATTAGGGAAATACAGGTCAAGTTTCTACATCTTTGATCCATTTTGATGGCCAGAAGAAGGAACAGGACAAACTCTCCAACATGTAAGCACTGGTAGAGGCTTCCTCAATAAGACCCCAAATAAAATTGAGAATAAAATAAAATAAA
The DNA here is from genome assembly GCF_963383645.1 of Muscardinus avellanarius. NCBI lineage: Eukaryota > Metazoa > Chordata > Mammalia > Rodentia > Gliridae > Muscardinus > Muscardinus avellanarius. The sequence continues at coordinate 126,398,771 of NC_137791.1, forward strand.
ATTGGGATGGCACCAAGTTGAAAAGCTTCTGCACAGCAAAGGTAACCATCAGAAATCTGAAGACAGAGCTGAAAAAACGGAAGAAAATCTTTGCCAGCTACTCCTCTGATATAGAACTAATATCTAAAATATATAAGGAACTCTAAAAAACAGCAATAAAAAAAACAAATCAGAAAATGAGTAGTTGGCTGGGCTTGGTGGTACACACGTGTAATCAGCCTTGCTGACTTGAGACCCTATTTCCAAATAAAAATGTAAAATAGGTCTGGGACTGTAGCCCAGAGGTAGAAGGGTTCCAGGAACTCCAGTACCACCAAAAAAAAAAAAAAAAAAAAAAAAAAAAAAGAAAGAAAGAAAGGAAGGAAGAAAAAGAAAATGAGTAGTTAAAGCCAGGCATGGTGACACATGCTTGTAATCCCAGCCTTTATGAGGCTGAGAAAGGATGATCGCGGTTAACAGACAGCCTCAGCTACTTAGTGAGGCCCTTTGCAACTCAGGGAGACCCTGTTTCAAAATAAAGAACAAAAAATAGGGCTTGGCGTGTAGCTCAGAGGTAGAATGCACCCTGGGTTCCATCCCAGTACTGAAAAAAAAAAAAAAAGGGGGGGGGGTAGTTGAACTGAATATATACACTTCTCTAAAACATGCAAATAGTCAGCCGGGCGTGGTGGCGCACTCTAGTAATCCCCGCGCTTGAGAGGCAGAGACGCAGGTTCGAAGCCAGCCCTGCTGGCTTAGGAGACCTTGTTTCCAAAAATAAAAAAGTATAAAATAGGTCTGGGAGTGTAGCCTGGAGGTAGAAGGGCTTCCAGGAACCCCAGTACCACCAAAAAAAAAGTAAAAAATGCAAATAAACAATAAATATATGAAAAAATATTAGGCAAATGCTAATTAAAACTAGATTGAGATTCTATCTAACTTCAGTTAGAATGGCAAGCCATCAAGAATACAAACAACAATAAATGCTGGTGAGGATGTGAGGAAATGTGCACTTTTCTATTCTGTTGGGACTGCAAATTACTGCAACTATACTGTGGAGATCAGTATGGAGGTGACACAAAAGACTGGGAATAGAACTATACCACTCCCCGGTATTTTTCCAAGAGAAGTAAAGCCATAATACTATAGTGATGCATGCATAGAATGTTTACAGCTGCACAATTCAAAATAGCCAAATTATGGCACCAAACTAGGTGTCTCGCAGATGAAGGGATAAAGAAAATGTGGAATATATACACAGTAGAATTTTACTCAGTCATAAAGAAGAAAATTATGTCATTTGCAGGAGAATGGACGGAACTCGAAAATACTATGCTAAGTGAAATCAGCCAGATTCAGAAAGTCAAGGCAAAGGACAAATGTTTCCTCTCATATGTGGAAATTAGGAAGAAAAGAGAAAACAAAAAGGATTTTAGGTAGCTGAGGAGAAGAACCAGCAGAATAGTAGAAAGACAGGGGAGGGAGTGGGGAGAGAACGGGAGGAGCGGGTGAATGATTCAAATGTGTGATGCCCATGCATGGAGGTGTCACCACCAATCTCAATCTGTGAGCAGGGAGGAAGGCTGGGGAGGGACCTAGAGGGAAGCACAGCAAGACCCGGATGCACGTTTGATGACTTCGCACGTCTCTTTGATATATCATTAAAATGCACCAATGGAAGTACATAAAAATATAGACATTGAGATTTAATTAAGATGTAAGTAAATTTTAAAATTTTGGGGCCAGGCACGAAGGCGCATGCCTATAATCCCAGTATTTGAGAGGCTGAGACCGGAAGATTGAGGGTTAGAGATCAGCTTCAGCAACCTAATGAGACTGTATAAAAAACAAAAAATAAAAAGGGCTGGGATTATAGCTCAGAATGCCCAGTACTACAAAATTTAAAAAATTGTTTTGTTTCAAGTTCAAATTTTAGAATTAAAATTATAAAGGATGAAAATACATGGTGCAAATAACATTTGGAAATCACAACACAGATTGTTTCTTACCTCACTATCTAAGAAATCAGAAAGGAGCTTTAGCACACTCTTAGCTGTAGCAGTCTCTTTGACTTCTTTGGATTCCTGCTCATCATCACTGTTTTTTTCTGTACCTTCACACTGAAGGGCGTCAACTGTTTTAGTTTTAAATGGTTCAATCCCAAAAGTCATCAACTGATCGAAGATTGCCTTTAAAGCACTTATCTTTATTGTGACATCATCAATCTGCAAAACCTAAATTGAGACATCCCCCACCAAAAAGAATTTAGTCAAATGGTTCATTCACCATAAGTAAGATTAATATGTATCTAATTTTTTTACTCAAATTTCAATGAGTGTCAAGTCTAAGGGAAACACTTTTCAGAGGATAATTAGGTTTCAATTTTAAAAGAATATTCATCCCATAACAAAACTATATTCCTTATGAAACAATTTTTGTAGTACAAAAAAATTCTGAATGTCTGGCTGAGTTATACTGCTTGTTTCATTGACTAAAAAAAAGAACAATAGTATCTTCAACTATGTTTTTATCATATTTTTAGGATCCAGATAAATTTCAATTAAGTAAAAAATGTTTTGGTTCATCTATCAAGAGAAAAACATTATATTCTAAGCAATGAAAAGGATTTATTAGAACATTAACATATCTCCTAGGTTATTGAGTTTCATTAAAGATAAATTTTTCTCTCGTTAGATTCAAAAATTCAGATTTTATTAATAATGAATTCAGTTTTCAGCTACACTCTTCCAAAAAAAGAGGTGACCTACACAATCCAGCATTTTTATGTCTATTGTGAGTTTAAAAATACACACCAAATTTCAAAGTCATGAAAAAAAACGAGCTTGATATTTCTATTGTAAAAGATTATTTCTGTAAAGTAATTCAATTTTGGTTATTGTAAAATAACCTGAGCTGGGCATGGTGGCACCCACCTGTAATCCTAGATAAGTTGTCATGGTTCTCATTTAATTGCTGAGTCTGGCCTAGAACGTGTGATCCTCCTGTCTCTGCCTCCCAGGAACTGGGATCACAGGTATGGATCACTGTACCAGCTTATGCAACCCCCTCCCATTCCTTACCACCTTATTCATGGAGGAAGCTGACATCTTTACATTCCTAGAAGACATGGAACACCTACAAATTCTTTTTTCTGTTATCTTTAATTTGCCTCATTTTCTCTAATTATATGTCTTCCTGTTACTTAAGGATGCCAAGCAAAATCCTACCCCTACATGTCCACATGGTTTACTCTTTCAATTTCCATTTGGTATGGGCCTCAGTGTCAATTTCCATTTCAATTTCCATTTGGTATGGGCCTTTCTCTTTTCAGTTCTTATTCCCCTTCTCTACTTCATTTTTCTTCATCTGATATATTACACAATTGTTGGTTTTTTCAATGTCAATTTCCTCTTCTGGAGAGTAAGCTCAGTTAACACAACTTTTATCTTGGTTTGTCTCACCACATACTTAACATATTTTTCTAAGCCTAGAATAGTGCAGGCAAGGCAAATACTTGCTACATGATTAACTAAAAGAATATCTTAAATTGACATTTCATCATTTTCTACAAAGATATTTTACTAAAAATCAAAAGATAAATTAGTCCCTAAAATTATAAACAATCAAGCCTCAGATCACCAGAGATACAGAGTATTTAAAAATTACCATCATATTTTGACACAAAATAAATCCTACCTGCAATAGTAAAACAAAGTGTTTACTTGCAAAGTCCTGATTCTGTAGTCCACAACATCCCAAGCATAAAACAGCCAGATTCCTTACTAAAGGATGAACACTGATTATTCCAGGAAGAATCTAAAATGAATTAGAAATTAAAGTTGTATTGACCAAGGCAAAAAAGTTACATATTAAAATAATGGTCACAATGTTAATTTCCATGATTTTGCAGATCTAATTCATTACCATATTATCTATTAACTCACATCACTTTTTCAGTTAAAACAAGAAAAAATACTAAATTGCTAAAACATAGCAAGAATGATTTTCCTTAAATATAGCTGATAATGGGACACCTCCCCTCCACCTGGAAAAACTCGCTCGGCTGCTCACAGAATAAGATTAAATTCTTCAATGTGACACTTACCCGCAGCACTCATTATGCAGTCTTTCCCCATCTCATCTTATACCATGCTACCCTTTGTTCTTAGTTTGTTCAACTGGTCTGATTTATTTATTTATTTATTTATTTATTTATTTAATTATTTTTGACACTGGGGTTCCTGGAAGCCCTTCTACCTCCAGGCTACACTCCCAGACCTATTTTTACATTTTTTAAATTTGGAAACAGGGTCTCCTAAGCCAGAGCGCACGGCTGGCTTCGAACCTGCAATCCTCCTGTCTCTGCCTCCCAAGCCCGGGGATTAAAAGCGTGCACCACCACGCCCGGCCTGATTTAATTTTTTTCTTTTGTCTGGCAGTGGGAGGGTTGGTACTAGGAATCAAACCCTGGGCCTCATAGATGCCAGGAAAGTGTTCCACCTCTTAGCTACATCCCCAGTACTATTTTATTTTGAGATCAGGTCTAAGTTGCCCAGGCTAGCCCAAACTTCAGATCATACAGCCTCAGCCCCCTGAGCAGCCATGGTGCACCTCACAAGCGGCTCAACTCGTCTGATTTTGACTCATCCTATTCAGTGCTGTCCAACAGAAATATAATGAAAGGGGCCGGGCGTGGTGGCGCACGCTTGTAATCCCCACGCTTGGGAGGCAGAGACAGGAGGATCGCACAGGTTCGAAGCCAGCCGTGCTGATTTAAGAGACCCTGTTTCCAAATTTAAAAAATATAAAAAATATGTCTGGGAGTGTAGTCCCGAGGTAGAAGGGCTCCCAGGAACCCCAGTACCACAAGAAAAAAAGAAAGAAAGAAAGAAAAAAAAAAAGAAAAAAGAAAAAAGAAATATAATGAAAGCCACAAATGGGAAACTCATGTCACTTTTACCATTCTAGTAACCACATTAAAGTAAAAAGAAACAGGTGAAGCCAACTCATACCTTAATTTTATTTGCTTATATTATATTTAATTCATATAATCAAGATATCACTGTACACATAATCAATATAAAATTATTAATGAAAAACTTACATTCTATTGTTTGTACTAAGTCTTTCAAAGCAAATGTGATTTTATCCATACAGCACATCTCAATCTGAACTAGTTCTTAATGCCCACATGTGGCTTGTAGCTATTATCATTAACACTTTCCCTTCCTTTTCCACATAAATACCTAAACAAATAGCAGATCATGTTCACTCTCCCTGAATAGAACTAAGTTCACATACGACCATATAAGCCATTCATAGCAGGTATCAGTGGCAGTAGAATCTTTTATTGGGGGGGGGGTACTGGGGATTGAATCCAGAGGCATTTTACCTTCAAGCTATACCCCCTGACCAATATTATTTCTTATTTGGAAATAGGGTCTCGCTAGGTTGATGTGAGTCTCACTACTTGCTGAGGTTGTCCTCAACCTGTGACCCTCCTGTCTCAGCCTCCCAATTACTGGGATTACAGGCCTGCACCACCACACTTGGCTCAGCCTCCACATATTTATTTCATTTAACTGATGTTACCCTCATTTGACCAGAAGAATCATGTGGCAGTTTGCATGTTTTGTAGGTCATGTATTCTTTACTCTTAGTATTTACTAAATAAATATAAGTTTATGTAAAAGGAATAATTTACAACATTTTTTTATTTTTTATTTATTGTGGTCATGAGGACTGAAACCAGGGGCATCTTACCTCTAAGCTACACACCAGTCCTATTTTTTTATTCTTTATTTTGAAACAAGGTCTCACTAAGTTGCAGAGGGCCTCACTAAGCAGTTGAGGCTGGCCGTGAACCTGTGATCCCCCTCTCTTAGCCTCCCAAGTACTGGGATTACAAGCATGTGCTACCACACCTGGCTATGACATTTTATTTTAAACACAGTGACATTTACTAAATATCCTGTTTGCATTCTGTGGGAGGTAATGGAAATTGAACTCAGGGGCATTCTACCTCCAAGTTACGTCCCCAGACCTTTAAAAAAAATTTTTTTTTTTTCAGTTTTTTAAACAGAGTCTTGCTAAATTGCTAAGATGGCCTTGAGTATGTAGTCATCCTATCTCAGACCCACACGTTCGGTGTTGTTTGCATTCCTTTATTAATGTGTTTCCATCTCTAGTCAGAGATTGCTTGTACAGTCACCATAACTATTCAATTTTGCATCCTTTTGTGTGTGTGTGTGTGTGTGTGTGTGTGTGTGTGTGTGTATATATATATATATGTGTATATATATATATATTGGTGGTACTAGGGTTCCTGGAAACCCTTCTACCTCCAGGCTATGCTCCCAGATGCATTTTATACTTTTTTTAAAATTTGGAAACAGGGTCTCTTAAGCCAGCACGATCCTCCTGTCTCCGCCTCCCAAGTCCAGGGATTATAAGCGTGCGCCGCCACGCCCGCCCCATCCTTTTGTAATATTATGTCCTTTCCCATGTATCTACACATTACATATATGTATCTGTATAGTCTACACATTTACTATGCCAATTTTATAATTGAAACATAATATGCCATTCTCTTAAAATAAAACCAAGCATAAAGTACAAGTGGAATTTAAAAAGCATTACTTTAAACTAAGGATATCATCAGAGGTATTCAAATAGAAATAAAAACCATAATTATCTCTATTTGCAGATGACATGCTTCTGTATTTAGAAAACCCAAAAAACTCAACCAAAAGACTACTAGAGCCAATTAACAAATACAGCAAAGTAGTGAGATACAAAATCAACCTAAAAAAAATCAGCAGCTTTTCCATGAGCCAACCATGAATCCAATCCATTCCATTCCATGAAATCAATTCCATTCACCATAACCTCAAAACCAATAAAATACCTAGGAATAAACCTAACCAACCATTGCGGAGGTAAACTACTTCTACAATGAAATTATAGAATACTAAAGAAAGAAATTAAAGAAGATCTTAGAAGATAGAAAGATCTCCCTTGCTCCTGGATAGGAAAATAAATATCATCAAAATGGCCATTGGATGAAAAGTCATCTACAAAGACAATGTAGTCTCCAAGAAAATACCAATGTCCTTCATAGACCTAGAGAAATCAGTTCTAAATTTCATATGGAGAAACAACAACAACAACAACAACAACAACAACAACAACAACAACAACAAAATAGCCAAAGCAATTCTCAGCAAGAGCCATACAGGAGGCATCAAAGTTCCTCACTTCAAATTATACTACAGAGCTATAGTAATAAAAGCAGCATGATATTGGTACTAAAATAAACACATAGACCAATGAAACAAAACAGAAGATACAGAAACAAACCCACACACTTATAACGAATTGATTTTCAACAAAGGGGCCAAACATACCATGGAGAAAAGAGAGCCTTTCCAACAAATAATGTTAAAAAAAAAACAAAAAACTGGTTATCTATTTGTAGAAAAAAATGGAACTAAAGCCGGGCGTGGTGGTGCACGCTTGTAATCCCAGCATTTGGGAGGCTGAGACCAGAGGATCATGGTTTGCGGACAGCCTCAGCTACTTAGTGAGGCCCTCTGCAACTCACTGAGACCCGGTTTCAAAATAAAGAATAAAAAATAGGGCAGAGGGTGTAGCTCGGAGGTCGAAAGTGCCTGGGTTCTATCCTCAGACCCGCCAAAAAAAAAAAGGAACTAAATACTTACCTCTCACCCTGCACAGAAGTCAACTTGAGATGGATAAAAAAATTAAAAAAAAAACAATAAAAACTTGGAAATCAGACCAGAGACTTTGAAATTACTAGAGGAAGGAATAGGTCCAATACTCCAACATATATGCACAGGTAAATACTTCCTCAATAAGACTCCCATAATTCAGGAAATTAAAACAAGACTTACAAAAAAAAGGAATGGCATTAAACTAAAATGTTTCTGCTCATCAATGAAAACCATCACGAGTCTAAAAAGAAAGCCTATAGAATGGGAGATCTTTGCCAAGCTATCCTTCTGATAGAGGACTAATATCTAGAATATACAAAGAACGAAAAGACTTCACATTAAAAACTAACGACCTAATCAAGAAATGGGCAACTGAACTAACCAGCCACTTCACAAAAGAAGATACACAAATAGCCAATAAATATATAAAAAAATTCAACATCCTTAGCAATCAGGGAGATGTGAATCAAAACTATATTGAGATTCCATCAAACCCCAATCAGAATGGCAATCAAGAAGTCAGAAAACAATAAATGCTGGGAAATATGTGGGGAAACTGAAACTCTTCTACACTGTTGGTGGCACTGCAAAATAGTCGCACAGTGTGGAGATTTCTCAAAAAACTGGGAATGGACCCACCATAGGCTCCAGGTATTCCACTCCTGGGTATCTTTCCAAAGAGTGAAATGAGAGAACTGCAGTAACATGTGCATATCCATGTTACAGCAGCACAATGGACAAAAGCCAAATTACAGAACCAACCAAGGTGTCCAATGACAGAGGAATGGGTTATAAAATCATGGGATATATACACAGTGGAATTCTACCTAGCACTAAAGAACAGAATTTTTTTATATGCAGGAAAATGGTGGAAGGACCTGGACAACATTATATGAGATTAGCTAGTCACAGAAAATGAAGGGTCATATGCTTTCTCTAATATGAGGAAGCTGAGGAGTAACTGGGATACCAGAGGGACTCCAAATAATGAAGGAGAAACTTGAGTAGAAGCAGGGAAGTGGTCTATGGTAAGAAGGAGGAGGGAAGAGTGAGGATCAATGAAGGAATGATTACCATCAGCTTTATGTACACATGTGAGAAGACCAAGGTCAATCTCAGTACCCTGTAGGGGGAAAGGAGGGAGGGATGAGGAGGAAGCCAGGGGAAAGCCTACCAGATGTGTGCGATGTATGTCACTATCAACATTATTTAAATTACAATGTAAGACTAAAACCACCAATAAAATCATATAAAAAATAGACTAAGGATATCTATTTCTCTAGACATAAAACTAAATTCCAATGGCTGAGTAGAACTTATTTTTCATCTAGACTGCTACAAACTTGTTTCCTCTACTGCATTTAAAAATTCACCATACCCTGAGGAATGCAGATCACACAAACTGGCCATTGCTCACTAATCCCAAATGAAAATAGTTTGGGGAGAACACTGAAGAATTTGAGTATATTCAGAATTTGGATTTGAATGAGCATCATCACCAAGAACAACAACAACAAAAATCCGCACCTGAACTAACCAGCCACTTCACAAAAGATATACAAATAGCCAAAAATACATATAAAAATTCAACATCCTTAGCAATCAGGGTGGTGTGACTCAAACCCCAATCAGAATGGCAATCAAGAAGTCAGAAAAATAAACACTACACATTTAGCCATATGAGGTTGATGAGCATCTCAAGTATGAACATTCTGGCTGGACAAATGTTTTAAAATTTAGTATGAAAAACAACGTAAAATATCTGAATAATTCTAATACTGAGTAAATGATAACATTTTAGATATACTAGATATATCCAGATGAAAGTATATTTGGGTGTATTTATTATATCTTAATATATTAAGCTTAATTTTACTCACTTCTTTTTACTTTTTAAATTTGTGGCCACTAGAAAATTTAAAGTTATATAGGTTTGATAATATTCCTATCACAAAGTACTAATCTGAGGTTTTGCAACACTTACGTCCTGACATCAATACAACATAGATGACCTATAAAGAGTTACTTTAAAAATCCTTTGAGAGCTGGGCGTGGTGGCACACGCTTGTAATCCCAGCATTCGGGAGGCTGAGACCAGAGGATCGTGGTTCACGGACAGCCTCAGCTACTTAGTGAGGTACTCCGCAACTTAGTGAGACCCTGTTTCAAATTAAAAATAAAAAATAGGGCAGGGGGTGTTGCTGGGAGGTCAAATGCCCCTGGGTTCCATCCCCAGACCCACAAAAAAAAAAAAAAAAATCCTTTGAAGGGTTACTTTAAAAGTCCTTTAAAGGCGGGGCGTGGTGGCACATGTTTGTAATCTCAGTACTTGGGGAGGCTGAAACAGGAGGATCACACATTCATGGCCATCCTCAGATACTTAGTGAGGTCCCTGACAACTTAATGAGGCCCTGTTTCAAAATAAAGAATAAAAATTAGGGCTGGGGTGTAGCTAAGAGGTAGAATGCCCCTGGGTCCAATCCCCAATACCAAAAAAAAAAAAAAAAAAGTCCTTTAAATAAAGTATAAGAGGGCACATTAGCGCGTGCCTTTTGTCATAGCCACTCAGGAGGATTAAAGTAGGAGGAATGATTGAACCTCAGAATTCAGGCTAGCCTGGGGAACAGAGCTAACTGGGTTCAATTCCCAGTACCACAAAAACAAAAAAGAAAAGAAAAGAAAAGAAAAGAAAAGAAAAGAAAAGAAGAGAAGAGAAAAGAAAAGAAAGAGGAAGGAAGGAAGGAAGGAAGGAAGGAAGGAAGGAAGAAAGAAAGAAAGAAAGAAAGAAAGAAAGAAAGAAAGAAAGAAAGGCAGCCTGGGAAATAGCTCAGAGATAGAATGTCCCTGGGTTCAATCCCCAGTCCCCACATCACCCCCTCCCACACACAAAAGAATGCAGGAGCTTACTACCCAGAGCTTACTACCATCTCAAAATAGTAATAATAATAATATTAATATTAATAATAAAAAGACTCTTTTCACAGAAATTACATACAATGTAACCTTCTCAGTCTTTCTCTGCAAAATTCCAGTACTTAAAATAGTCCTTATATGTTTCTGTATCTCTTTTTCCTACTTAAAGAATTAAGATATGTAGCATCTATTTCCAGTATACAATCATTTTTTCAAATCTTCTTTGTTGTTGTTGTTGTGGTGGTGGTACTGGGGTGGAACCCAGGGGCTTTTCTTCCTCTGGGCTATACTCCCAGATCTTTTCTATAGTTTATTTGGAAGGAGAGTCTAAGTTGCTGAGAGCCTCATTAAGTCGCTGAGGTTGGCTTCGAACCTGTGCGATCCTCCTGTCTCAGCCTCCCAAGCACTGGGATTACAAGCGTGTGCCACCACCCCCGGCTTTTCAAACCTTTTAATTATAGTAATTATAACTTAGGTACTAGGGTCCTTTATACGCATTCTTTAATTTAATCCTCACAATATAAGATAGCCAGTATATATCCATACCATTTGTACTTATCAGTTTGTATTTATCAGATGTTTAAAATAATAATATTTTCATTCTTTAAGCCCTAATGAACTTACTACTTACTTAGAAAATGAGTGGGGAGGTTCAGCTAAACCAGTGTCAAAGGCTATCAACATACCAAGGATTCAATGATCCCATTCACGGTTGCACTTATACCAGTTGACATGGACATCTGCTTCAATAGTTCATAGCACAAAATGAGACACTTCTGTAGTGTTTCAGCATCATCCTAAAACGAAAGACCAAATATTCAGCATTAGTCAGATTATCTTCTGTACATCCCTCAAATGTTTGCTTTTTCAGTCTAGGGTGTATCGACACTCTCTCCACATTCCTTGGCTGATCCTATATCCCATCCACTCATACAGCTCCATTTATTATCTAGAAGAGAACTCAACTATTTTCTGAGTTTAAGATTTATATATACAACCTCTGTAACATTTCTTCTATGAAACATCTTCTTCTTCTTTTTTTTTTTTTTTTTTTTTGCAGGTCTGGGGATGGAACCCAAAGGCATTCGACCTCCGAGCTACACCACTACCCTATTTTTATTCTTTATTTTGAAACCGGGTCTCACTGAGTTGCGGAGGGTCTCACTAAGTAGCTGAGGCTGTCCGTGAACCGCGACCCTCCGGTCTCAGCCTCCCGAATGCTGGGATTACAAGCGTGCGCCACCACACCCGGCTCCTATGAGACCTTTTCTATTCCACAGGCTCCCCAAAAATCAACATGTACAAAAAGGAATTATTACCCATATGTCTCGTCTTCCTGCATTCTTTTGTGTGTGGGAGGGGGTGATGTGGGGGCTGGGGATTGAACCCAGGGACATTCTATCTCTGAGCTATTTCCCAGGCCTGTCTTCCTTCCTTCCTTCCTTCCTTCCTTCCTTCCTTCCTTCCTTCCTTTCTTTCTTTTTCTTTCTTTCTTTCTTCTGTGGTACTAGGAATTGAACCCAGGAGCATTCTACCTCTGAGTTATAACCCCAGAATATTTTCTATTCTTTATTTTGAAACAGGGCCTAACTAAGTAACTGAGGCTAGGAAAACCCTGCGATCCTCATGTCTCAGCCTCCCGAGTGCTGGGATTACAAAACGTGCCACCACACCCAGCTTCTTTTTTATTTTTTCTTTTGAAAGAGGGTCTTGCTGAGTTGTGATCCTCCTGTCTGGGCTTCCCGAGTACTGAGATTACAAGCCGCTCCACTGCCTCCAGCTCTTGCACTATTAATCTTCGTAATGTCACCCCTACTTATTCAGTTACCCAAACCAAAAGACCTATGGTGCAATCTTGATTCCCTCTTCTCCCTGCTCCTCCTTTTCCCCACCCCAAAGACAAACAGACTTATTTAGGAGAAAAATTCTCTCTAAAGGGAGAACGCAGGCCACCTCCAAGGCGAAAGAAGCCTCGCGGTCTCTCATTCTTCCACGCCTCCCAAATGTGGCACTTTCCCTCACACCCACTGTCTCCGTCATCGTGAGCCTACGTAACTTTAACAGTCTCCCAACTCTTATGTCTATCTAGGCTTTTATCACTGTCTTATTTCCTGACCAACAGTAATCTTTGTAAGACAAAATATTCATCCTACCACTTAAAATATTAGCAGTGCCCCAAGATCCTTGAGTAAGGCACAGATTCTTCAATATAGTTTATACAAGGCATTACACAAAATCTTAACCCTATTTTTTTTTTTTTTTTGGTGGTACTGGGGTTCCTGGATAATACCCTTCTACCTCCAGGCTACACTCCCAGACATAATTTTTTTTTTTTTTTTTTTGAAACACCGGGTCTCTTAAGCCAGTGAAGCTGGCTTCAAACCAGCACAATCCTCCTGTCTCCGCCTCCCAAGCGCGGGGATTACAAGCGTGCACCACCACACCCGGCTGACCCTAAAATTTTATATAGACTCATCTCTTACCTCTTGGCTCAATCCTTTACGTATGTATACCTGAAGTTTAAAAACTAAATAGATACTCTTTAACCTCTGGGCCAGCATACATTTTTTTAAATTTTTAAATTTTTTTTCTTTTTTTTAGTACTAGGGATTGGACCTAGGAGCATTCTACCTCTGTGCTATACCCCAAGCCCTATTTTTTATCCTTTAATTTAAAACAGGGTCTCACTAAGTTGTGGAGGGCCTCACCAAGTAGCTGAGGCTGGCCATGAACTTAATAATACTCCTGCCTCGGTCTCCCAAGTAATAGGATTACAGGTGTGTGCCACCGTGCCTGGCACAACATTTATTTAAACAATTCATCAAGGATGAAGAAAAGAGACTGCAGAAGGAGAGATGAAGAACCACTGCTTAGGTTTGAATCTTCCCTGTACCACTCACCAGCAGTGTGACTTTGGGCAAACAATTTATCTATTTAAAGTGAAGATGATAACAGTACCACCTAACGGGGATAGCAACAATCAAATCAATTCACATCTGTGAAGTGCCTGAAAAGGTTTCTTTGGTTTTACCACCAAAACCATCCTTTCAGTGTTCACTCATTTTCATTAAAAATTTAGATTAAAACATTTATTCCGCCGGGCGTGGTGGCGCAGGCTTGTAATCCCCGCGCTTGAGAGGTGGAGACAGGAGGATCGCACAGGTTCGAAGTCAGCCGCGCTGGCTTAAGAGACCCTGGTTTTGAATAAAAAAGTATAAAAATAGGTCTGGGAGTGTAACCTGGAGGTAGAAGGGCTTCCAGAAACCCCAGTACCATCAAAAACAAAGAACAAAAAACATTTATTCCTCTGGGTAAAACAATGATACTACCTAAATTAGATATCTCTCCATAAACTTCTATATTTCTCTGATCACATCTATAATGCTCTTATAATTGTACTATAATAGGTTTATATATCTCAAGACAAATGGACACATAAACATCCAAAGAAATTCTATTAATCATGAGTATCAGAGAAATGCTTTTCCGAGCTGTACAAAGTCTTCTCCCGCAGGTAAGGGAAAGATGGACACATTTTACTTTTTAAGCCATTCGAGAAAAAAAAATAATTATAAACTAAAAGACTCTTTTTCCCTGGCAAGAAAGACTTCATATTCCAGAGATTAGCATAACAAGGGAACAAATAATGTCAGAGCTACAATAATGAAAGTTAATTAAGGTCTTTCAAAGCCTCAAAATATGAAGAATCAACAGAAAAAAAAAATTTCAGTTTAATTCGTGTTGTTCATATAAATTCCTCCAAAGTGAATATATTCTGGCAGTTTTATGAGCTTAAAAAAAGGTTTACTTGAGTTAAAAGCACTTGAGAAAACATTTGAGTATGAAAAATTACTTATACCTTCTCCGTGTGGACTTCTTTGATTTCAACTTGCTCTGTCTCCTTTAACAGGCTTACTTTGGCATCTTCTAAGGCTTTAATTTCTTCCTTTAATTTTGATGCCTGATTAAAATCTTGTAAGATAATGCAATTTTCCAAAGCTTCTTTCGCTTCAATAAGTTTAACTTTTATTTCAGCCACCTGGGGAAAAACGTAAATTGATCGTTTCAACACTAAACAAAAATTAGTAATATGAAAATCTGCAGCAAACTCAAGAATACTATTTAACATCTCAATGACTCAGAATTGAAGCAACCAGACCCATACAAAAGTTGTAATCTTCCTGAAACAGATCAGCAAATCTTGCAGACTAACATAATCTGGCAATATTTTAGATACATTTATGGCTTAATATTAAGTTAGTAATTTGACTTTAAGAACAATTTCAAAACTTTATGGCAACAGGAAAGAAATTTGCACAGCTCTATTACTCAAACATTTTTTTAATTTAGAAGACACTTACCTTGAGTTCTTTCTTTCTCACGTCAGATGGATCAACATTAACACTAACAATGGGAGCCCGAATCTCTGAGATAATTTCTGTAACCTGATAAGTATTCAGGGTATAAACTTTAATATATGTTGTATATCAGCAAATTATATCAAACTGCTACAGAAAACGCTAAGTAGTATCTGTCATCTATTGAAAAAGAGCAAAAGATATGGGTAAAAATAGCACACATTCTGTTTGCTGGACAATTTTAGAAAAAAAAAAAAGATATAACTAAAAACTAAAATGACTTGAAAGGAAACAGGCACATAGATGTTGAAGATAAATTATCTCTCATATAGTATTTGAAAAATAAAAAAATGGTGATACCTAAGATTAGACACTATAATCTAAAATTCTCTGCCTAAAATCAACTCCTCTCTTGTTCAGCTCTGTAATAACTATAGAAAAACAGAATATCCTTTTATTCTTCCAATGGGCACGGAATTCATAATGACAGCCAAAGGAAGGACTTTCCTTCCAGAGCCACTTGGAAGCTGGAGCTGGCTGATTAAGGTTGCCTCCCAAATGAAAACACTGAAGGAGATGCTGGATAACCACTAGCTGGATGTAAGTCTACGAATTTGAGAGATGACTTCTAAACTGACCTTAAGTTAAATGAGGTTTTTTATTTAAAGAGAATAATACAGATCTGTTTCTTCTAACTAACTCAAAACAATAACACTTTTGGAAACAGTTATTATAGGTAAAATTTATTTCTGTACTTAACAAAGACTTTAAATATATTATCTCAAGACAAAGGTAAGTTTTACTGTCATTTTGCATTTGAGAAAAAAAAAAAAAAAAAAGCTAAACAACCTTTCAAAGTTACAAAGCCAAAAGAATGAGAGGAGTCTGAAGCCAGGTATGTGTGACCTGAGCCAATTCTTAGCACTGTAGTGCCCTGGGCATCAGAGGGGAAACATCATCCCATTGGTCACTTCCTCCCAAACCTCTTCTATTTCCAACTGATTCAACATATAACAGGTGCACAAAAAGAAGGGAGACATTTTCAAAATATGTGTGTGTGTGCACGTGTGTGTGTGTTTGTGTGTTAGAGAAAGGAAGAGCGAAGAAGTGAGAAAAATAAGCAAGCAAGAGACAGATTTGATTTTTTAAATTTTTGAAATTTCTTAGTCAAATCTAAAAGACAAGAAAAGTTCTAAAATGAAATTCAGATAATCTTCAATGTTACAGATCAAAACCTCTTATCTTTACCATTAATCAAAAAAGTACTTACAATTTGTGTTCTCTTATTATCATCTATAATGATGTGCAGTAGTCTCTCAACAAGAAAAGAAACTAGAGATATAGGGGTTGTGGGTAGAGTAAGAATCTCCTGCAAAATAGCCAGCAGTCGTTTCCTGTAATCGAAAAGATCTGTATTAATGTAAATATCATGAGGACAGAACACATTATGTCTAGCATCTCACTTACTCTGCAGAGTTATTTACATTTGTCTCAGCTTTTTCACGTAGAGGGACCAAAACCCATTATGTATAAACTATGTAGAAACATTCACATTCTGCAAAAGAGGTTTATAAACTAAGCTATGATCAAGCTATGACAAATCAACATAATAGCTAGGCACCTGAAGTCCCAGTACTTAGCAGTCTGAGACAGGAGGATGACAGGTTCAAAGCCAGCACATGGAAACTTAGTGAGATCTGGTTTCAAAATTAAAAATTAAAAATAGGGCTGGGGGTGTAGCTCACTGGTAGAGCATCTCTGGGTTAAATCCCAGCACATAAAAACAAATAAATGAGTAAGCATGATAACTAAATAAGCTAAACAATAAATAAATAAACATAAACCAAATAAACAAAAATGACAAGATACCAGAGGTGAATCAAACTTTTTAGATAGTAGTACCACTACCACTCGCTGAAATAGAGATTTTTAACTAAAAGCTAAAATTTTATTAATTTATTCTGAGGAAATCAGACTAGGACTATATACATACACCATCATGTGGTGCATAATGATCTTTCACACAACATCAGATTGTATATATGATGGCAGTCCCATAAGATTATAATGGAGCTGAAAAATACCTAATGTCTAATGACAGAGTAACCATAATAATTAGTACACTCAATGCATTACTATGTGGTGATACTGATATATAGACACCTACTGTATTGCCACTAGTATAAAAACACAGCAGATATGGGTACAGTGCATAAAACGATGACATTAAACAACTATGTTATTGGGTTATGCATTTACGATACTTTTAATCATTACTTTAGGGTGTACATCTACTTATTAGACGTTCACTGTAGAACAGTTTGGTGTTTTGTGTTGTGTGGCAGCAGCCTCATACATCTTGCTTATGATCTCTTGACTACATTAGAGGCCACATCAGGACACACTATCTAGCTTTGTGTACTTACATACTATGTTAGCATAACAACAAAATCTAACAACACATTTCTCAGAACACGTCCTTTCATGAAGTAACACAAGAATGTGTGTGTGCATACAAACATACAGAGAACAAGGAAAGGAAAACTTATAGCACTTAGAGTGAGTGTAAATATATTTAATCATATTGTAGCAAGAATGTATTTCAATATAAAAAATTTCAATAATAAATTAGACGTATTAACATCTAAACGTACCTTCCCCCTTCTTCATTAGTATCCAAAGACTTGATAATCAAAATCAATTGCTGACCTATGAACTCTTTTGTCATCAAATTTTCAATGTAGGAAAAATCACTTCTCTGTTCTTCAGTAACTACTGGAATGCTCTGAATGTAACTAAAACAACAACAACAAAAAATTAATAAAGTAGAATCTGTTAAGAAACATCAAAGAGGAACTGAATTCCACGTTTAGGTCAGAAAAGGGTCTTTTTCAGTTGTTTATATCCTTCCACATAATAATAGTTTGGTCTATGGAGTAATTCTATGTTATTGTAAAGAACAATGCAAGTAAACTTATTAATGGATCAAAAGAACAAGCAAATGTCTTTTCACTAGTGATCAAATTTTCAAAAAGTGCAGTATTTATAACCAATATTTCAATGTCACTTGCATTCTCTCAATTATAAAGTGCTGAATCTCGCATCCCATAAAAATTTAGTCTTCCCTCATACCAAATTAACTACTTTTGCTTAAAATAAGAGTTATAACAATAGTAGCAATGCCAAGTAGTCCCTGAATACAATGGTGTTTTTAAAAATTTTTTCTTCCATATGGACTATTTCACAAATTTATATTATCCTTTTAGGGGGCCCCATTTAATCTCTGTACTAGTCTTGTTTCAGTGGAGGTAGTGCTAAACAAGCACCCTTAGCCACCTTTTCTTATTACTCTCGCTGCCCAAATTAAAGACTTTCATAAACCTCAAACCATGATAATATTCAAGAGCTTCACCTCATAATATTCAATAGCCTACCACAAATAACTCCTTTCTTATTTGTACCCCTAACCCTCACCAAAAGAAGGCTACTGAAAAGCATTTATTAAATATAAGCTTGGACAAGGAGATGCCTTTGTTGAAAATAATGTTTAAAAATTGGTGAAAAATATCATTTTAAAAATGTCAAAAATCAAGTTATAGAAATTGTTAAATAGACAGGCATGGTAGTGCATGCTTTTTTTTTTTTTTTTTTTTTGTGATACTGGGGATGGAACCCAGGGGCTCTTCTACCTCCAGGCTACATTCCCAAGCCATTTTATATTTTATTTGAAAACAGGGTCTCACTAAGTTGCCGAGAGCCCCACTAAGTAGCTGAGGCTGGCTCCAAACCTGCGTGATCCTCCTGTCTCAGCCTCCCAAGTACTGAGATTACGAGCATGCGCCACCACACCTTGCTCAGCGCACACTTTTAATCCCAGTACTTGGGAGGCTGAGACAGGAGGATCGAAAGTTTGTGGCCAGCCTCAGCTGAATAGTGAGGCCCTCCACAACTTAGTGAAAACCTGTTTCAAAATAAAGAATAAAAAACAGAGCTGGGGATGTAGCTTGGAGGTAGAATGCCCCTGGGTTCAATCCCCAGTTCTGCAAGGAAAAAAAAATTGCTGAATAAATCATGATAAATAAATAGATGCTTACCCATTATAAAATAATCAAGAGTAAATAAAAACTCATAAATCTCTGGCTATGAAATTAAGACCTAAATACATCAGCCATCCTTTTAATTTGTACCAAGAAACTGGAGGAAAACTAGGTAACTGTTAATGGCTTGGATCTAGAAATGTCCCCCATGGGCTCTATCCTTGAAGGCCTGGTCCCAAGCAGGTGGGAGGTGGGGCCTCACTGGAGGGAGCACAGCATCAGGGGCATGGCCTGGTGGGCCATATTGGGACTGGGGCACCACTTTCTCCCTTTTTGCTTCCTGGCTGTCATGTAGCAAGCAACTCTGCCACGCCCTTCTGCAATGATGTACTGCCTCGCCACAGGTGTAAAAGGACTAGCCAAGTGACCGTGACTAGAGCCTCTGAAAGCATGAGTAAAAATATATCTTTCCCCTTAATAAGCTTTTTATCTCAGATATTTTGTCATAGTGACAGAAACCTAAGACAATAACTGAAAATTAAAAAAAAAAATCAACAGATTGGTAGAGTTATTGTTTTCTGACAGGCTTAAAAAAAAAACAATAACAAACTCCTTCTTTCACTTATACTCATTTTGAGATTGCTCCCTACTTTCCCACCATCATGACTGAGAGTATTTTTCTAAAGTAAATTAAAATAGTTGTTTCATTAACAGATTAAAAATGTCAACTGCAAAAATATAATTTATTGTTTTAAATTTTTTATTGGTGCATTGTAGTCGTATATCTTAATGGAGATGGTGGAGGCACACATCACTCACTGAGCCCTTCCCAATTCCCATCTCATCCCCTCCCCCTCCCTCCTTCTCAAGTTTGGCTCAGTGATTGACACTGATGCTTGTTAAGGTACATGATGAACATTAGGAAATTTCCCTCTCCCCCCTCCCATCCTCCTCAGTTAGGTCGCCTCATTTGCTCATCTATTGTCTCTCCATCTTCTAGAGTTCCTCCTATGACACATTTTCTCCCGAGCTTCCATGTATTAGGGACAGCATTCGATTTCTTATTTTTTGTGACTGACTAATCTCACTTAGCATAATGTTCCCTAGTTCCATCCATTTCCCTGTAAATGACATAATTTTGTTCTTCTTTATAGCTGGGTATGACTGAGAATATTTTTCTAAAGTAAATTCAAATAGTTGTTTCATTAACAGATTAAAAATGTCAACAGTATAAATATAATTTAAAACTGACACACCAATATTAGTTTCCATGAAATTGTCTCTAGCCATCTTAAAAGGTATTCATTATGAGGCTACTAAAGAAATACTTTAAGATTCTAAGAATATATATTAAGGTAACTTTTTACAAATTTTATTGGTGTCCCTTTTAGTTACTCTTAATTTGACAATCCTCATCCATGATACCTGTTTTATGTGGATAATTTGGTTTCTGTAGCTGAGTAATCCTATTTAGTGATTCTGCCTCCAGAAGAAAATTATTCTTTCATAAGTATTCTCTCAACAACTATCAAATTAAGTTTTTAAAAGTTTTCATCATTTTAAGTGAAAATCTAAACTGAAATAGTTACTTATTTTCAAACTCAGACTTAGTGGGAAAGAGAATGTAAAGAATCCCTAACCTAAGCAGGTGTGATGGCACGCACCTACACAGGCAGAGACAGGAAGATCTCAAGTTCGAGGCCAGCCTCAACAACTTAGTAAAACCCTATTTCAAAGTAAAAAACAAAAAGGGATGGAGTGTAGCTAAGTGGTACCAAGCTCTATAAATGTCAGTTTTCAGTCATTAAGAATCAATTTCTAGCCAGACATGGTAGAATACTTCTGCAGTCCCCGTATTGGGAGGGAAACAGGAAGATCACAGATTCAAGGATAGCCTCAGCAACCTAGCAAAACTCTCAGTAGCCTAGCAAGATTGATTCAAAACAAAAAAATAAAGAGCTGAAGATCTAGCTCAGAGGTAGAATGCTCTGGGTTCAATTCCCCCAGTACAAAAAAAAAAAAAAAAAAAAAATCAATTTCTGAAGCAGTCCTCGAGGAAAGGCTGCCCCCACAACCACCATTATGCTTCATATTTTCTTGTATTTCCCCATCTTTTATGAGCATATCTTCATATTAACACATATATTATTAAACTTTGCCTCAGACTTATTCCTTCTGGGAATATTTTGGCATAGGCCAAAAAACACTACAATGAATAATTAAACATCAAAGCCTGAAATAATTGCCACTAATACACTTATTAAACTCACGTGTTTTTCATGATGCTAATATGGGCTCAAAGTATAAGTTTCCACATTGGCTCACATCGGAGATTCAGGGGTTTTTATGATAAATTCAAAGACATTCATAGCTTTGCTACATGACTTATACATAGCACAATAACAAACAGAAGCAGAAGACTACTTCATACAAAGGAAAAAAATCAGACATTCGGGCTCACAGTTCATATTATTGGGATGTTTTTCAAATAATCCATCAAAATCATAAAGCCAAATATTTATACAGCAGTATCTATCAAAATTTATATGAAACTTTTCGTCTCAGCAAGTCTACTTCTGGGAAATAACTCCTCCAAATCCCAGTGTATAAATGTACATTGGGAATGTACAAGGAAGTTGAATAAACCTTTCTTTTTAATCAGTGAAAACTGAAAACACTCTAAATATTCACCAACAGAGGAATAAATTAAATGTTACCATTATACTCTGAAACAATAAACTCTTAAAACTGTAATAGACTTATATGAACCAATATATAATGATTCAATAATTAGAAAAAAGGAAAAAGGAAATGGTATGTATAGTACGGTGTGTGTGTGTGTGTGTGTGTGTGTGTGTGTGTGTGTGTTACTACAGACTGATCCTAAGAGCATTCTACCACTTAGCTATGTCCTCAACTCTTTTAACTTTTTATTTTGAGACAGGATACACTAGGTTGCCAGGCTGGCCTCAAACTCCTGATTCCTCTGCTTCAGCCTCCCAAGTAGCTGGGATTACAGGTGTACACCATGACAAGGAAGAAATCTATGTATGCATTTACAACAGTATAAATAAGTAAAAAAGACTTGGAAGTACACACCCCAAATTTAGTTATTAACTGTAAAATCAGTGGGAATGGGGAAGCAAGTGCTAATAAAACCACGTTTTTATTCTATGTACTTCTGGATTTAAATTTTGAAAAGAATGAATATATAATTTCATATAATTTTAAAGTGAAATAAGCAGAACTATAGCCATCTAAATAATTTAAGAAAAAGATATTTTGGCCGGGCGTGGTGGCGCACGCTTGTAATCCCCGCGCTTGGGAGGCGGAGACAGGAGGATCGCGCAGGTTGGAAGCCAGCCCCGCCACTGGCTTAGGAGACCCTGTTTCCAAATAAAAAAAATGTGAAAATAGGTCTGGGAGTGTAGCCCGGAGGTAGAAGGGCTTCCAGGAACCCCAGTACCACCAAAAAAAAAAAAAAAAAGAAAAATATATTTTGAAAATTTTAAAACTGAGGCCACATGGCAAAATTTTTAATAATAAAACTAGCCATAAATGTGTACCCTGAGTTGGAAACTACAACCACACCCAAATTTATCATGCTGATTTTGTACAGCTTACAAGCCAAGAGCAATTTTTATATTTTTAAATGGTCACAAATATAAAAAAAATATATATTTTGTGTCACATAAATGTTACTTTAAATTCAAATTTTGGTATCCATAAAAGTGGATAAAATTCTATCAAAAACTAGCCATATACATTCATTTACATATTGTATTCAATTGCTTTTATACTACCATGAGAGTTGAGTAATTTTGACAGGGAAGATATGGCCCACGGACCTAAATATATTGACCAGCTGGCACATTCAAAAAGTTTACAAACCACGGGGCGTGGTGGCACATGCTTGTAATCCCCGCACTTAGGAGGTGGAGACTAGAGGATCGCTCAGGTTCGAAGCCAGCCTTGCGGGCTTAAGAGACCCTGTTTCCGAATAAAAAGAAGTATAAAATAAGTTTGGGAGTGTAGCCCGGAGGCAGAAGGGTTTCCAGGAACCCCAGTACCACCAAAACAAAACAAAACAAAACTTTACAAACCCATTTCTAAAAGCAACACATTAGCATGATCAACTTTATAAAGAAGTATTTAAAATCATGCCCTAAAAAATAAGTTTGGGAGTGTAGCCCGGAGGCAGAAGGGTTTCCAGGAACCCCAGTACCACCAAAACAAAACAAAACAAAACTTTACAAACCCATTTCTAAAAGCAACACATTAGCATGATCAACTTTATAAAGAAGTATTTAAAAATCATGCCCTAGCAGTTCTGAGAAAATAGTCCTAAACATATTCACTTTGCCCTTTCGGTATACTGGCCAACACAGGATATTCTTCAGAAATACTCAATGTACATACCCAATATCCCTACATGTCCAAAGAAAGGGTGTGAAACATTCCCAATCAAGCATGATTTTGAGGAAGGGGCTAAGAAATTGACACATGCAGCAACACAAACACAGTACAAACCAAAGGGAAAAAAGTTTACCTTAGCAAATATTCTGCATAGATTATAGGTTCTGGCAAAATCTGATCTAAAAATTCTTCTCCTTCATCTCCTTTTAATTTCAAATATTCACAAAGGGCACGCCAATACAAAGCTAGTTCGGGAGTTAATGTTTCCACTGGAATCAATTTTCTTCATTTAAAAGGAAAAGAATAAGAGAAAGCATGATCTTTATTTACATCCAGTTAAAAAACTGAAATAAGATTTTATTTATAACCACCATTCTTTTAATTATGTCACTAACTTCCCACAGAGAGGGATAGGAAAAAGCTTAGACCAAAATTAGAAAAAAAAAAAAAAGGAAATAATTAAGTGAATAAACATACAATAGGAACACACGCTGTTGCAAGGTAGGCTAATAAAAAATCCGGGTAATAAAATGAAGAGGGGGCACAGCTAAAGAAGATATTCTATAGTAAAGCAACGCCTTCTTACACTATAGAAAAAAAAAAAAAAAAACAGAAATAAATGTATCAGAATAAAGAGGGGTAGACAGAAGATATTAGTATCACCTAAGGTCCTGAGAAGAAAACACTAATTTTAATTGCAGAAGTTTATCAGTACAATTAAAAAATGAAACTTTTATGTACCTGCCATCATTATTTTTACATATTCCCACCAGTTCATTGAGAGGAGTCACTGAAAACAAGGAATTGAGAACAGAGACGGCCACTTCAGAAGAATTTTCCACGTCCAATCTATGAAGCAACTCCAAGATGTTTCCTTCAGTAAAACGCAGCCAGCTTTGGAGAAGATACTTCTGAGTTGCTTGTTTCACGCCATCTATTGATCATTTCAAACAGGATAAGCCAAGGCTCCCCCTAGCTTTCATTGCATGTATTTTGTCTACTTTCATTAACTTTTATTAGATCAACATTAACATAAAGCTGCTATTTACAATACAAATAGAGATTAAGAGGCAGAACAAAGCGTACGAAAGAAAAAAAGATGTACAATGATATTGTAAAAGTCATGTGATGCTCACTTCCAAAATCGAAATGAAACAGGTTCAGTACCAAATGACCAAATGACCATCCACTATTAAGGCCTATAAGGCCTATAAAATGTCTTTGTATTCATTCTCATTCTCTCTCTCTCTCTCTCTCTCTCTCTCTCTCTCTCTCTCTCTCTCTCTCCATGACCATCCACTACTAAGGCCTATAAAATGTCTTTGCATTCTCTCTTCTCTCTCTCTCTCTCTCTCTCTCTCTCTCTCTCTCTCTCTCTCTCTCTCTCTCTTTCCCTCCCTCCCTCCCTCCCTATTACAAAATTGCTATTTGTAGTAGTGACACATAATAAACACATCACTGCACAAATTTTATTCTTAGGTTTTAAGGCCATCCAGGTCATTACTCCTCTGACAATGTTTTCAAACTCATTTGTTTTACATATATGGTAAAACTGAGCCTTCCTGGTCTTCTCATGGGAGTTGGGAATTTAAAAAACATTCTTATAAGCCAGTTCTCTAGTTTAACACACAGAGTGGGGATTATACTGGTTTGATGCACAGATATTCATGCCAAGGTATACAAGCTATAAACAAAATGGATATTATTATTATTATTATTATTACTATTATTATTATTATTATTATTATTATTATTATTCTTTTTGATGGTACTAGGAGTGAAACCTAGAGGCTTTCTACCTCCAGGCTATACTCCCAGACCTATTTTCTATTTTATTTGGAAACAGGGTCTCACTAAGTTGCTGAGAGCCTCACTAAGTAAGCTGAGGCTGGCTTTGAACCTGTGTGATCCTCCTGTCTCAGCCTCCCAAGCGCTGGGACAGCAAGCATGCAGCACCATGCATGGCTGGATAGTATTATTTTAAAAGGTAGAGAAAGATAGTATTTTTTTAAAAGGGCAGAAAGATTCTGACTGTTGACATAAGTTAGCTCCACAGACTTATGTATAGTTTCTCCATCTAAAAGACAAAGGTTGAAAGCTCTGTTCCTTTAAATTACCAATAGTCTTTAATGCTATGAAATGTTTCCTATACAACAAGAGAAGTTTTACCAAGTTTATGGAAATAATAGGCTTACTCAACCTAACTTACAGTTGTTTCCTAAACTTCATATGACTTTAAAATCTACTACACTTTTGTGTATAAAGATGTATATCTTACCTGATCTATCATTAAGACCTTGTTGAAGGAGCATTACTCTCTGAGCAATGGACATTGCTCTCATATGGACCTTTTCAGCTAAAACCTTTAAGAGATAATAATTAAAAAATGATCATTAAACTCAACACAATTTACAGATTTATTATCTGGTTATACAGTGTCCATCTTAGAAAATTAACCAATATCTCCAAAAACACTAATATGTTAAAATATTTAATACAATAAAATTCTACCTACATTACCTATACTCTTCATAATAATCTTAGGGAAATCATTATTATGTATTATGTATTTTCAAAAGTAGCTCAAAGATGCCTTTTTGTCTTTTATGAGTATGTCTACACAAGACATTAGACTTTATTTACCTGATAAGCCTGCTTTCTGACAGCTTCTCTTACATCCTTGGTGCGCCCTACAATTTTTGGCAAACTCTTTGCTGAGGGTGCAATACATGATAATACTGCCCGCCTAACTTCTGGATTTGAGTCATTTTCAATCAAAGTAGCATATGCTAAAAAGAAAGCAACACATTTTAGTATTCAAGAAATTCTTTAACAGTAGTCATAAAACAGTCTGCATTCTGAAAGTTCAAAATGTTGAGATTATACAAATATCATGTTTTGCCCGGCGTGGTGGCTCACACTTGTAATCCCTGCGCTTGGGAGGCGGAGACAGGAGGATCACGCTGGCTTAAGAAACCCTGTCCCCAAAAATAAAATAGGTCTGGGAGTGTAGCCCGGAGGTAGAAGGGCTTCCAGGAACCCCAGAACCACCAAAAACAAAACAAAAAAAACAAATACCATGTTTTGGTCTTCTACACCCTAATTTAGCTAAAAATGTTTTCTACCAACCTCCTGTCTAAGGAAAGATGGGAGATTATAAATAGACTGAGTACCAAGACTGAAAACAACCCTAAAAGTTAGTATAGCAGTTTATTTTAAACTGATATCATTTTATAAGGATCCATTGTTTGACTTCATAATGACTGAGTGGTAAAAAGAAACAACTTCTGGTTTTACTGAAAGAAAACCCATTTCCTATACTTAAATACATTTACTTACCTCTACTTTGTACATTGTCCCTAGCTTTATTTTCAAGCACACGTTGACTAATAAAAGTGTTTTACATAAGTCATTATGCACATCATCTACTGCCTTTAAAAACTCATGTTTAGCACCAAGAAACTACATTGAGTGATTGACTTATGCCATCTAGGTTTGTGTAAGTACACTCTGTGGTTTTTGCACAATAAAAAATCAACCAAAGGACACAAAGTATATCTTCATCCTTAAGCAACAAGTGATTTAATAGTTGGCTACTAAACATATGGGGGGGGTAACAAAGGGATACACATTTATACCACCACCACATCTTAAAATCTGATACTGCTAAGTACTAAAGAGGCTATGGATCAAAAGACACTTTTATATCTTGCAACTGGGAATATAAACCCGTAAATCATTTTGTAGAGTATTCATACCTTAAAACTGGACCCACATATATCCAAAGTCCCCCTTTAGGCATAAAACCTACAAAAGCCATTTAACCTATATACCAGAAGCAAGGTATTTATTGTTTTTAAATTTTCTATTGGTGCATTGTAGTCATACATCTTAATGGGATAAAAAATGGTGGATACATACATGCACACATCACCCAATTAGTCCTTACCCAATTCCTGTCCAATTCCCTCCCCCTCCCTCGTTCCCATGCTTGGCTTAGTGATTGACTTTATCACGTGCTTTAGAGTTTCCCTCTTCCCCCCTCCCATTCCCTCAGGTCACCATATTTGCTCCTCTATAGTATCTCCTTCTTCATCTAGAGTTCCTCCTGTTACCCATTTCTCCCTAGCTTTCACATATTAGGGAAAGCATCTGTTTTCTTATTTTTTGTGACTGACTAATCTCACTTATCATAACACCTCTTTTAAAAGCAAAACAGTTGGAAACTAAAGGGTCCATTAATATTACAAATAATAAATTATTAGCTCCATGGGAAAATATAAAAGAAAATCAAGATGAATGCTAGAATTAAAGAAAATTTAAGAAAAAAAAATGTGTGTGTGGTACTGGGGGTGGAACCCAGGGATATTCAACCTCTAAACTATATTTTAAGCCCTATTTTATTCTTTTATTTTGAAACAGAGTCTCATTAAGTTGCCAAGGGCCTCAGGAAGTTGCTGAGGCTGCTCAGAAAACCTGTGATCCTCCTGTCTCAGTCTCCCAAGTACTAGATTTACAAGTGTGTGCCAAAAAATATCTTAATAATAATTTTCAATCATGCTGAGTGAATCAAAAGCAATTTATGAGAAAAGTAACAGAAAATAAAGTACGGTTCACACAAAATGATAAGCAAAACAGCATTAAGATAAAATATGTGATATTTTTTTAATGAAAAGAAATTTTAAAACTCAAGGTAATAATTAACCCAAAATTCAGTATAAGAGTTATCTCTCAGCAATTATGACATAAGGTATGCTGTATATGATGCTATTCTTATTTTTTAATGATGCTCTTATTTTTTTTAAGTTTAGTGATTGCTGATGATGTTCTTATTTTTTTAAGTTTAATGATTGCTACATGGATATTATACTCACTTACATATAGTTCATAATTTAAAAGATACAATCATGAGAACTTAACAAAATCAACAAAGCTGAAGATTTACAAAGCTACACATACCAATAGCTACTGGGCATTCATCATCCTTGGGATCTTGAAGTCGTGAAAGAGCCAGTACTGCCTGTATTCTCACATTTGGAATTTTATCTTTCAATCTAATAAGCATAGCTTCATTAATTTTATCAAACAAATCATCATCAATCTGGGCATTTTCTGGCATACTTCCCAAAAGCTTATTTATTAGCTGGCATACTCTAAATCTGACTGCATTGCTGTTTGCTTTGTGAGACTAAAACAAAAACAAAACCAAATTAATTCCCAGCACATACCATTTCTAAACAACACCATTTGAACTCTATGTTCAGAATTCAAGAAGTTACAGCAGTAATTCATTATTTGAAGAGAAGCTATAAGCACATGCACACTAAATATACTTTTTATACAGTCTCAGTCTGGAAAAAGTATTCGCTAAATTACAAATTAATATCTATAGAAACTCCTTTTTTCAGGATACTTTATTTAATTGACATATTATAGTTGTACATCTTAATAGGGATAAAGATGGTAGAAGCATACATGTACACTACTTTTTTTTTCAAGTCTGGGGATGGAACCCAGGGGCATAAGACCTAGGAGCTACACCCCCTGCTCTATTTTTTATTCTTTATTTTGAAACAGGGTCTCACTAAGTTGCAGAGGGCCTCATTAAGTAATATCTGAGGCTGTCCGCGAACCACGATCCTCCAGTCTCAGCCTCCCGAATGCTGGGATTACAAGCATGCACCACCACACCCGGCTGTGCACTACTTTTAAAATTGAGAATACTTTAAAAATAAATATATATGAGAGCTAATATGAGAAATCATTAAAAAATTAATGCTGAAATTATTTTATTTTTGGCACTAGAGATTCAACTCAGGGGCACTCTACTTCAAAGCTACATCTCCAGCTCTTTAAAATTTTCATTTTGAAATAGGGTTTCCCTAAGTTATGAAAGGTCTTGCTGAGGTTGACCTTAAACCTGTGATCCTCCTGTCTCAATCTCCCAACTACTGGGATTACCAGCCCTGTGCTATCATGCTCAGGCAATGCTGGAATTATTTTAAAAGCCCATTTTTAATCTTAATCATGGTTAATATTTCTTGTATAAGATATTCATGATATTTTCCTTTTTTCTTTATTTCTTTTTCTACCTCCGGGCTACACTCCCAGACCTATTTATATTTTTTTTAATTTGGAAACAGGGTCTCCTAAACCAGCGAGACTGGCTTTAAACTGCACAATCCTCCTGTCTCCGCCTCCCAAGCACGGGGATTACAAGCGTGTGCCACCACGCCGAACTGATACTTTCTTAATCACCAAATATTTCACTGTCTAATATATATCAACTTTTAGGTAATATTTCCTACATTACTTCTCAAAGTGATAGTTTTTATAAGTACCTTTAGGAGAAAAGTAAACAAATAATTTAAAATGCCACCATCTTCTTCTTCTTCATTTTCTAAATCAGATTGATGAAATGAAGTAACAAACTTTGCTGCAAATTCTATTACCCTCTCCACAGCTGGTTCACGTTTATAGATCACCATAGCATATTTAAGGTAATGAACAAACTCCTCATGAAAAACTGTTTTATCGTCCACCTGAAAGGCAAAAGAGACCACTCAAACAGGACTGATAAAAATAATTTATTCCCAACATTGCCCTAATACTCCTGAGAGCAGTAGCCATAACTCAAACTAAAATACTTAGTAAACTCTCAATTAACCAAACCAGCAAAAGAAAAATAAATGTGCACAGAATTCAAGCCAAGCTATACTTTGCCCCTCTCGGTAAAATACACAAGCATGAATTTTGAAAAAGATCCTTCTGATTCCCCCACGGTCGCATACTCCTGAGCCTTAAATATGCATTTTGTATCAGTTTAGTGTACGCAAGCTTCATCTTGAACAAGACATCAACGCTGGCTTTCAGTTGTTATATTTACACCTTCCTATCACCCAGCGACTTCATTTTGGTACAGCTTTCACATTCTATCATCTCCACAAAGCCTCATTATATTTACTTACAATTATTTCCTGGACATCGAGATAATTGATCTTTCCCAATTCCACTGTCCCATCCCGCGTCTGGACACACTATTCAAAGAGGAGGCAGGGCCAGGTCCTAATGACCATCCTGGTAGTTGGGGGCCTGAGTTCAATTTAACCGGGGGTCGAGGCTGGGACCACCTGTCAGCTGTGAACCTCGCTGATCCTCGGGCTGGGCGCGCACGGAGCCCCAGGCCGCCACCTCGGGGCCTGTCCAGGTTCCGGTCCACCTCTGCGGTCGCGACACGGATTAACGGTCCACACCGCCCGGGAGCTGGTTGGTGCATTAAAGCCCAGGCGGGAGCTTGGCGTGGGAGCGCGCGTTTGGGGGCCTTTCTGACCTCGGGCGAGTCCAGGTGCCTCGGAGGATGCCCAGAAAGGAGCCCGGGAAGCTCACCTTGCTGTAGGTGCGGCTCAGCGCCACCACCAGCTTCGCCTGGTTCTGGTGCGGCTGCTGCGCCAGCCGAAAGGCCTCCTTGATCGGCAGCATCTTCTTGTCGGTTCCCATGGCGTCGAGACCCGCAGTATCCGCGCGTTGCTACAGCGACCGCACTGAGGACCGGCGGGCCCGATGTCCTCCGACTCCCCGAGGCCCGCCTCGGAGCGGCCGGGGCGTGGTTACCGCCAGAGCGTTCAAATAACTCCCGCGGGAGGAGGAGATCCCGCGAGACTTCCGCGAGATTAGGAGGCGCGAACGGGAAGCGGTGCGCTCGGTCCCAGCAAGCCCCGCGCTCCGTCGGCGCATGCGCCTTGGGTGGCTCCGGCCGTTTTCTAGGTAGGAAGTGGCGCCTCTTAAGGAGAGGAAGCGTCGCCTCGGCCCAGAGCGGCGTTGTCAAGGAGATCGAGCGGCGCGGCGGCGCGACATTCCGGATGGGGCTGGTGGCGCTGGGTGGAGCGGCGTCGTGCAGCTGGGCGTGAGGCGGGAGCGCGGAAAGGACCCTCCATGGTGAGAGAGGGAGTCGGCCGAGAGGGGCTGTCTCAGCTCCTGCTGGAGGAGCGGGGCTGTCGAAGGAGGGAGAGGTCTAGACGGGAAAGGGCATTCGGGAATCCTGCGGGGAAGGAAGGCGGGCCAGGTCGCTGGGGGCCGTTCTGAGATCTCCGTGGGAAGGGCCGCGGCCCTCTGAAGGCCTCAGGTGGGTCCTGGCCCGGTGCAGGGCCGCCTGGCAGGTCTGCGGTGGAGGCGGCGCACTGGGCTCTGTTGCAGAGAGAAGTGTTATTAACGTTACCGGCCGCTGGATCTGGGTATGCCCGCTTTGGAGGCTTGCTTTACCAAAAAAGAAAAAAAATGAGAACCGGTGTACAAAGCAAAGGAGAGCTCAGTGCAAAAGATCACTGGGGTCGTGGTTCAGATTAAACAAGAGCAAAAACTACACACTAAACTTTATATTGACAGGAGGATCGGGTTCTGCCTCAGACAGCCTCAGTTACTTAGGCCCTCAGCAACTTAGTGAGATCCTGTTTCAAAGTAAAGGATAAAGAAATAGGGATGGGGTGTAGCTTGGAAGTAGAATGCCCCTGGGTTCCATTACCAGTACCCCAAACAAAACAAAACAAAAACTATCTGGATAAAAGCGAATACCTCATCTGAGGCTCAGAACATACCACTCCAGAAAAGGACACCCTCAAATAGACCTATTTGGCATTATTTCTGGCTGGTTATTCTGAGAAGCTGCAGATTCAGGAGTAGCTCGGAAAAAATATCTTTTTGTAAACCAAAAAAAAAAAAGTGTATTTAAGTAACTGTATCAGAAAGCGGGCTACTCCTTGCAAGACAACCTTCATTCGCCAAACATTTTCTCTTCTCACCTTCCATAACATGTCATCACCTCCTTCCCCAGAAGTCCGAAACGCTCGTCCTTTCTGTAGCTCAGGATGCTATATAAGACTTAGTTATCTGATCCTTCTAGTTTCTTGTTTCATCTTCTGCTGTGCCTGTGTACGTTATTAGAGATGCCCCCGCTCCAGCCCCTGTTAATCCAACTCAACCAAAGAACCCAAGAGGATGGAAGGAAATGGGAAATTCCCTACACAGCAGTTCCCACCTCCAGCTGAAAAGTAGAACATTACAAAACTACCCGTACACTTTTTCTGTTTTGAATTACGATCCCTCACCAGAAATAACATTTAAAATTTACCATTAACTTTTCACTAGACAAATTTTTATATATTCATGATGTGAATAATTCTCAGTAAACTGGTTTGGGATGTTTTAGTCATCATTAATTCTTGCAAACAGTCTCATGAGGTAACTTCTGTCTCCTTTTAAGTTGAACCTGAAGCAGGGCAAGTTGGTAGAGGATTTCATTCTTCTGCTTCATCTCCCCAATTCCTGAAACTTTGTAGGTATTTAAATTCTAAAGCAATGACTATGACAGCATATAAGTTGCTTATAATTTTGAAATTAACAAGAGATCTAATTAAAAAACACAAATGTTTTCAGGTTAATCAGTAAAAGGATAGAGGCCTAAGAATACATTAAAAAATATAGCATTTATAATCTCACAGTGACTGCAATATAGAATGCCTTGGAAAGCTGTAGTGAAAGGGAAACCTAGAAAAACTATTAATTTTTTTAAGTCAAAGATATCCAAAATATTATTTTAACATGTAATTAACATAAATCAATGACATAACTTACATTATCTTTTTCTAACTCTGCAATTGAGTATAATTTTACCTTAGCTACATTTCAAGTGCTGAGTAGATACCTGGGGCTAGTGGGTAAACTATTGAACAGCACAAAGGTATAATATATTTTGAGAACCACCACATCATTTGTATTTAACGTGAAGTCAACTGAATAATATTTAATGATCTTTTTCTTACTTTGAACTTTAATTGTTCCACTCGATTTATGCTTTGGGTACTTGCTGCATTTGTTATTTTGTAAAGTTTCTAATAATATTTATTTACTACATTTTATTTGGTTATCTTGCCCCCAAATAAAATGAAGTATCTAAAAACGAAAGCCAGAGAAATAATTATTAGAAGAAAATTAGTGACTTGTAATTATATCATATGACCATATTAGCACAATGCAGAATATTTGAAACCAAAGATGTTGACTTACTGTCATTCATTTGCAAACTACCCCTTCAGAATGGCATACATTGAAATGCTGTTATAGTTCCATGCTTGCTTCATTTACAGCTACACCCTTAAAGTCCATACTGTTTTTGTCAGTTACTGAAGGATGAGACATCTGGCCACCAGAGGTCAGTCTAACTGTATTGATTAGCTTTTTTTTATGACTAGTGCTATATTTTTGTTTATTCTCTTTTGACCATTATGGCCTGAATTTTTTTTAAGATGCTAGATTAAACTCATATTCTCACTGCTATAATGTTTACATGATTCTTGGCTTTTCTTCTATTTTGTGTAAAAGAAGAACAAATAAATACGGCTATCAGAGTAAATTCCTTCCTGTCTTTCATAAACTTAGTTTAATTCAACAAATAACAAAAACTAAGGAATATGTATATTAAGGCTATTAAGTTCCAAAATTTCAAAGCAACCATTCTTGAAAGTTAAGGCATATGTGGAAATAATATAGTGTTCAGTTTTGATGTGGAAAAACTATATGCATGGAATGTAATAAATAACAATGATTGGTTCACTGTTAAATCATGTTTAGAATTTACATATACTTTCAAATAGATATATTCTATCTTATTGCTTATTTATTTTTATTTATTTATTTTTGCAGGTCTGGGGATGGAACCCAGGGGCATTTGACCTCCGAGCTACATCCCCTGCCCTATTTTTTTATTCTTTATTATTTGAAACAGGCTCTCGCTATGTTGCGGAGGGCCTCACTAAGTAGCTGAGGCTGTCCGTGAACCATGATCCTCCAGTCTCAGCCTCCCAAATGCTGGGATTACACATATGCACCACCACGCCCAGCTTTATTGCTTATTTAAAAGGTAGAGTAAGCCTTTTTAAGAATGCTTTGAGTAATATAAGTGTAGCCAGTTAATCTTATACAGTCTGGTTGAAATGAAAAGAGTAGAGCTGTAAGAAGACAGAAAAATTATAAGTTAATCCCTGTTTCTGTTATTTAAAAAAAGGTATCTGACAGTTTTAAATACCTTTCAGATTAAAGTGGTAATATAAATTAAACTTTAAAGTGCATATCACATTTTTTTCTGAAAGTCATAAGTAATTTTTTTTTGTTCTGCTACAGAGCGTCGTCTTTATTGATCCTGCTTTTAATTTTTTTTTAATTACCAAAATAAATTTTGGGGATTTTTCTCTTTCCTAGAATACAACAGACCATGCATATGTAGTTATTTATTTCAAAGCATGGTCATTATATCATTAATTCTTTCAAATACATTTATGTAGCCCCTCATATATACCAGGCACTATGTGAGGAACTGAAGTATATAAAAACGAAAACCAGAAATAATTATTAGAAGAAAATTAGTGACTTGTAATTATGTCATTTGACCATATTAGCACAATGCAGAATATTTGAAACCAAAGATGTTGACTTACTGTCATTCATTTGCAAACTACCCCTTCAGAATGGCATACATTGAGATACTGGTATAGTTCCATGCTTGCTTCGTTTATAGCTACACCCTTAAAGTCCATCCTTGTTGCTGTGTATGCTTCCAGTGTGCTTTTATATCGTTTTGCCTATTTTCTCTAGTGATGAAAACCTAGAATACTTCTAACTCCTTATCATCACTAATGGATCTTTAGAGTATATCCTAATACATGTTGGTATTAGGATGTATATCATTGCTTTACACTCAATAAAGTTGCTAAATCATGTAATGTACAAATAGTTAACTTGGCCAAGTATTGCTACCAGATTGCTTTTCAGAATAGTTCCCCCAGTATAAAATCCTGCCAGCAGGGCACTTCCTAAAGGAAACTCACTAACACTTGATATTAGCTCGCTTTCTAATTTTTACTCAACTGATGGTATAATATTATCATGCAATCAGTACCTTTGGATTTTCACTTCTGTAATTGGATATTCTTGTCCTTTTCCCATTTTTTTTTTAGTTGAATGTGTTAGCTTCTTTTTTGTGGTGCTGGCAGTTGAACTCAGGACCTCATACATGCTAGGCAAGTACTCTACTACTGAGGTATTACCCCAGCCCGTGATATTACTATCTTATTTTTTAAAAATCGGTATTTTTATAGTTAAATTTGTCTTTGATATCTTTAGTTCAGTCTAGGCATTAGTCTTGATATGATCTAATCATTTCAACCTTGTATTTTACTTTTTATATTTTTAAGAAGTCTTTCTGAGCTGTATTAGTCAACTTCGTGACACTCAACCAAAATACCTTACGATAACTACTTATGAGAGGAAAGACTTATTTTGAGTCATGTTTTTGAAGGCTTTAATCTCTGGTCAGCTTGCTCCATTGCTTTGGGTATGAGGCTAGACAGAATACCATAGTGGAAAGTCATGGCAGCTCATAACAACCTGGAAGCAGACAGAAACAGGAAGAGACCAAGGACAAGATATAGTTCCCAAACACACATTCCCCAGTGAACAACTTCCTCTAACCATGCCCCACCTGGCTAGTTTTTACCACTTTCAAGTAGTCCATTCCTCTGTCAGTGGATTAGCCCACTGACCACAGGGCCAGAGCCTCTGTAATCCAGTCACTTTCCAAAAGCCCCACCTGTGAACACTGCTAACCTTTCTGATTTGGAGACCAACCCATCAGTATATACACTTTTGGGGACATTTCCAGATCTGAACTACAAGCACCTCAGGTCACAAATTTTTTGTGATTATAAGAATCATTACAAGCCAGACATGGTAGCGCATGCCTTTAATCCCAATACTTCAGAAACTGAAACAGGAGGATCACGGTTTGTGGCCAGCCTCAGCTACTTAGTGAGGCCCTCAGCAACTTAGTGAGACCCTGTTTCAAAATAAAAAATAAAAAATAGGGCTGATAGGACTAGGGGAATAGCTTGAAGGTAAAATGCCCTTGGGTTCTACCCCTAATTTGGCCAAAAAAAAAAAAAAATCATTACCAACAGGAAAGTCAGTTTAAGCCTATGAGATTGGGGTGCAGCGGGGGTAGGGGAGATTTCTCAGGTTTCTTGCTCAGCATCCTTTCTTTGATATTCTAAAATTAGATGGATAGTAGTGTTATGTAATACTTTCAGGCTTTAATATCATGTCTCTAGTCTTCTCATTCACAGGTTCAGGCTACGTTTCCAGATAGTCCACCACCGAGTCACCAGTTTCTGAGGACATTTGCATCAGCTGTGGGAAACACTGGATCCTTGTATACCAGATGTCCTTGACAACTCATCCTAGCCATCCCCACTGAACAAAAGTTGCTACACCAGCAGACATCCAAGACGACTACCAACCTTCTTATTACCAAGTAGATGTAATATCACTGCAAACAAAACAGAGCACAGTCTCTTCACAGTATCAGTTAAGACCGCACTAAGAAAATCACCTTGCCTAGATGAGGAACCTTCTCTTCTTTGGTAGCCAGGATTTGAAGGAGATAGTCTGTGACCTGTGCCACTGGTAAGTGACTAACACTTTTACACACTGAACTGATCCTGAGGACTAAGGTGTCATCTTTCTAAGCGAAGATTATACTACATAATTTTGAAGAACCACATTGGTGTGGGCTAGAGGCATATTTTGTATGTGTAAAAGGACTGAGAGATTGGCAAAAAGATTTTCATTTGTTTCTGTTTGCCAATGTTAGTCAGTGTTCCACTGGCCTAGATTGTTAACCTATTTCTGGTTCTTTACTTTGTTTTTTTCTAATGGGTCCTAGAAATCCTTCTCCTGACCCCTTATCAGAATCAGAAAGTGAGGAAGAAGAAAACATTAGCTACCTAAATGAGAGTTCTGGAGAAGAGTGGGATTCCTCTGAGGAAGAGGATCCCACGGTGCCCAACCTAACGCCTCTTGAGAGTCTTGCCTGGCAAGTTAAGTGTCTTTTAAAGTATTCTACAACTTGGAAACCTTTAAATCCTAATTCCTGGTTATATCATGCTAAACTCCTGGATCCAAGCACACCAGTCCATATACTTCGAGAGATAGGTCTAAGACTCTCCCATTGTTCCCATTGTGTCCCCAAACTGGAACCAATTCCTGAATGGCCCCCTCTGGCCTCTTGTGGAGTCCCACCTTTTCAAAAGCCCCTTATAAGTCCCAGCCGGCTTTCAAGAGATCATGCCACTCTAAATGGAGCACTGCAGTTTGCTACTAAACAGTTAAGCCGAACATTGAGTAGAGCCACTCCCATACCTGAGTACTTAAAACAGATTCCCAATTCATGTGTTTCTGGTTGTTGCTGTGGCTGGTTAACTAAAACAGTTAAGGAAACAACCCGCACTGAACCCATCAACACTACTTACTCCTACACTGACTTCCAAAAGGCAGTCAACAAACTCCTAACGGCATCGTTATAAAGATCACCATGGAGCCAGACACAGTGGTTCAAGCCTATAATCCCAGTACTTGGAAGGGTGAGGCAAGAAAATTACAAGTTGAAGGCCAGCTTGCCGTAATTTATGAAATCCTATTTTAAAATAATAAAATAGGGTTTGGGGTTTGGGTCACAGGTAGACCACCCCTCTGTTCAATCCCAGTGCCATCAAAAAGAAAATCATTTGTTCTGAGATCTGACGTTGCCCATTTAAAAAGGTATAAATTCATCACTACACAACCTACAGTTGAGAAACTAAAGCTGTAGTTTTCAACTGTAGAAAATGTGGCATTGTGAGTGTGCCCTCCTGACAAATTCTGGAGATAAAATGAAAACTTAAGTGAAGAATTAGACAAAAGAGATCATATTTTAAAAGATGACTTGACTATTTCTCTACATTCCATACTCATCCTGCCCCAATTTACTTTGCCTATCTGAATGTACCTTAGCTGGATATCTGATTATTAATGGGAAGGAAAAAGTAGACTGTTACCCTTTTGTTACTCAAAAGGTAGATCTTAATCATCGAAAGCAAAAAGTTGGCAACCCCCAATAAAACCTTTCTGAGCGTGGTCTTCTTTGACGTTCATTTCTAGAGAAGTAGTTAAATTGAATAATTGTACAAAGAAAATGTTGTAAATATAGATTCTCTCCCAGCTTTTGTACAGGTATACCTACATATGACACCATTTGGGAGCTCCTATATTTTGTGAATAGTGCAGTTTCAAACCTAACCTTCAGTACTCCGAGCATAAAAACATTCTATATCATAGCCTGCCTTCAGGCTTTCTCTGGCTGACTTGGCCTATAAGATTATCCTTTGGGTTTAAACAGACTCCTAAGGCTTCTGTATCCTGAATCTTGGCATCCAGACTTTGGTCAAGAGCAAATAAAATCCATTCCAAAAGATGAATGGAAAAGGATTAAGAGAAAACTTCTGCTTTCAGTGTTAACTGCTAAAGAATTAAAATATTTCATTTGTATAATATTTTCTGAAGCATTAATTTATGCACTTTCCACATCCATTACAAACATTTTAGGAACCCTTCTAATTTTAAAGAAACTTATAGAAAATCTCAACCTAACACAATCTGAAATTAAAAGTTTTAGCAGCGCTGTTTTTCTAAGTATATTAGCTTTAGATTTTTCTTCTGGAATATGGAAGAGTATGTGCCCTTGTAAATGAGTTTTGCTGTATTTATTTAAAAGAGTCAAAACAACATTCATAACATGCATGAGATCACTAAATTTTTCACATATCTTACGGTAAAGAGTGAAATCTGTGTGCATAACTGCACATCTAAAGGGAATCAGAAAACATTGTTAAAAGTGTATCATATGCCCTCTATTCTAGTTTTACTTTTTTCCTGTTCTCATAATTAAGTGGCATGTACAAGGTGGAATAAAAATCTTAAAGAAATGATGGAATCACAAATTCTGTAAATGTATAGCAAGTTTAAGGAGAGCAAAGAATGTTTATAACCTAGTAAGTATTTCTGCTGAGCCTTAGTTGTCCTGTCTCAAGGGAAAAAGGAGGGAATTATATTTGGTAGAAAAAAATGTTTGTTAGTGGAAATTATTGACCTGAAACCATATCATACTGTTAGTGTAACTGAATGTATTAGAAACTGTTTCTATGTAGATGTTCTGTGAAATTGGTTTTTAAACTGTTATAAAAATCTGTTTTGTTTTCTAGGGGAAGGGGAGGGAGGAAGTAAGGAAGAGTTTTGAAAATTAAACTATATTGATGTTTACATTTCCATAATATGTTCCTTTTTCTGTGTGTGTGTGTGTGTGTGTGTGTGTGTGTGTAAAAGTGCCTTCCTCATGAATTTGTTTTTTCTATTAACTCTTAAACCTTTTTCTAGTTTGGCAGCTGAATAAACCAACAGCTTTCTGCATGTCAAACAGCTTGGTCATTTGTCCTCAGCAAAGGAAGTAGGTCCTGCTTTATTTAAGACATATTCACCATTCAATACCACAGAGTTAATAGATATTACTGTCTTTGTGTAGTGTCTCTAATAGGAGGTATCTTGGCATCTGTAGAGAAGAAATACAACTGAAGGAAATGTCTTAAATTCAGCCAAGGCCAAAATTTTAGCCCATTTGTATATATTTTAAGTTCTTACGTTGTACAAAATAAGTACCTGAATAAGCCTTATTCCTGTGTGCTTGGGGTTGTGGGTGAATTTATCACTTTTATATTCTGCTATGTGGGCCTCTGATTAAATATATTTACCATAATTAGGAAATCTTATCCTCTATAGAAATAGTTATCAAAGAAGTAAGGAAATAGAGGCAGACTTGTTGCAGTAGTCCTTGTACCTTGACTCTGGTCTTTTAATCCCATCTGTTTCCTATGCAAAGGGGAAAAAATTCTTGTGTGGCAGAAGGACAGATGGTAGATCCACTCTAGAGGGTTTTCCTGCTGAATATAAGCTTCTATCACATCAATCCATCTGAACATTTTTTCTATTATGAAAACTTTTGGTATTAAAGTATATTATTAAAGCAATAAGGGCCTTGGAAGTCACTTGGATTTTTTCTTACTGATCCATAAATTGTCTTACATGGCTTTCTACTTTTGTCTCCAGTGTTAGAGAATGCAGTGTTTTTTAGAGCAACTCATTAGTTTTAATATCTCTTATTAGGAACCTAGTCATTTATATGGTAATATAGAGGAATGCCTTCTAGGCTTCTGACACTAGCAATACAAAATTATATAAGATACTGTACATAAGAAAATAGCTGGGCTTGGTGGTACATACTTGTAATTCCAGCTACTCAAAAGGTGGAGGCAGAATTGCAAGTTCAAGGCCCACCTAGACAACTTGGCGAGATCCATGTTCCTGGATCTAGTCCCCAGTACCACAAAAACAAACAAAAGGAAAACATTTTTGAAATATATGAATCTAGCCAGGAGTGGTGGCGCACACTTGTAATCCCAGTACACAGGAGGCTGAGACAAGAGGATCACGGGTTTTGGCCAGCCTCAGCTACTTAGGCCCTCTGCAACTTAGTGAGACCCTGTTTCAAAATAAAGAATAAAAAGTAGGGCTAGGGATGTAGCTCAGGGATAGATTGCCTCAGTTACACGCACACACACACACAAAAAGATAAATGAATCAATTATATATTGCTACAAGCCATTTCTACTATCCAGGATCACCTTAAAGGAGTCTAAATCTGAATCAAATAGTAGCCCTTCAAATATTTGAAGATGGCTTATGGTGGAAGATGATTCAAAAGAACTGAATAGAGGTGCCATCCAAGTGTAGTGATTTCACGTGGAAGGAATATTCTAACAATTGAATCTTAGAAGGGGTAGTCAATGGGAGATGTGAAATATATGCATATTTTGTCCAAAGATTTTAAGTTGCATATGCTAAACTCAAAAGGCAGTGTTTTGTTCAAGTGGCTAGGATATATAGAAAAATTTGAAAAGTCTGGATAAATTTACTGGAATTTATGAGGCAACTTTGTGTATGCTGTTTTCAAGGTAGTCCAGCAAGGAACAGTATCTAGATTTAGAGAAACTAAAGGAACTACACTACCAGATATTAAGTTAATGGTTATATATTTGAGTCTGATAGGTTTGTGTAATCTGCCTAGCTCTTCCTTCTAATGGCTGCAGCAGGATGATTATATGAGTGAGACAAAAGGTACAGAACAGTGATAACACAATGACCTGACACTGGGTGACTCACCTGTGTGAGCTGGATAACTGACCGGCTGTTCTCAATGAGATTTGAGAATGAATGCCAGATTTTTCAAAAATAATTAAAAATAGCAAGGTAGCAAGAAGACAGCACTTGGGCAGTTGATTCTAAACTGGAGTCAGTTAAAAATGTTAGCAACATACATGAGTGATGTGTGCACATATGCTTCTATCATCTTGTATGCCATTAAGATGTATGACTACAATGCACCAATAATACAAATGTTAGAGCAACAGCTTAGGGTTGAATCTTTAGAAAGTAAGTTGACTGGAATTTGGGAAACACAGTTGACTTGGACATATGATATGAAAATTTCTGCAACCATTTGGAGAATTTGTTCATAGGTAACCAACCAGTAATCTTCCAGAAGATGACTCAGGATCCTGGTTGTCCGAACAAGATAAAAAAAGATCTTAGTATACACAGATACGAAGCTGATGTATCAAAGTAGATTGCAGTTAGATGGCACCTCTATTAGAATCCAGATAAAACAGCCTGAAAAAGTGCAGTTAGTAAATTAAGGACCTGGTACCTGTTTTGCTGTGGGGAGGGTGGAATGATTACATTTCAGTTACCTGCTAAGCCTATACCTAATATTACCCCTCTCATCTAATGTATCAGCTGTGGAACCTGACACTCCAATGTATCAACTGATGAATCTGCTAGTGGCAGCATCCTGGGGTGGGGGATAGGAGAAGTAACCCAAACAAGGGACCATTCAAGGGTATGGCCATCTTCCATCAAAAAAGACCCTAGATTGATTTTATGGTTGTACCTTTAGTAACCAGAATTGCTGGTTAGAATGGGAGAGCTCTGGTGACATAAACAAGGCACCACTACATTGAAAACCCTAATTACTGTATTAATTGAAGGCCTGCATTAATGTTGGCCTAGTCAGTGCATTTCCATGAGGATTTTTAACAAAGGGGTTGTTTCCTACTTGGTAGGAAAGTAGACTTACCTAGTAACATGAATGCTTTGATCCAAATCCCAGTTTCCTCTGAACCTATCATGTCTATATTGGTTATATTTTATTAAGATACATTTCTTTAAAAAGTATTGGGTTGGGGTTGCCAAATTTATCAAGTAAAAATACAGGGCCCAACACCAAAAAAATAAATGTGTAGGACACCCAAAGCAATTTGGGTTTCAGATAAACAGTTGTGTAAGGCATATGCCAGAAAAGGAGATTACCTGAGATTTAAATTTAGTTGGCTTCGTATGCTTTTATCTATCAGCTCTAAAAATGTATTGGTAATACTGATTAAGCTTGGGTTGACATATAGTTGTTCCCAAGCAACATCTAAATTTTCCATTATGTGTTGTTTTCTTAGCTATAAATACTTGATTAAGGATTAGAGATGTTCACACATTATTGACTGAAGGTTAAGATTGTTGCAGAGTGGTGAAGGAATAAGCCTAATTGCACATAAGAATATTTTTATAGGAGACGTGGCATTTAGCTAAAATAATCACATACCTTACAATCATTTCCAGAGAGCAGTTTTCAAAATGCTATCTCAACAGTAGTTACTAAAATTGTTTCTTATTTGTGTGTTTTAAGCAGTTATCTTCTCACACCTTTGCCTTGAAGGGAAAGATTAAGTGTATTTCTCTTTCTCTCTTTCTCTTTTGCTTTTTCCTAAACACTTGATAGGTAGCACAGTTCTGGCAGCCATTCTCCGCCGCAGAAAAGGTCCACAAATTTGGAACACCTCTCTTTGCCTTGCAGTATTCCCCAAAGACTCAAGGATTTGAAGGCACAAGGTACCCTGGAGGGTTGGGGTGAGAAGCAAAATTGAAAATGAGGGAATATATGACAGTGTATGTTTTCCCTCCACCCCCTTAGCCAGTCAACTAACACAATAGTGAAGGCGTAATCTCTGAAGATATTGAGCCAAACAGAACTAGGGGAACATGGTGATGTTGGTGATGGGCTACTCTGAAGACGGAACAATTGTGAGGATGTCAATGTTAACATTGTGAGCACCAGTCTACTTTCTCCATCCAGTTGTAAAATTTAGCAACTGGGTTTATATCCAGCCCTGCCCATCCCACTCAAAAGAGGACCAGTGGTTAAAAAAAAAAAAGAAGAAAAGAAAAGAAAACTCAACATTTCCTACAGTGAGACCCATTGTCCACAAGCCCTGCTTGTTCATACATGGCTTATAGACACTTGAAATCATTATAAACTGAAGAATCACTAGACATTTGAGGAATCCTTCAATATGAAAGATGAACACAAACTCGAAGATATATCACCAGATACAGAATATATCACATCCATGAAATAAGAACAAGATACTATAAAAAGAAAATTCTGACAGCTATTGGGAAAGTAGAATAGCCAAAATTAAGCACTCAATAAATGTGTTGGGGGGAAAAGTTGAAAATTCATAAAGTAGAACAAA
Source organism: Muscardinus avellanarius (assembly GCF_963383645.1). Taxonomy (NCBI): domain Eukaryota; kingdom Metazoa; phylum Chordata; class Mammalia; order Rodentia; family Gliridae; genus Muscardinus; species Muscardinus avellanarius. The sequence continues at coordinate 126,442,762 of NC_137791.1, forward strand.
AAGTTGAAAAATAGTCAAGGACAAAAGATAATTAGATCACAATGAGATGCAACATCTGATTAATAAGAATTCTAAAATGAAACGGGTAAAGAGGGAGAAAAGTAACATTTCCTGAAAATGTAGGACAATAGACTAAATTTAAAAAGATTCCCCTACTGCCTTGCTCAGTGCATTAAGAAACAAATGTTTGGCCAGGCGTGGTGGCGCACGCTTGTAATCCCCGGGCTTGGGAGGTGGAGACAGGTGGATTGCGCAGGTTTGAAGCCAGCCGCACTGGTTTAAGAGACCCTGTTTCCAAATTTAAAAATATAAAAATAGGTCTGGGAGTGTAGCCCAGAGGTAAAAGGGCTTCCAGTAACCCCAGAACCACACACACACACACACACAAAAAAAGAACGCTTATTATTATGTTTCATGATGGCCAGGATTAAGAAGATCCTCAAAGTTTCCAGGGAGAGGGATAGATTAGGTAAAAAGGATTTCAGAATAAATAGCATTCAGACAGGTGCTGAAAGACTATGAAGGCAAAACCTTTAAACTTAAAAAGGAGAAATGATTTCTAACCTAGACTTCTCTACCTAAGACAATCCAGTCAAGTGGGGCTGTAATAAAGTCTTTAAACTTGCATTGTCTCAGAATGTTATCTCACCATCTACGTTTCTTAGGAGGATTTTGGAGGATGAACTTTCCCACACAAGAGAGTAGTCTAAGTAAGAAGCATGGGATTCTGAAACCATAGTCTAACAAAGGAAAGCAATGAAGGGAAGTCTCAGGAGGGATACTGTGTAAGTAAGTAGGATGGGGGTTCCAGGAAGTCGGTCCCTAGGAAACCTTGGCACAGTGAGGACATGGTTATTTACCTTTTTAAAATAATGTTTTTATGCCGGGCATGGTGGCGCATGCTTGTAATCCCTGCGCTTGGGAGGCAGAGGCAGTGGGATCACGCAGGTTTGAAGCCAGCTTTGCTGGCTTAAGAGACCCTGTTTCCAAATTTAAAGTGTGTGTGTGTGTGTGTGTGTGTGTGTGTTTGTGTGTGTGTGTCTGTGTGTGTGTGTCTGGGAGTGTAGCCCGGAGGTCAAAGGGTTTCCAGGAACCCCAGTACCGCCAATAAATATATAAATAAATATTTCAAAATCTGTGGCATGGGCCTATAATTCTAGTATTTGGAAGGCTGACAGGAGGATTACAGGTTCAAGGCCAGCCTCAGCAACTTAGAAAGGTCCATAGCAATTTAATAAGACCCTGTTCCAAAATCTAAAGGGCTACAGGGTATGGCTTGGAGGCAGAATGCCCTTGGGTTCAATCCCCACTACCAAAAAAATAAAAATAATTATACTTTGAAATTTCATATGCTTTTTACTTTTATCCAAGTTGCTGGTCTATAACTTATCCCTATATATTTTAGATTCCTTCCTATAAGTTTTTTTTAGGGTTTTTTCTGTGCTTTGTTTTTATAATCAGAATAAATTTCCTTTTAGTTATAAATGATCTGTATACTGTTACCAACTTTATTAAGTTAACCATTCCAGGCCCACTTGTTCCTTTTAAAAAAAAAAATGAGGTAACATAAAAGTGAGATGATAACATAGAGTAAAATATACATAAAATGCACGAATCATAAGTATACTTTTCAATGATGTTTCACAAATGTATATATTCATATAAAGACCATATTAAGATGTATAGATGCTTAGATCATAATACAAAAAATACCAGATTCCTTAGTGCCCTTTTTCAGTCTATACCTCTCCCAGAAATAACTAATCTTCTATAAAGAAGTTAGTTTTGTTTTCTCATATTACATGTGGGATGCGAGCATACAATATATGTTGCTTTATACTTTGTTTCTTTTATCAGCATATTTGTTCATTTTTACTATTATGTGAATATTCATTTTTATTGCTGTTGACTGTTCTATTTATTTATTCTTTCACCTGGTGTTGGCATTTGAGTTCTTACCAAGTTTTGACTCAATAAAGCTTCAATAAACATTCTGTGTGTGGGGTTTTTTGTGGATATGTGCACTCATCCCTTTTGGATATATGTACCTAGGAATCCTAGGATTAGCATATGTTTTGTTTTAATAAAACCCACTTTCCAAAGTGATTGTGTCATTTTATACTCCCACCAGTGAACAACATGTGAAAGTTCCAGTTGTTTCATATCTATACATTTTAATTTTACTCTCTCTCAGATCTTTTAATTTTACTCATCCTAGCGGTTACATAATGATATCTTATTGTGGCTTTAATTTACATTTCCATGAATACTTGTATTGAGCACTTTTTTTGCTTATTAGTCATTCAGTTACTTTTTATAAAGTACATGTTCAACACTTTTTACCCACTTGTAAACTACCATGTTAAACTACTGAGATGTAGGGGTTTATTTTAGCAATTACCATTACCTTAACTAATATTATTGCAGATGTTGTTAATGTGACTAAGTATGAACCATTGTTACTGACTGGGTACAATTTTAGGAGTGCCAAATATGATAGTAAAGGAGGCAGTTAGCTATTAAGCCTACTAAAGGCCAGGGCCATTGCCTAAGAAGACAACTGTTGGATATTAAGGTATACACAGACCCCTATACATCCCTAATGGTGACTTAAAAATATTAAGGGGTTATATAAAGAAGTGTAAAAGTAATTGTGAGCTCTTTTTGGCCCATGAGCCATATTATTATAACCAGAGTTTTACAGTATTAGCCAGTTACTAGTGATCAAATAAAACAGAAATGAGGAGATGGATTGGTATGGAAGAAATGTATTCTTCCTTATTACTTTGGTAATAAACATAAAATGAGTCAGAAAGTAATACATGTTTTAAATGCTAATGTATGAATAGCAGTGGTTGTCTCTAGGGACTTAGAACCTATGACTAAGAACAAGTTTGAGGGAGATTTTTCACTTTATATTTGAATATTGTACCATATGAATATATTATGTAAGTAAAAATACATTTTTGAATAACATTTTTTGATTAACTGTGAGCATCGATTAGTGTGGCAAGATACAACTTCACTGGATTTCAACACAATTTCTATAAAATCTTGCATAAATTCCTGAATTAGATTGCAAAATTGATAACAATTTAGTAAGTATGCTTAATGATACTCTTCCCTTACACGCAAAAATTTTAGTTATTATGCCTATTAAAGTCAGTGTTAAAATTCAGTGTTAAGTTCAGTTTTAAGCAGAACTTAAAACTACATCTCTGAATCACTATATCTCAAAATGGTAAGTCAAGATTTTGTAAAACTGTTGACACATCCAGTTGCATTGCTGCTTTTAAAATGTTATATTGCATCATAATATATTAATAATACATTAACACTCCAAAAGTTCCATCAAATAGCCAGCTGCTATGGGAAGTCAGAGATCTCTGGCAAGAATATTCACGCAAAGGTGCCCTCAGAGATGTGACTTGAGCTGAAACTCAAAGGCTGATAGCACTTGACTAGAAGAGAGGATGAGAACATTACAAAGAAGAGAGGAAACTGTCAAGATTTCTATGGTCCACTAAAACAGTTCTTAAGTGGGGGCTGGTAGTGTCCACAAGGGCATCGTTGAAGTCATGGTATATCCTAGACCTACTAGAGTGTGTGTGTGTGTGTGTGTGTGTGTGTGTGTGTGTGTGTGTGCGTGTGTGTGTGTTGCTGCGGATTAAACTAAGGCATTCTACTTCTGAGCGATACCTAAAGCTCTTGGTAATTTTTTGTGTGTATGGTAATAGGGATTGAACCCAGAGGCATTCTAACTTCAAGCTATCCCCTGAGCCCTTTTTTGTGTGTTTGTTTAAAAACAGGGTCTCTCTACTGAGAGCTCACTAATTGCTGAGGCTAGCCTTGAACATGAGTCTCCAGTCTCAGCCTCCCAAGTACTGGGATTACAGAAGTGCACCACCACACCTGGGCCTTTGATCATTTTTATGCTTACCAAAATTTGAGTATTTCTTACTCCATGTAAGTACTCTCAATGATATTTGGATTTATATTGCAGAGACATAACAAAGTAATTTTAAAACAACAAATAAAGCAGGGGTCAATCCCAGAAAAGGAAATTGAGAAGTGGCTACACAGCAGATTCAACCCTAGATCAGCCATCTTGCCAATACTTAATTCCTTTAAAAGCATTTGTGTTTCCTTTGAAAACAGAGCACTATACTACTCTGTAACAAATGGAAATAGAAAGTTCATTTCTGGGCCTTTTTTTTGGGGGGGGGTAGAAAATTCAATTTCTTTGAATTCTAGTAAAAGACTAGAAAGGCATCATATGGATGCCAAATTATGTGGTTCTGGGGATTGAACCCAAGGGAAGTCTACCTCCAAGCTATAAACTCCGACCCTATTTTTTTAAATTTGGAAACAGGGTCCCCCTAAGTTGCTGACAGCCTCACTAAATTGCTGAGGCTGGCTTTGAATCTGTAATTCTCTATCTCAGCCTCCCAAGTATTGCGATGACAGGTGTGCCTCACCAGCCCAGCTTGTTTTGTTTTAATCCCTGTGTTCCACACCTTTGTTATCACTAACAATTCTAAGGTAAGCTGGAAACACTATCAGTCCTAGAGTCTCTAAACTCATATTGCCCAGAAGCTATTTCTAAAACAAGTCATGGCACTCATAATGATTATATTAATATTTAATATAGCCTTATTTTGCCATAAAACCATTTATTCCAAAATGTCATGTTCCATGATTGATGTTAATATACTGAAGACTCAGTGAATGTATTCTCCTTTTGTGACAAAGGGTTCTTTCTTCTCTGCCCAGATTAGATGGAAGACATGATAACATTTAAATGCTACTTATAAAAACTTGGTACTAGTTAGTGTATGTTAAAGTAACAGTAAAAGGATAATTCCATTTTAAGCTATGTCTTCTTAAATTTGTCACTCAAAAATGGGGATATTTATCAGAAAACTTTAACTTTTTAAATAAGATTTGAAGCCAGGTATGGTGGTGCACACTTGTAATCTCAGTACTTGGGATGCTGAGACAGGAGGATTGAGGGTTCTCAGCCTGCCTCAGCTACCTAGTGAGGTCCTCCGCAACTTAGGCCCTGTTTCAAAATAAAGAATAAAACTAACAACTCGGACTTCCGGGAATATGGCGACCGAGAAAAGCGGGGCTTAAGAGCCCCGCTAACAACCAATCTCCATTACCACGAAATCAGCGCCTTTCATAGCCAGAAAACACCATCACCAGAGAAACAAAAAAATCACCAGGCTTCAGAGAGAAAGCGGACTGAGAACAGAGCTCAGAGCCACAGAGGAGCCACTGGCGGAACAGCCAGGCGGATTTCTCGGCAAAGGAACATCTAAAGCTCCCAGTGGCTGAGTTCAGCACACGCTGCAGGGATTCAGAGTAGAAATCAAAATCAAGAAGAAATACGCCAGCCTCACGGCCGAGGGCGTGGCAGCGGCGCCATATTGCCACCGGTGGCATCAGCAGTGAATTCACCGAGTCCAGTACGGCTACATCTGCGTACTCAAGAACAGTGAGTCAAATTGCGGGCCACAGAGGAGAAATCCCAGTACTGTACTCCCTGGGACTTGACTCAGTGGGGGAGTGGCGGTGGCAGAGATATCACACCATAGGAGAACGTGCAACCTGGCACCCCCCACAGTCTAAAGCAGCCTCTATCGACTCTCTGGGTCAGAGACTCTGTGATACAACCCAGTAAAGGAGTAGTGGGGTCAGAGATACTACTGACTCGAGATCCAGAACACCTTAAGTGAAGTCATAGTGACCCAAGGGAAGAACCCAGAGAAGGCACAAACTTCCGAAATCATGGGAAAGAGGAATATTACTGGAGCAATGAATGCCCACAACCCCACAACATCAGAACCCGATAAAACAGAAAATCAGAGATTTCTAGAAGATCAAATCAGGAAAATAACTAGAAATAATAGAGGTGCTTCGAAAAGAACTCAGAGAGACCCAAAAAGAGATAAAGGATGCAATTAATGAAGTAAAGGCCTCAATTCAAAGCACAAACAACCAATTAGACCACATGGAGAACAGAATCTCGCTCTTAGAAGATGATCATTCCATAAATGAATGCATAGTTTCTAATCTAGAAAAAAATATCCGACAGCAGGAATCTGATATTGAAGAAATATGGGCCCATTTTAAGAGAGCTAACCTAAGAATAATTGGAATAGAGGAGGGAAAAGAAAGTGATACCAAAGGGATCAACAATCTCTTCAAGGAAGTAATAGCAGAAAATTTTCCAAACATAGAGCAAGAGGTCGATACACAGGTCCAGGAAACTTATAGAACTCCCTTTAGACAGGATCGGAAAAGAGGATCCCCACGCCACATAATTGTCAAAATGACCAATGTGGAAGCCAAGCAGAGAATCTTAAAGGCAACAAAAACAAAGGGCCAAGTGACATTCAAAGGCAAACCAATTAGAATCACTCCAGACTTCCCAAACCAAGTCATGAGAGCCAGAAGGGCTTGGAGTAACATATTCCAAACTCTGAAAGAAAACAACTTCCAGCCAAAAATTTCCTACCCAGCAAAACTTTCTATCAAATTAGATGGAGAAATAAGAAGCTTCCATGACAAACAGAAACTGAAGGAATTTATGTCTTCAAAACCAGCACTAGAGAAAATACTCAAAGAGATTAACTACAAAGAAGAAATAGGTAACAGACACCAGAACCAGAGAAATAAGATTTTCCATCCAACAGACAACTAAGATTGGTTATCTGTGGAGATTCATTATTTATGTTAGTCTTTTACCTATCTCTAAATTGTATTGTTTGCCTTTATTGTTAATTTTTAGGATTTCTAGTTGGAATATTAATATACCTTCAGATATAGCATTTGGAAATATTTTATCCCATTCTATTAGTAACTTTTAACTCTGTTTACATGGTCTTTGGATATACAATATATTTTTTTTATTTTTTAGGGAGTTTGTATACTCTTCTGTTGCCTGTGCCATTGAAATCATATCCAAGAAATCACTGCCAATTTCAATGTTGTGAGGTTTTATGACCTAGATTTTCTCCTAAAAGTTTATAGTCTTAAGATTTATATTTAGGTCTTTTATCTATTTTGAGTTAATATTTGTATATGGGATTAGGTAAGGGTCCAATTTTATTCTTTTCCATGTAATTATTATTTTTCAACAATATTTAGTTAAAAGATTATTTTTTCCACCACCAAATGTTCATGGAAACCTTGTCAAAAATAACTTGACAATATAGGGAAGAGTTTAGCTCTAGGCTTGTATTTAACTCCAATGGTTTATATATCTGCCTTTAGAATAGTACTACACTGTTTCAATTATTGTAGCTTTATATGGTTTGAAATCAGAAAATATATATCTTCTAGCTTTGTTCTTTTTCAAGATTGTTTTGGGTATCTAGAGTCCATATTCCATATTAGGATAGATTTTTTTTCTGAAAAATAAATATATAAATATATGATAGTTTCACTAAAAAAAATAGAAAAAAATATTCTCTGGTAAGAAAGAAAGTAAAAAGAAATATTGAAATGTTATCTTTAAGTCATCAAAAGCTTGGTATCAGACAAATGAAACTGTTATGTGAGATTATCATTTTTAATTTAGGATAAATTGCTATAATACTAGATGTCAACCACTAAGCCAAGCATGGGAGGGAGGGATGGGGAGAAAATGGGGTGGGGATCGGGTGGGGGCTGACTGGGCGATGTGTGCATGTATGTCTACAAAAGTTTGTATCCTACTATGATGTATGAATACAGTGCACCAATAAAAAATTAAAAAAAAAGAAAAAAAAGAATAAAACTGGGACTAGGGGTGTGGCTCAGTGGTAGAATGTGCCTGGGTTCAACCCCCAATACCGCCCTCCAAAAAAGAGGTATGACATAAGTGCTACTAAGAAGTGCAGAGCCTTTAGAACATATTTTAGGGGCATGCAAAGGTCTCCAACTATAGGGGTGATCTTCATGAGGGAGTGACTTTCAGGCTGAGATCTGAAAGAAGAGTGAGTGAGTCAGGCATCAGGTCCAGGGGAAGTAACCCTCTAGGTAAAGGCTAGTGAAATGCTCAAGAATGTGATCTTGTTAAAAGGAACAATGATAACAATAATAGGTTTGCCCATGCTACTTAACTGATTCAGAAAGAAAATTACTAAGCAAAAGCATTAACCTAAGCAAATGTACCTAAGTAAATTTCTACTAAAGAAATCGCCTAAGGCCTCATCACTTAGGCTATCTGTTTGGTAAAGAATTATGTTCATTCCTGTTGGGACAGCCATTTAGCCACCTGGAAAAACATAAAGTCTAAATTCTAAGTACTATATGAGCATAAATCCCAGCTAGATAAAAATGTAAACATTTTAAAAAATGAAACCATTAGAGTGCTACGAGTAACTGGATTGTGCCTTTGTATAACCTGGAGTGGAGGTAACCTTGCTAAACATGAGCCAAAAATTTATAAGAAAAAGATCAATGGACCTGCCAGCACAAAAATGTAAAATGCTTACAAAACATAGGAAAGCTAGAAGAAATCACTAATGGGTGAAAGCTTTATAAATATATGATAAAGTGCTAAAAGTGCCTACAAAGGGAGAGGTTTTTATAATCAGGGAAAAGCCAAAACAAGCCAAAAACAAAACAAAAGCCAAAAAAGATCAAAACAATGCCCAAAGTATTAGTAACATTGATCAATTGGTGTTGGGTTCTACTAGGGATTTTAAGAAAAATGGTATGTGGGGATAGGCAGTGTTTCTGCAGAAATACATGCGCATCTATGCAAGAACCCACGTGCAACATTATCAGGTAGAAATGGCCTTGATGCAGTGGTATAACCTCCAAATGCAGTTATCAGGCCATCCATCCCAGATGTCATGAGCCGGCAGTCTCAGGCCCCAACTAAGATGCTCAGATTATATGGCTTATCACTGAAACGAAAAGAAACTGGAAAGATATAGTGAAGGTTAAAGCATTTAGGACAAGGCCCAAAGGAGGCAGGAGCACAACTTTACCTGACTCCTGCGGTACACAGCATCATTATCTCCTGTGCTACGCCACCCTTTCCCTCTGACACTTTAGCATGAGGACCATAGTTAAAACGAAAAAGGAGAGGAGGCTCAGAGGTGCTAAGAGCCAGTACATGTTTACTGTGTGCAGGGACAGTGCCTTGTTAATGGTCTGCTGAGGGCCATGTCTCTAATCTGAGTTCTGTGTTAGAGCATACATGTTTCAGGGATGAGGTAGATGAAGGTGTAAAGGTGGCATCGTCCGTACCTTACCTCTTGGCCTTTCTCATCCTATCTTATGTTACAGGACTCTTGTTCCAACCTTTTTACTCACAATCCATTGGCTCTCTCTGTCATAGCTTAAGTATTCTACTACTTGTTTACCCATTATACTGAACATGAGTTTTATATATTATTTTCCTTTAGAACAGAACTGAACACTGTCATAAGGCAGCAAACATATATGGAATAATTTTCTTAAAAATAAAAAAGGCTAGGTATGGTGGCACACACCTCTAATCCCAATACTTGGAAGACTGAGATAAGAGGATTTCAGGTTCAAGGACAGCCTCAGAAACTTAGTGAGACCCTATTTCAAAAATAAATAAATAAATAAATAAATAAATAAATAAAGCCTCCGTGTGAAGCTTGAAGGTAGAACACCCTGGGTTCAATCCTCAGCACTATCTAAAAGAAAAAGAAAGAATTTTTCAATATAGGATAGAATAAATCATTAATTTTATATAATGGAATACTGACTGTTAAAAGTAGAAATGTAGATCTTTATCTACATTCTTGACAAAAATCAAAGTGTCCACTTTATATTACTGAGTGAATAGGGTTCAATCACCTTATGGACAGTGTCTCATCTGTGTTCTAAAATACATATATATGTGTATATATATGTGTATATATATGCATATAACATTTTCTGTATATATACAAGTAAATGTCTAGAAGGATCTTTTTCAAAATATTAACAGTAATTTTTTATGGTTGAAAATTTGGAATGATATTTGCATTTTTCTTATTTCTTATACCATTACAGGTAAAGTTTCGGGGATACTACAAAAAGCTATCTTATAATCTAAATTTTTAAATTTTCATATTGCCAGCCTTGTGTTCTATAAAGAATATAGCCTTTGAAGTAAGATATACCCAGATTCATTTACTAGTCATATAAAATTGGGTACTTAGCCCTAGATTAAATTTCCTAGTCTGTACAATGAGGATAACAATAAGTTCCATAGAGAAGGTAAGAACATGTGCAAAGGGTTTAGCACCAAGATCACGTTAGTGGCCTAACATATGTTCTATACCCTCATCTTTGATAAAGTACCTAATTCTCTCCTGCCCTCTGTTTCATTCCTGATGGTATAAAAGTCCCTACTAGTCACAGTGCTGGTAAATCCTAGGGCTTATAATACTCTTTCCAAGGCAGTTGGACTCATGGTATCTTGATTACAGTGGCTGTGGTCCAACAAAACTGGGAAGAGAATCTAAGTGTCTCCCTATTTTCCATGATAAAGTTGAAAGTATAGTAGATGCTACTGAACCTAATAAAGTCATCGTTTAGTAACTTCATCTTGGGATTAGACTGCACCTTCAACAACCTTGCATGTATATACGATCATCTAGAGCAGTGGTTTTTCAAGTCTTTTCAGACCTGACTTCCTTATTCATAGCATCCGTATTGCTATCTTAAAATTCATAGGTAATATGCTTTACACATAGTTTTAAGATCATAATTTCTTGGCAGTAAGGTAAAGAAAAATGCAAAGAAGTACTTTTATGTGTAGATGTTCTTACAGCTTTATAACAACATGATACTCAGATGCTTACACACGTAAGCAGACTCACGATGAATATGGTGGATGTCCCGACTTCAAAGTGTGCTCATTGACACCCAGACACCACGGGCCACGTGGCCATTGATGACGTGTTTCCACACCGGCGAACAACTTTTGCTAACATTCCTGTTGTCCACAGAGTGATTACATTCCTGTAAAATATGATGTACAACAAAATACTGCAGGAAAAAAATACTGCAGAAAATATGCTCTATATACAGCCTGGGATTAAGTTGGGAACTTGTTTAAAACATGGATCCCTGGCCCTCTCTGCTGAGAAGTTTTTGCCTACAAGGGCCTAGCATGTGACCCAAGAGTCTCTTGCTGACAATTCTGAGTGGAGTATTTCTTCTCTAAAGCAACCGGGGGAGGAAAGGCTGTCCTGGAAAGGGAACTTAAGATGAAAACCCAGAAGCCCCACACCCAGGCTGGCCATGCTTATGCAGCTTAATGTGGTGGTGGGGATTAAGGAATCTCGAGTAGGAATAGCTTGGTTTCGGACACTTTTCTGCTGTTTGTAATTGCCTGACTTGGTACGAATTCTCTGGGTCAATTTCCCTCATCTATAAAAATGAGCATATTACCTAAACTTGCTCTGTTCATGAAGATTATCAAAACTCTTGATTTAAGGCTGTTTGTAAAATGATATATATTAACCATGCGAACTACGTGTTAGGATGGAGCCACGCTTTAGATGAATGCGGTCAGGTGCTGTCACTTCCCCCCAAATCCTGTTTGAAACCAGGGAAAGCAAACCTGAAAGAAATGTAGCCAAGCAAGCCCTCCCCTCCTAAACTGAAAAGGCCGGCTCCATCTGTTCCTCAACTCCTCCATCCCTCCCCGCGTCCTCCTTTCCCACCCCTGCCACCAGCCTTGCTACCTCTCAGATGATGTTTGCTCTGGAATCACCACTTCCTGCTCTCTGCTTTATCGTCTTAGATTTCGGTCTCCCGCTCCCCGCCTCCCTTTTTGGGGAACCTCCAGCGATCCTGCCAGGCTCCTCCTCAAGGAGGGGGAGGGGTCCCGCTCCTGCGTGCGCCCCCACAGCTCTCTCGGCATCCCGCCCTCACCTGCGTGTCCAGAGCTGGGAGCGTCCAGAGCCGCAGGTGCTTGTGCCCAGTCCTTCACCTACCCCCACCGCGGGCACCTCGCCGGAGTCTTCCCGACTCGCCCAACTGCGAGAGGCTGCAGCCTGGCGCTTGCCCCTCCGTGGCCTGGGATGCCCATGGTGGGCTGGGTCCCTAGCCACCGAGCCCGGAGCTCCTCGTCACCCACGCGTCCCAGGGCGCCGCGCTAGGGCAGCGCAAACCTCCCCAAGCCCGCGCCCCCAGCCGCAGAAGCTCGAGCTCGGCGCCCGCCCGCTCTGCCGGGGCGCCTGGGTCCCGAGCCCAGGCAGGGTGGGTGGGCCCGAGAGGCGGGCCCCTCGGGAACGCCGGCGCGGCGCTGCCCGCAGGACTGCAGTGCCACCTCGCCCAAGGAAACCCACACGCTCGCACGGCCGCGCGCGCACGCACGAACACACGGCGGCCGGGGAGCGCGGGCCGGAGCCTCGGGTGCGGGGCGCCCCAGGGTGCGATGGCATCTGCCCTCAACAGCAAAATGCACCCGCCCGGGACTTGCCCGAGCTCCCGAGCCGACGGCCGCGGGGGCGCGGGCCGGAGAATGGACTGTGATCCCGACATGCACGTCAAAATGTGCAAGAAGATCGCCCAGCTCACCAAGGTAAGGCGGGCGCTGCGGCGGCCGGGGGCCGGGGCCGGGGAGCGAGGGAGGGAGGAGGCAGGCGCGCCGGACCCGCAAACTTTGTCCCGGAGGCCAACCGGTCCTAAATCGGGGCGACTTGACCTTCCGAAGGCCGCAGAGCCAGGCGGATCCCTGCCAAAGAAACTCCCCCAGCCTGCTCGCCCGCCAAGCAGGTGGGCTGTGGTTTTCCCAAGGTGAGAAGTCATGGGAGTGTGACGTGTGTGTGTGTGTGTGTGTGTGTGTGTGTGTGTGTGTGTGTGTGTGTGTGTGCGCGCTTTCCTTTGCCAGCTGTGCCCTAGCGATCGTGCTTGGAATGTTGTGGTTTCTTTCAACGCCCTACTTTACAGCTGCGGAGATCACGCGAGCTCTGTTTAAACACTGGATTCACTTATTCCTTCATTCAACAAATATTCCAGTCATTTGTTGAGTGCCAGCAAGCTTGCGTGGCACCGTAAAGCTGGAAGGCAGCCCGGGGGACTTACTATCAGACTGGCTGCAGACGTGTGTAGAAGCATAAATGGGGAAGTGCGCGCTTCACTCTATAAGGATGGGACCAGAAAGGACCTTGGGGGGTCAGCCAGCCCATCCCCTGACCTCATCCCAGGGCGCTGGATGTCTTGTAGGCAGGTGCCTCCAGGGCTCTGAAGCCGCCCAGTTAGGAGCCTTTCGTCATAGGTCCCTCTCCTGTTCCTGGTCTGTAGGTGGAGAGCAGCATCCTTCATCTTCTGCGCAAGGTTTGAATGAGTGGATGATCTAGCTGTGTGCTTGGGTTTTCTTTTGGGTCTCCTAATAAACTTGTAACACATGCCTGCCAGTAAAGGTCATGGTTTGATTCTAGCCTGGAGTGGGCGAAAAGCGCTCCTTCTCCGCTTCTCTTCCCACACTCACTTTTTTTTTTTTTTTTTTTTTTTTTTTGGTGTGATCTCAAGCACTCCCTTCCCTCGCAATTTTGCAGAATCAAGCCCAGAAACTGGGAGTGGGACACTACTAGCCGCCCTATCCCACCCCTCCAGTTAACTTGCTCGCCATGTCCAAACAGTGATCCCTTTAAGTCAAAGGCTGGAAAACAAGAATGGAAATAACAGGAGGAGGCCTTAGCATGTACGGCTGGGCACCTACATTCATTTAAATAGGGCTACCAGTCAAAAAACTTATTTACTCAAGGACCTAGAAAGACACAGCATAGTACAAGGAATCTCTGTATCTTCACAGGTTCTAAAATATTTTTGGAAACACAAGATAAGAACTAGAAGACACAAATATGTCACCACTTGCTTACACCAGTTGCTCAGCAGACATTACCACATCATTTCATTTGCTACATCAATGTATGAGTAGAAATAGCAACAAAGGATATGTGATTAGGGGCAGAAACAAGAGAAACCTATGGAAGAAAAATGATCCTTGAATTCACTGTGAATTTTCTGGCCTGCCTACTGCGTGCTAGGCACTGTGTTGAATATGGCATAAAATTTAGTAAGACACAGCCCCTGCCGGTGTGACATGCCAACACATAAACAGACCATTTCAATATAATATGGTAATCATTCTACTCGATATTTCTGGTGCATCTATTATGTGCCAAGCACCGAGGATATAAGAGTAAAGAAGACAGACATGGCCCCTGGAACACAGTAGGCAATGCTTCTTACAGCATGTTCTTCATGACAGATCATGGTTGGTGATTATGTGGTGCCTCTACCATTTTTTAATATCAATTGCTTAAATTAGAAAATTTTGATATTGATACCACTTTTCTTTTGGCAACTTTTTATATCACATGCATTTTTTACATCTGCACATTTAATCCTCCCATAAGTTTTATTTTAATTATGTTTTTGATGGTTTAACTTAATCCAGGTGAAATTATTGTGATTATTAATATTTAGGCTTATTTTTCCATCACATTTCGTGTTTTCCACTTACCATTCTTTTTATTTGCTTCCTTTTTTCCATTTTTGCCCCTCTATTGGATTAGTAATCAAGATCCTACTTCTGGTTTGAGAGCTCTGTGTTTTATTTTTATTCTTCTCAGAGTTATCTTTTTCAGCATAGATGCTTAACCTCAATATTTTCCCACAAACTTATCATATAATTGTTTTTTCCTACGAAATAGCTTTGCACACTTTACCCACTTAAAACTCTCCCCTTTCCCATCTTGTCATACTAATGAGAGTTTTATCTTCCCTTTTTAAGTTTAGAAATAGTTTTTGTCAGCCGGGCGTGATGGTGCACGCTTGTAATTCCAGTGCTTGGGAGGCAGAGACAGGAGGCAGAGACAGGAGGATTGAAGCCAGCCGCTCTGGCTTAAGAGACGCTGTTTCCAAATTTTAAAAAGTATAAAATAGGTCTGGGAGTGTAACCCGGAGGTAGAAGTGCTTCCAGAAACCCCAGTACCACACAAAAAATCATTTTTGTCAAAAGTTAATTGAATTTACTGACATTTTATCAATTTTTCTGCTCATTTTTAAAATCCAAAGTGTTTCCCTTAGATTTACTTTTGTCCAGAATGAAGTTCATCCTTTATTGGTTCTTTCTGTAGGGGGCTGTGTTTGGGAAAGGAATACTTTGTATATTTGAAAACATCTTTGTTTTGCTTACTGCTGTGTGATAATTTATCTGGGTATAAAATTCTACCGAACAGTTATTTTTATACAGCATACTCTTAATAGTACTCCATTAACTTCTGCTACTAATTCTTGCTGGTTAAAAATTTTTATCACCAATCTAATATCCATTCCTTTGTAGGTAATCTGCTTTTTTTTCTCCTTGATAAACACTTCAGATTTTTGTTATTTATATATTTTCCCCCTTTTTTGTGGTACTGAGGATTGAACCCAGGGGCATTCTACCTCTGAGTTACACTCCCAGCCTTATTTTACTTTTTATTTTAAGCCAGTTGCAAAGGACCCTCTTAAATTGCTGAGGCTAGCCAGGAACTTGTGATCCTTCAGCCTTAGCCTCCCAAGTACTGGGATTTCAGGTGCACACCATCATACCTGGTTTGTTGATCTTTGATATCCAACAGTTTCACTGAGCTGGCTTGGTGTTAGTTACTTTATCCTTTCAGAAAAAGGACAGTCCTTTCTATTGAGGACTCATGTGTTTTCTTTAATCCTGTAAAATTATCAGTGACTTTTCTCCTGAAATGTTTCCTTACCATTGTCTCCATTCTCTTTTCTGGAACTACCATTAGGTGAGCTTCCCCATCTATCCCAAAATGTTATTTTTTAATTAATTAATTATTTTGGTGGTACTGGGGTTCCTGGAAACCCTTCTACCTCCGGGTTACACTCCCAGACTTATTTTTTTTATATTTTTTATTTGGAAACAGGGTCTCTTAAGCCAGCAAGGCTGGCTTCGAACCTATGCGATCCTTCTGTCTCCGCCTCCCGAGCACGGGGATTACAAGCGTGTGCCACCACACCCGTCCAAAATGTTATTTTTTTAAAATACTTTTATTGATGCATTGTAATCGTACATCATAGTGTCTCTGTGTTATATCCTAGTGAGTTCCTTAATCTCACCTTCCAATTTGCCAATCCTCAAAACAATTTTTCCAATCCAGAGTTTTTCTCATCTATTTTAATAATTACCTTTTCATTTCCAAGATTGATACTTCTATTTCCTTTCTGCCTGATTTTGATTAATAATTTCTTGATTAATTTTTACAGCTTAATTGAGGTGTAACTTATATATGAAAATACCCTGTTTTAAGTGTGCAATTCAGCATTTTTATTAAATTTATAGTCATTAAACCACAATCATAAATTCTGTACCAGAATATATCCATTGCTCCAAAGAAAACCAAGCCTGTGCCTATTTTTAGTTAATCCTTGTTCATATTCTCAGCCCTAAGCAACCTTTAATTTATTTTCTGTCTCTTTGAATTTGTCTTTTCTGGATAATCCATATGAGTGAAACCATATAATTTTGATCCTTCTCATCTGGCTTTTTTATTTAACTACTAAATCTTAGCATAATGTGTTAAAGAATCATCCATATTGTAACACACATCATTAAATCATTTCTTTTTATAGCTCATTTATTTATGTCTTGTGTGGATACTATGTTTTGCTTTCCATTCACCAGCTTACAGATATATTCACTTTGGGGCTATTATAAATGATACTGCTATGAATATTACATTCAGGTGCAACTCTTTGTGTGCTCTTGGGTAGATACTGAGGTGTTGAATTGTTTGGTTGCGTGTTACATTTATGTTTAACTTTTGAGAAATTGAGAAAATGTTTTCCAAAGCGACTGTACCATCTTATATTCTTAGACTTCCTAGTATATCCCTCAAGCACCCAATTCTCAAATCACATTAAAGCAAAACTCTTTCCATTACTCTGCTTTGCACATATCTTTCTTTTTTGTGCTTATTTTAAAATGTTCAGTTGACACATAAAAGTTGTACATATTTATAGAATAAAATGTGATATATCAATACATAGTATACCAGATCAAGATAATTAGTATGTTCATCAACTCGAACACATCATTTCTTTGTGGTGGGAACATTTAAAACCTTTTCGACTAGCTATTTGGAAATACACAGTTAATTATTGATTATTGTCAACCACATTTACTTTGCTGTGCTATAGAACATTAGAAGTTGTTCATGTCCAACTGTACCCCTGTACCTGATAACCATCCTCTCTCCTTCTCAGCCTCTGATTACCACTACTCTGCCATTATGACAACAACTCTCTTATTTCTAAGCTTTCTTAGCTTCTGAGCTTATAAGAACATGCAGTATTTGTCTTTCTGTGCCTGACTTATTTCACTTAATATAATGTCTTTCAGTTTGATTACTCATATTGCAAATGACAGGATTTAATTCTTTTCTATGGCTGAATAATATTTCTGTGTGTGTGTGTGTGTGCATTTTTTGTTAATTCATCCATCAATGGATACCTACGTTAGTTCATATCTTAGCTATTATGAATACACATTCATCTCTCTGTTTTTATTTTGATGCTTTTTCTCCTGAAATATCTTTATCTCTAAAAATTAGATCTTCTTTATCTTCAAATTCCCATTTCTTCTAAGAAATACCCTTGAAAAACCTCACTTTCTGATTAAAATGTGTCGATGATCAGTTATGGATTATTTTTTTGTTCACCTGTTTCTTCAGTAGTTCATACAATGCCTGGTACATAGTAGATCTGAAGCAAACTTGCTAAATTCAATTAAAGTTTCCTCCCATTGATTTGGCTAAAATTTCTTTCAGGATACATATCCATAAGGCATTATAATTGATTTGTATTTAGTATGTTTTTTAAAATAATAAATCCTTTAATTTTATTCAAAATATTTTACAACAGATAACTCACGATATGGTAGTATAGTACACTGATATTCACAACAATATAAAGTCCAAGATGTATATTAAAATCACCTAGAGGGCTTTTGGGGGGGTTTTGGTGGTACTGGGGGTAGAACCCAGAGGCTTTCTACCTCTGGGCTATACTCCCAGACCCATTTTATATTTTATTTGGAACCAGGTTCTCACTAAGTTGCTAAAAGCCTCACTAAGTAGCTGAGGCTGGCTTCAAACCTGCACGATCCTCATGTCTCAGCCTCCCAAGCGCTGGGATTACAAGCGTGCACCACCACGCCTGACTACCTAGAGGGTTTTTAAAAATACACCAGTTACAGATTTTACAACTAAATGCAATGTCTTTTCCTAGACTGAATTCTCTTGTGGTGGTGGCGGCAGGGTTGGTGGGGGTGCGGATGCTACAATAATATAATTGAACCAATTGGCAAAATTGGAACACTGCTGGTAAAGAAAATAAAAGCATTTGCATTGATGCTAAGTTCACTCAAGTTGACAGCTCTATTATGGTTCTGCAAGGAAGTATATTTATTCTTAGAAAATGCACATTGAAGTATGTCTTAAGAAGTACAGCACCTTACAAAGCATTTTATTTTATAATAAAATGTAGACAATAAGATAGAGGAATAGAATAAATGATACAATGTTTTAAAAGTTAGGTAATTCTGAGTAAAGGGTATGTAGATGTTTATTTTACTATTCTTTTTCTGTCCATTTTTCCCTGCATTTGAGATTATTTTCAGGCCAAAAAAGATTAACAATAAGCAAGCAAACAAAGACAAAGCATACGTAGGTGTAGGCCCAATCTTACAAGGAAAGGAGGGTGGAGCAGGCATTGGTATTCTTGTCAAAGTCCTTCAAGAGTTTGCAGTTTGTGAACAGGATTGAGAACTACTGGTTTGGAGCAATGGGAGGTTTAATCAGTAAAGTGCCAACGGAGGCGTTATTTGGGAAAGCAGGCAGATTGAAACCCATCCCCCACTAAAGCCTTTGGGCAGCTTTTTGTCTTGGAAGCATTAGGCAGGTTATGCCTGTGTCTTTCCACATCTCTCTGTGTTGTGCCCTCCTAGCCATCTCTAGCTGATTTTTCCATTTGCAGCTCTCCCATAACCTCAGCCCCAAGAGAAGCAGAATCCCCCAGGCCCAGAGATTCTCTAATTTCTACTTTTAAGGAGGAAATGTCTCACCCCAGATACAAGTCTTAATGAATATTAAGACCCTGTTGTCTTAAAACAAGAAAATGAGAAAGGAAATCAGGGAGTATTCCTCTCCCTGAACCGTCTTGTGGATTAAAGGCTCTCAGGAACCCAGACCACAAGCCAAAGAGGAGACCACCCATACCACTACCTCTAGTCTGCAGCAATTAGAGGAAATGTATCTAGGAGAGAATCGGTAGGTCTGGGTTCCAGAAGCCACTGAGCTCAAGTAGGAAGATTAAAATAACCCATGGGACCCTCTCAGTTGCCCTTATTTAGAATCTCTGCAATTTTGCTGGAAGCCTCTAGTTCTGGGACAACCCTGGTATATTAGGACTGGTGCCATGTGATGGAAGAGGGGTAAACAGGTCTAAGATCACAGAGTACAGTTTATCAGGGAACTTATTGACAGAAGCACAGTCCTGGGCAGCAACAAGACCAGTTGGGTTCTTGCAAGTTGTATCAGAAAGAAGGATATAGTATTGATTAGAACAAAAGTGACTTTATTCTGACCGGGTTGTATCTGGTTTGTCTTATATCAGAAGGCCAGGTGAAGCCCTGGAGCCAGTGTCCAGTTGTAAAGCCCTACATATGACTCTAATAGTCCTATCTCTTTATGGTTTGTTGGGAAATTCTGCAGGACCAATAAGCTGGGGTTTTTCAGGGGGAATCGTGGCTCAAGGTGACTATGGTCATGTCAAGCTGAATCCACACAACCCTGCAGGAGCAAAGGCTGAGCCCAGCACCTACAACATCTGCACATTAGTAATGCCTTATGATCTTTAGTTTTGTGTCCTTTTCGCAACTGTGTCTATACCCACTCTTTCTGTGCACAGCATTGAGGAAAGCACCATCTCTGACTGATAGAAGGAGAATCCAAGATGGAGGTGCAGCAAGGGCGAGGGGTTCCACATTATCTCCAGATGTTACATTACTATATATTAACAGGGCTGGGGCATCCAGACCTATTGTTGACTGGTGGAGACTGGAAGGTGTTTCTCCTCTACTCATCCTACACTTCCATAGCCTGTCTCAATCATCTACTTGTCCTCTTGCAATGAGAAAATACATATCTGATTAGTGAAGCTGGGTGCATGAACTGGGCCTGTGGAGCTTTAGGTCTTGCTGCCTTCTTCCTCGTGGATCCATCTGCCCACAGAAGCACATATTGTACTCTACCCTTTAGTTTTCCACGGGGAGATGGCATCCTGGGACAGGCTGCTCTGGACTAGCATTGTGACTGGACAGGTAAGTATTAGGAATTCAGCTTGCTGGTGGATAGATGCCACAATCTCCAATATTAATCTTATTGGTGAAGAGATGATGTTCGGGTTTCAAACAGCCTTAGGCCTTGCCTCATATTTAAATTAGTTTAGCGAGGAAGAGGGTTTGTATTTTTAGGGCCTTCCTAAACACTAAGAATAAAAGCAAAGACATCTAGAAAGCTTCTGAACACATTGGGGATAAACTTGGAATGTTCTCCTTCCTGATCTTGTATGGCTGGTAACAATTAAAATGCAGTCTCTTCAGAGAAGCCTGTTCTTGCCTCCCAGTCCAAAAGAACCAATTCTCCTCACCTGTACTTGGCAGAAAATAGAATTCCTCCTTGGTAATTTGGATGTAGGTGATGTGTGCGTTATAACCAATGCCCAGCAGATCTTAGGCTTGACAGATATTCAGTTCCTGTCCTGAGCTGAAGGAACTGCAGAGAGTTCCCAGTCGTCCCCCACCAACCTGGGACAGACCCAGCCTTCTGTGGTACAGAGAGGACAGCCCAGCACCCAGGCGCCAGGGGAGCAAGGCTGCCACAGACGTCTTCAGCACAGGCTGCCACTTGAGCTCTGTGTTTTCATGGCTCAAAGGTGTGGAAGTTTTATTACACACACTGACTCCTTGTGTTTTTTTGGAAATAGCTTGCTTGCAGGAGCTTGTTTGGGGACAGATACATAAGCATTTCTGTACCAGTTTGTTTTAGTGCTCTATATTTGAAACCTACAGATCTGTTTTGACAAGCCTTCTCTGTTGGAATCTTAACTTGATGATGTAATGCACGGTGGAAAGGTAGCTATCTCTTTTTCTTGTTTTTGCATCATACCATAAAGCAGCACGAAGTGCTCATTAAATGGAATATCCTTGAACCCTCCTGATGCCATGCCTTCTGCGTAGTCATTCTGGCCTCTCCACTTTCCCCTAGCCTTCCTCTAATCTTTTCTATCCAGAGCAGCAGTCAGGGCGATCTCAAACCCTCATGTACTTCTGATGGGAATACAAAATGGTGCAGCTACATTGGAAACTCGCCTTGACGGCTCCTCAAATGGTAAAACAGAGAGTGGTCATAGGATGCAGCAATTTCACTCCGAGGCATCCCCAAGAAAAACGAGAACATGTGTCTACACAAAAATGTGTACTTGGATGTCCTGGGGACATGATTTGTAATAGCCAAAGAGTGAAAACAACTAAATGTCCATCGACTTAGAAATGAATAGAGAAGATGTACAAAATTCAAGGAGGGGGCTTCTGGGGATACGGCTGTATTCCAAAGGTAATTGTGGTGGTGGCTGATTAAGTCTGAATATACTGAAAGCCATTGGATTGTACACTCTATAGATGAGTTGTCTTAGTATATTAATTATAGTTTAACAAAGCTATTTAATTTAAAACAAAAAACTGAGTTCTGTCTGTCTAGTTCTGAATCAAGTCTGGTGACTTTACCACCATAAACAAATAATAAATTATCTATCTCCATTCTCCATTTCTACGCCCACCCTAGTGTGTGCTGCCTTCATCTCTGCCCACCAACCCCTGCTATGGTCTCCTGACTGGCCCTGTGGTTTATTATGGCCCCTTCATATTGTGGCAAGAAATTATCTCCCAAATAGAAACAAGAGCATGTTGTTCATCCTTTTATAACTCACCGATGGCTTCCTTTGGGGGTGAAATTCCAGTTTTACTTGAAATAAAATATATCCACCTGCAATGAAATTTTTATCATGTTCACTTGGGGTGGCTGTCATCCAGATCTCGGTATCATCCCCCTACCATATCAGCCTCTGTTCAGATCTTCCAATATAAGATCACTTACCCATAATGCACCTATATTTTTCCCGTTTGATTTCTTCCACCAGGTAGAGAGTGAGAATCTAAAATACATGAGAAGGAAGATATAAGGGTAGGGGTGGAGGAAGACTTAGGCTCATTAATAGAAATACTACCACAGATTATGTGTATACATGTAAATATATACCAACGCCAGTCTGGGTGCTCCCTATTAGGAGGGAGGGAAGTGGTAAGGGGGGAGCACCAAGAGCGTGTGCATGTATGTCGCTGTCAGTATGATTTACATTATGATGTGAGACTCTACTGCACCAATAAAAGCACAAAAAATAAAAATAAAATACATGTAAAACAGCTGGGCATGGTGGTGCACACTTGTAATCCCAGTATGTGGCAGGCTAAGAGGATTGAAGGTTCAAGACCAGCCTCAGCAATTTAGCAAGCCCCCAGCAACATAATGAGACACTGTTTCAAAACAAAAATAAAAAATAGGCTGGGGGTGCAGCTTAGAGGTACAATGCCTCTGGGTTCATTCCCCCAGTACCACAAAAAATTAAATAAAAACACACGTGAAACCATCTGAGTTCAAAATCCTTCGGAACCGCAAAAGATCCTCTCAGTCTCCACTTGTTTGTCTTTGTTTCTCAGTCTTCACTTCTTTGTCATCACATCTGATTTGATAACAGTTTTTTTTTCTTTAGCTACTTGCCTTTATTGGATCCTTCCAAAGCATCCAATCCAGTTTTCATAGGAAAACACCTTTCTTTTCACATGCATGTAGTTGATGGAAGAGAATGTTAAATTACATCACTACAATAGCAGTCACAATGGGCACAAACAGGTGAGTGTGAGCAAAGACAGGGGGAAGAGTGTCACTTTATACACATGATAGTTGAGTGGGGGGCGATGAAAGACCATCTGCTGTTTCTATCCACAGAAAACTGAATTACGGTGGACATATTACTAACCAAGAACTTTGAGAAGCTTGAACAATCTAGAGGATCTAGGAGCTTTCCCTGAGATCTTGGTCCCTCGCGGCTGGCCATTTGGGTTGACTCCAGCTCACCATTATTGTGATCATTATTGTGGTGGCCTCCCTTTTGACTCTTAGTGCTCCTCACTTGCTATATTATTTCCTGGAAGTAGATTCACCTTTGTCGTAGGTAGGTTCCTGTCAAAGAATATCTGGAAGATTGGAAGAGATCAACCCCAAAATTGAAGCGTTCAGTGAACTGTTAAAAAACACCTAGTAAGCCGGGCATAATGGTGCACGCTTGTAATCTCAGCACTTGGGAGGCTGAGACTGGAGGATCACGGTTCGTGGACAGCCTCAGCTACTTAGTGAGGCCCTCTGCAATTTAGTGAGATGCTGTTTTAGAATAAAGAATAAAAAATAGGGCAGGGGGTGTAGCTTAGTGATCGAATGTCCCTGGGTTCCATCCCCAGACCCGCAAAAAAAAAAAAAAAAAAAAAAAAAACCTAGTAGATGCGATGTGTCAAGGTCCTGACTTGTGAACTACAAAGCTTGCCTTTTAAAAAGTATTTATTGCACCTCTCTCCTCCCACCATCCAGACATTGAAACAGAATCAGGAGGACAAGGTATGTAGTTACAGAGACAATAGCACAATTACTTTGAACTGTGTTGACATCATCCCAGCCTAGGCTGGCTGCTCACGTTCTGACTGTTTAATGGACTTGTTTGAAGCTACTTATTCTAGGCCTCCAGGGAAAAGGATGTACCTAGAAAATGCTCTCAGATAGATGAAGGCATCAGAGAAGCAAATGCCTGTCTGTCATTTGAGTGGTCCAGTAGAACCAAACATACCAGCAGTTCTCTTGGGGATAAGACATTGCCCTCATGTCCTAAGAAGGCCTTTTTCTTAGCTGCAGAACCCTCAGGACAAGAAACAGAAAGACCTACTCCTAAATTTTTGATGGTACCATCAGGAACAGTGCTGTTCTCACACTCCTGAGTCACAATTTATACTAAAAAGATGCCCTGCCTGCTGGATTTTGAATAACCACCATCATGACTTTTGCTTCTGGAACTTCAGACTCTTGCTTCATTGAAATGCAAGCCCAGCAGCTTGTGGTGCCTGCACCCTTATAATCCCAGTTCTTGGGGGGCTGAGACAGAAGGATCGCAGGTTCGTGGCCAGGCTCAACAACTTAGTGATGCTTACAGCAAGTTAGCAAGACTTTGTTTTCCAATAAAAAACAAAATAGGGTTGGAGGTGGATCCTGGAGATAGGAGGCCCCTGGTTCCCATCCCCAACACACACACACACACACACACACACACACACACACACACTGCAAGCCAAATCTCTGGGTGCAGTGGTGCGTACTTGCAATGCAATCCCAACTACGTGGGAGGCTGAAGCAGGAGGATTGCAAGTTGGAGGTCAGCCTGGGCAATTTAGCAAGACCCTATGTCAAAAATAAAAAAAATGAAGGAAGGAAGGAAAGAAGAAGGAAAGGAGGAAGATAGGGAGGGAGGAAGATGAAGGAAGGCTGGCGTGTGCCCAGCGTGTGTGAGGCTCTAGGTTCATTGCCCCCACTACAAAAAAGAAAAAAAAAAGCTCAAGAAATGGTTCAGCTTTATGTTAATTGTGTACTCAGTGGATATTGTCTTCTCTTGATATGGTTATAGAAACCCAAAATGTGGACCCCAAATGATATCTATGCTAAATCTCCAGAATCTGTGACTGTTGCCTTGTGGGGGGGTCTTTGGAAATGCAATTAAGTTAAGCATTGAGATGAAATAGTCTTGGATTATCTGAGTGAGCCCTAAATACAATAAAAAGTGGGCTTATAAGAGAAAGGCAGCAAGAGATCTGAGGCAGAAGAGCAGAAAACACAGGAAAGGAAATAGAGCAGAGGAGAGGGCCACGTGGAAACATCTGCAAAGACCGGGGCGATGCTACACCCGGGAAGACTGGGCGCCATCAGAAACTGAAGAGGCAAGGGGCAGGTTGTCCCCATGAGCATCAGAGCGGAGCAGGCTCCACTGGGCGTGGTGGTACATGCCTATAATCCCAGCACTTGGGATTATAGGATCACATGTTGGAAGCCAGCCTCAGCAACTCAGGGAGACCCTGTTTCAAAATAAAATGGCTTAGCCGGGCGTGGTGGCGCACGCTTGTAATCCCCGCGCTTGGGAGGCAGAGACAGGAGGATCGCGCAGGTTCGAAGCCAGCCGCGCACGCTGGTTTAGGAGACCCTGTTTCCAAATAAAAATGTAAAAATAGGTCTGGGAGTGTAGCCCAGAGGTAGAAGGGCTTCCAGGAACCCCAGTACCACCAAAAAAATAAAAAAATAAATAAATAAATAAATAAATAAATAAAATGGCTAGGGTATAGCTCAGAGGTAGAATAATGCCCCTGGGCTTAATCCCCAGTACCAAGAAAAAAGAAAGAAGGGATAAGACCCTGCAGTCACTTTGATTTTGGCCTCAAGAATTGTGAGAACAAAAATCTGTTGTTTTAAACCATCAAATTCGTGGTGATTTGATATGGTAGCCATAGGAGATGAAAACACTCACTGCCTATTACGTTACTCCCTTCACTGTTACCAAAGGCTTCTTCCTTCTCAGATCCCTACCAGGAGTCTCTCCTCTGATAACCATCAGAATGAACCAAGGAGTGTGTGTGTGTGTGTGTGTGTGTGTGTGTGTTTATTGTAAACAAAAATTTAGACCTATGAGTTTGAGTCCCCAATGCACACGATGTACATTCCTAAACATATCAAAGTCAATCACTAAGCCAAACATGAGAAGGGAGGAGGGGTGGGAATTGGGGAAGGGCTAAATGAGTGATGTGTGCATGTGTGCCTCTACCATCTTGTAACCCATTAAGATGTATGACTATAGTGCACCAAATAAATAAAAAGTTTAAACTGGGAAAAACATTTTTGAGTGGGGACATAGGCAACCAAGCATTTAAAAAACCACACTGTGAGCCAGCATGGTGGCACATGTCTGTAATTCCAGTATTTTGGGAAGCTGAGACAGGAGGATCACAGGTTCCAAGCTAGCCTCAGCAACTTCATGAGACCTTATTCCCAAATAAAAAATAAAATAGGTCTGTGGCGTAGCTAGGAGGTAGAAAGCCCCTGGGTTCAATCCCCAATACCACACACAAAAAAGTGGAAGGAAGGATGGAAGGAAGGAAGGAGGGAAGGAAGGAAGGAAAAAAGAAAGGAAGGGAGGTGTTCCTGGGTTCGATCCCCAGGACAAAAACAAAAACAAACCTCCAGTGTGTTTGTGACCCACAGCCTGGCTAGTGCCGTTCCAGAAGCTCCTTGGCTCCTTGTCTGGCCCTGGTCCTACCCTAGTAACAGAGAGACTGTGCTCACTAGAAGCTTTTAGTTCAGGCTGCTCACTGGTGTGTGTTGAACACGAATGGCCGGACCCACCTGCAGCATTTCTCATTCAGCAGTCAGGGGTGCAGCCTGAGAGTTCACATTTTAAGCAAGCTCCCAGGCGATGAAGATCACAGTTTAACTAGATAGGCTTTGGATGGCCAAGGCTCTTTACTTGGTCTTCCTCATCTTTGAACTCCCAATACCTTCTAGCGTACTGCTTTGCTGTCGATAATGTTCAATTGTACAAGTGGGATTCCTTTGAACTATCAAAGCCTCGAGGACAATGACCCCATCTTATGCTTTTTAAATCTCTTTAGTTCAGCCATTAATGTCAAGACCCTGGGGGCACCAGTCGGAGAGATTAAAGGGTGTGTGCCAGGAAACTACAATCTGTAAAGGTATGCCAAGGCACCGATGGGTGCCAGCACATCCCTGGAAATGCCGAGAGGTACAAAGGCAGCAGAACTCCTCCTGAAGGAAGGTTGCACATGCACCGTGCGATGCTTGGAAAGGTCTTGTGAAGCAGTCAGCGATGACCAAAAAAGTGCTCTGAGAAGGAGGGCACCTCTGATCAACCACAGGTTTCCATTTTACTGAGTAACTGCAGGTGTGGGGCCAGAGCTAAAATGCTCAGCGCAGTAAAAGCATTAAACTCCCCTGTGCAGGTCTCCTCCACGTTCCTCCTCTTGCGGTGTTCTATCTCTTAAGCAGGTGTCAGCCAAAGATGGGCTTGGAGGATCCCATCCTGCTTAGTTTACACGAGTGTCTTGGTCTAGTTTTGCACTCTGTGGACTTTGTGGTTGTGCTTGGGTGGGGGACAGAAACGTTTATGTGTAGGTGACAGCAGGGGGAGGCAGGTAGATAGTGCTGGGAAGAGAGGAGCTTGAGAAGGCTTCTCTCCACATCATGAAGACGTAGTTTGCCTCGATCATAGTTTTGGTATGGCCAAACCGGTTCCAAGAAAGTTTTAAAAAAACCTGATTTTTGTTCATTTGCCTGTCAGAGCAGTCTGCCCTTGAAAAAGCATGCATGCCCTCTTGAACATCTGCTGTGCCTTTGCCTTGCAAGCTCATTAATGGCATTTTCCCAGAGACCCAGAAATAGCAAATTCCATTAAAAGGCTTATCATTAAATACAATGCAGCTCTTTATGCTGGAGAAGGATGGCCTCTGAATAGGAGTCCATTAGGGCTCTGGGCTGGAAAAAAAAATGGGTCAGCTTTCCTTTAAGGGAGAAATTAATACAGCAGACAGGAGCCAGCAGCACTGCCAACATCCATCTCGCAAAGCCTTTCCTCTTGGTGCTGCCACAGTGCCTCCATCCAGACTTGCTATTCCTGTCCTCAGTCCCCTGGAGCAGGGCCCGTTTGTCCTGAGGAAGATTATCAAATTATCTGGCGACAGCCTAAATAAATATGAGAAGGGAAGGAAGTTAGAACTGAGAATAGGCTGTGTGTGTGTGTGTGTGTGTGTGTGAGAGAGAGAGAGAGAGAGAGAGAGAGAGAGAGAGAGAGAGAGAGAGAGAGAGAGAGAGAGAGCACTCTGCCTGTAATCTGAACCAGGCCACAGAAAAGCAGAGGCAACCAGTAACTCACTGACTGCTCTGTCCTTTGGTGGGTCCTAATGTCAATTCTGTGACATGTGTTTCATTGGCAAATCCACCAGGCACTGACCACAGGAAGAGCAATAGAGAGACGCTTGTTTTTAATGTAGGAGGTCAGTATCCAAAGGACTGTCCAGTGTCCAGTCTCCTCGTTGTGACTTAGGCAAGCTGAAGCAGTATACAGTCAGGGGACAACTTGGCACTGAACAAAATGGGATCTGGGGAGTAAATTGAGAGTAGTCGTGGATGCAGTGTCCAAGAAGCATGGGCAACACAGGATTGAGTCTGTGTCTCTGTTGCAAAGGAACCATCCACCTATGTATGCCAGGGCAGTAAAGGTTTCCAGAAAGTGAAATAATGCAGAAGTCAGGGAACTGGCAGTTGGAAGTAGGTGCTTTGTCCAAACTCAACAACATCTCTGCTGGTAGGACAAGGACAAGAAGACTTAACTCCACAGAAGGAGGGAGTTGGCAGGCTAACTTTTAGCAAACAACAGGGAGAATTTAGGGAGACTGTGAGGTGTTCAAGAAAATATCTTGGAGGCAGTTTGATATATAGTTTTGGAGATATGGATGTATGTTCCATAAATATTTATTTGCTCTTACCATCTTCTCCAACCCCAAGGGCAGAGATTACTTTCTTATCCCATTGGTGATGGGTTTCTTTTTGAGACTTGTGTTGGAATGTTAAAGGATGTGAATGGGCCTTAAGTGAGCTTGCATGGTTGGGTGATTACCACGAGAAGCTCATGCACCTATATAAGCTGCCCTATTGCCTGGCCCTAAAGGAGAAGACTTGCATCCAGCTTATAGCTTGAAGCCAGGCTCAGATGACTTGAATCTTGAAGCCTAGATCAGATCAATTTAATGGACCTTAACCTAGATCTGTTCAACCTACAGGAGAATAAATGCTTCACACTGTAGGTGACTGAGTTTGAGGTGTAGTTTGTTATGTGACATTCTTGTGGTTAGTCACTGACTAATGCAGCAGGGCTGAAACTTAAAAAAAAAACATGTTTAGACTAGAGATTTAGTTTTAAGAATCATCAGCACTGCTGGTATGGTGGCACATGTCTGTAATCCTAGTACTAGGGAGTCTGAGACAAGAGCATCTCAGGTTTAAAGACAGTCTCTGACAAGGAGTGATATTCTCAGCACCCTACGAGACCCTGTTTCCAAATAAAAAATAAAATAGGGCTGGGGGTGTTCTCAGAGGTAGAATGAATTGTGTTCAATTCCCAGTCACATAAACAACAACAATAAGTACAAAAAGGTTTATTTAACACTTGTAAAAGGGATCTCTGTTAATCACCCCCATCAAATTCCAGCTCCTTTCTCCTTGGAGGGCTTGGGGGGGGCCTGATTTCATGATGGCTGGTTCTGCCTCCTCCCTGCTGTCCCTGGGGTCCCCATAGGAAAGAAGGACTCCTCAGCTGTGGCTACTCATGCTGCTGGGGCTTAGCTTGAAATCAGAAGACACTTCTCCCCTCTGGCTTCCACTCTCCTAGTGAAAGCCCTAAGAGCTTTTGATTCCCTTTTCTGGAAAATCAAGATGCTTGCTTCTGAACACCTAGCTCAGATAGCACATGAGTGCTGCCACCTACCTTGGGCTTAGGGGGAGGATTTTCAGTCTGGGCACTACTGACATCTTAGGTGGAATAATTCCTTGTGGAAGGGACTGTCCTGGGCATTATAGGATAGTTAGTGGCACCCTGGCCTAAACTCACTAACACCAGTGGCCCCTCCCAAATGTCTCCCAGCATTGCTCAGTTTTCCCTGGCCAAGGAGAAGGTGGGTGCACATCAACTATTAAGAATCACTGACGTAGGGTGAGGTCTTTGTTCTTCAGGGCAAAAGCGATCTTTGGCATTGACTTAGAAGAGCCTCAGTTTACTCTGCCAGGACTCAACTGGAAGTCCCAGTCCTCAGAATAAAGGGTGTTTCTTCCAGAAATCCAGTAGGATCTTATGCAAACATATAACAGTGTGGTAGTTCTGGCTTGTAAACTAGATTTTCTGGGGTGAACCTAAGGATTAGACTCCTATCGCCTTAGAGATCATTAAGATTCTAAATGCTCAGAAAATTGACAGGACATTGCACAGTATTGATCAATGCCACATGCATAGCCTGTGCCCAGATGTGTCCTGTTTGCTTGTTTGTAAAGAGAAAATAGAAAGAGAAAGCAGGGGAAGCCAGGGTGACTGGCTGTCAGAAGGCCTGACTTTGATATCGAGTTGGTTTGGAACTTCACTTCTCTAGAGTTTCAGTTCTACAAAATTGATTAACTTGTAAATTTAGTAATGGATGTATTAAATCTCCACATCCTCCGTGATGCTGTTTATAGGTTCAGGTGAGAATTTGTATATGAATTCTTAACCAAGTGAGCATTACATGAAATATTAAAGTGTTTAGGGACCTCAACATGATGAAAAGAACCCAGCCCTGTGGTCAAGCCTGAATCACATCAGTGCCTGGCCACATTCTGTCCGGACCCTCCACGAGTTACCTGACAGATTCCTTAGAGTCTTTACCTGATGAGTCTTGGAACACATACCCACCCTGGCATGTAGAAGTGCTAACTAAATGGCTGTGAGCCTCTGCTGCGAGCGGCTGAAGATTCTCTTGAATGATCTTGAAGAACCTAGAGCCTCATATCTAAGCATAAGCTTCTTATTAAGCTATGATGCTTTCCACTGAAATGTCACCACTATCACCAGTGCTGCAGTAAAGTCTGCCGCCCAGACTCCTACACAGATGGTCTTTGGGAGAGTGGAGTCTCGGAAATGTCCGTGGTTGGATAGTGTTTTCAGAAACAGGACAGCAATGCAGAAAATGAGCTGATCAGTAAACAGAAGCAAGAAAATGGCACCACGGGAGACGGGGGAGGACAGGTGCCAGTCCCTGAAATCCTGAAAGATGGTCAGTGCTGGAGTTACCACTCCTACATTTAACAAAGGTTCAAGTCCTATTTTTTGTGTGTGTTTGGATCTCAAATGATTAGATCCACTACCTCTGAGAAAAGATATCGAATGTCATACATCATCTTTATACCCGGGCAAAGGAAGCCAGTTCACTTTTTCTCCACCCTTTCTCAACAACCTTTATTCTTATCTGCATTGAGCTTCACTGATTTTTTTTTCCCTTTATCCCAATTAGGTAAGCCACTTGAGCAGAGAGGGAAAATGAGGAGAAGCAAACACCAGGATCCAGGCGCCAGTGCTTCTTAGGTATAGAGTACTGTGGAAGGGAGACGTATGTTGGTGCCATCTCCAAGCAGTGCGTGGCTGTCACTCAGGCCTCCTTCCCGCTAAGTGCCATTTAACAGCCTCTAAGAATCTTATTCATCACCCCTTTCGCTTCTCTGCAGGAACACCCTCGCTTATGCAATAAAAATGACAACGAAGCCTTGTAAGGATGCTTCCGTAGGCACCAGGGGTCAAACCGTCTCTTCCTCTTGCCTTGGAGGAAAAAATTGCACCTGTCACATTTCTAAAACAAATACAAGGGCCAGGGCTGGAGAAAGCTGGCCATCTAAATTATCCTCCCAGCACAGACAGCTCCTTGGCTGCTGTTACAGGGAGGCAGGCAGGTGGTTAGTTATCCGGCCGATTGGTTGTGAGATGTACAACCCTTGTTGAAAGCAACTGTTAGCGGTTTGAACTTCCTGCCAGTGCTGGATAAATGATCACGATGGTTACACTGTCACAAAGATCTATCATAAACATTTCTGCTTCCAAAAATATACAGACTATGTCCCTTCCAATGTGGCTTCTTTTCAGAGCCGATGTATGATTAAATTAACACTAACAAAAGGGGAGCAAGAGTTCTGTGAGCTGCAAATAATGTAGAGGTAACTGAGTCATTCCCTGAGTTCACAGACTGGAGACCAGAGGGGCTCAGAGGCGTCCCTGAGGTCACACAGCTGGTTAACAGCAGAGCAGGGTTAGGGGATACCTTTAGTTCCAGTCTTGGCCTATTGAGTTTGGGAGTCCTCTGAGACCTCCAAATTAATATGTGAAGGAGGCAGTGGGGTATTTTGAATGATCCTTTTAAATGCAAGGGCAGAGTTTGAGTTGTGCATTTGGGAGTGGACACTATTGATTGTCTCACACACATATTATTTCAGGTCTGATTCTAGAGTGTGTTGCAGAGACTGAGAAGCTTAAAAGCGAATTTCTCAGAATTCCTTGTAACTAGATGTCTTAGTGCAGTTTTGGTTATACAAATCATGACAAGATTTCAGACAAGACATTTGTTGTTGTTTTTTATAGCATTTACTCTGAAATTTAAAACTTGCATAACATTAGAGAGCTGTTGCTCAGCCTCTAAAATTACTAGTACATGTTAATCTTGCTTTAGTTAGGCCAGTATTTACTCCCTACATCCAATTATTTTATGACAATCCCAAAAGTATTTTATCCATAAATATTTCAGTGTACATCTCTGAAAGACAAGCATGCTTCTTTATGTATCATCCACAACATCACCAGCACGTTGAAAATAAATTAACAGTAAATTCTAATATCACAATATATCTGTCCCATGATCATATTTGACCCAGGTTTTCTTCTAGTTATATACATGGTTTCATAGTTTAGAGTCATAATGTTTTTGCACTTTTTTTTCAAATCAGGATTCAAATAAGGATTTGTATGTAAAAATTTGTTGATATCAGTTGTTTGGGGTTTCCAAAAGTTTAAATTTTGTGGATTATACCTTTAGACGATCTTTAGTACATTATGCTGTCATTTTTATTTCCCATAAATGACATCTACAATCTTCATTAGATTTAGGCTCAAATTTTTGGCAAGAAAACTTTATAGGAACTGTTGTGGACTTCCATTAGGAGAAACATATTCTCTGAGTTTCATTTTGTGTGATGCTAGTAGTCACTGGAAAAGATTGCTTGGCCTTTCTTTCACAAGAGGTTGCAAAATGATTTCCTGGCTCTATCATCCTATCTTCATTTCATAGCTAAAGTATTTCTTAAAGAGAAACTTTTGCTCATCAACTACTTAGTTACTTGTTACTACAGTTAATATTGGAAAGGCAAAATAAAATCTCAATTATATTTTTATGTTATTGGGGATTGAACCCAATACCTCTAACTGAGCTAATCCCCTTTTTATATTTTATTTTGAAACAGGATCTTACTAAGTTGTGGAAGGCCTCACTAAGTTTCTGAGGCTGACCTTAAAGCTATGATCCTCCTGTCTCAGCCTCCCAAGTACTGAGATTACAAGCATGTGCCACCATGCTTTTCTTCAAATTGATTTGACTAAAGGAATTCTTTTCCAGCATTGGCTCCTGAGTCTTTTGCCATGGTTCCAGTCATCTTTGACAGCTCTCTTTTTTTCCTCCCTTGCTATGACAAAATATTTCAGGATCATCTTGTACCTTTCCTACTTCAGATATGAAGTCTGCCAGTATCCCAAGAAGCTGTGTTACTTTTTAGTAGAAAATAGTAATTAAAGACCATAATTTTTACAGTAAGAGCATTCTTTGATACTAGGTTGTTTATCTCTAGGCTTTTTTATGAAGCCATAGAAAATAATGTGGCTTTTAAAGATAAATAACACCAGGAATCCTGGAACTCACCTGTAATTTTTTTTTTTTTTTGTACTGGGGATGAACTCAGGGGCATTCTACCTCCGAGCTACAACCCCAGCCCTATTTTCCATTCTTTCTTTATTTTTTTAATACATATTTTTTATTGAATATAAATGGTATACATTTAAACTATACTTGGTGCCCTCTTCCCCTGCCCCCCATTTTCCCTTCCCCCTCCCACCAATGATTGTCCAGGGTAACCATGACATATTCATAATTTTACGCATATTCGGATGTAGACCCTCATTAATCAAGTTCAGCCTTCCTTCTCTCCTATCTTTCCATTCAAACTTTGCTGGTATTACCACTCCATTATCTGGAATCCTTCTGGTATTCTCTACGTTCCCTAGTTTGGGCATATTAGAGGAAACATATGTACCTTCTCCTTCTGTGCTTGGCTGATCTCACTTAACATAATGTTCTCCAGTACTTTCCATCTTCTTGCAAATTATATGATTTTGTTCTTCTTTATGGCTGAATAGAATTCCATTGTGTGTATTTCCCAAAGTTTTGCAATCCATTCATCTGTTGATGGAGACCTGAGTTGGTTCCATATTTTGGCTATTACGAATTGTGCTGCTATGGACATAGGTATGCATATGTTGCTATAGTTCTCTGAATTCAACCCCTTTGGAAAAATACCCAGGAGTGGTATAGCTGGATCATATGGTGGATGTATTCCTAGCTTTCTTAAGAATCTCCACACAGATCTCCATAGTGGTTGAACTAGTTTGCACTCCCACCAACAGTGTAAAAGAGTTCCTCTTTCCCCACATCCTCACCAGCATTTGTTGTTATTTGATTTCTTTATGCTTGCCACTCTGACTGGGGTTAGATGGAATCTCAGTGCAGTTTTGATTTGCATTTCCCTGATGGCCAGTGATGAAGAACATCTTTCATGTATCTATTGGCCCTTTGTATCTCTTCTTTTGTGAAGTGTCTATTCAGTTCATTTGCCCATTTCTTGATTGGGTTGTTTGTTTTGCTAGTGTAGAGTCTTTTGAGCTCTTTGTATACTCTGGATATTAGCCCCCTATCAGAATGGTGGCTGGTAAAGATCTTTTCCCATTCTGTAGGCTTCCTCTTTAGGTTATTGATGGTTTCCTTTGATGAGAAGAAACTTTTTAGTTTGGTGCTATCCCACTTGTTAATTCTTGCTTTAATTTCCTGAGCTTTGGAGGTTTTGTTGAGAAAGTTACTGCCTGTGCCAATAGGTTGTAGTGTTGAGCCTATGCTCTCCTCTACTAACTTCACAGTCTCAGGTCTAAATTTTTTTTTTTTTTTTTTTTGGCGGGTCTGGGGATGGAACCCAGGGGCATTCTACCTCTGAGATACTCCCCCTGCCCTATTTTTTATTCTTTATTTCAAAACCGGGTCTCACTGAGTTGCAGAGGACCTCACTAAGTAGCTGAAGCTGTCCGCAAACCACGATCCTCCAAGTCTCAGCCTCCCGAATGCTGGGATTACAAGCGTGCCAAGCGTGCACCACCACACCTAGTTCAGGTCTAATTTCTAAGTCTTTGATCCATCTTGAGTTGATTCCTGTGCATGGTGTATATAGTGGTTTATTTCCATCTTTCTACAAATGGATAGCCAGTTCTCCCAGCAAAATTTGTTGAAAAGGCTGTCTTTTCTCCAGCATATGAGTTTGGTCCCTTTGTCAAAGATTAATTGACTAAAGATATGTGGATTTGTTTCTGTATCTTCTATTCTAATCCACTGGTCAGTATATCTGTTATTGTGCCAGTACCATGCTGTTTTTACTACTCTTGCTCTATAGTATAATTTGAAGTCTGGGATTGTGATGCCTCCTGCATGTTTCTTATTGCTTTGGCTATTCTGGGTCTTTTCTTTCTCCATATAAAGTTCCCGATTGATTTTTCTAGGTCTATGAAGAATGTCACTGGTCTTTTAATGGGAATTGCATTGAATCTATAGATCAGTTTTGGCAGAATGGCCATTTTGATGATATTTATTCTGCCTATCTTTGAGCACGGGAGATCTTTCCATCTTCCAAGGTCTTCTTCAATTTCTTTCTTTAATGTTTTATAGTTTTTGTTGTAGAGGTCTTTTACATCTTTGGTTAGGTTTATTCCTAGGTATTTTATTGGTTTTGAGGTCATAGTGAATGAAATTGTTTTCTTTGTTTCTTTCATTGTGGATTCATTGTTGGCGTTTTGAAACAGGTTCTCACTGAGTTGCAAAGGGCCTCACTAAGTAGTAGCTGAGGCTGTCCACAAACCGTGATCCTCCCGTCTCAACCTCCCAAATGCTGGGATTACAAGCATGCGCCGCCATGCCCAGCTAGGATTACAGGTTTGAGGGCAGCTTCAGCAACTTAGTGAGCTTTTCATCAACTTAGCAAGACCTTGTTTCAAAATAAACAAATGAAATTGGGCTAGAGTTGTAGCTCAGAGGTAAAATGCCTTTGAATTTAATCCTCAAAATCACACACACACACACACACACACACACACACACACACGATAAATTATACCATGAGTTTATCAGAGGCTTTCTACTTCCAGGCTATATTCCCAGACCTTTTTTTTTTTTTTTTTTTTTTTTTTTTTGGAAACAGGGTCTCACTAAGTTGCTGATAGCCTCACTAAATAGCCGAGGCTGGCTTCGAACCCATGCGATCCTACTGTCTCAGCCTCCCAAGCACGGGGATTTCAAGTGTGCACCACCACGCCCGGCTATACCATGAGTTTATACTGATACTTTTAATTCATACTAAAGTTTAAAAGGGTTTTAACTTAATTTTGTTGATTATCTCCTTTTTCCATTTAGGAAATTTCAGTTTCCAATGATATAATTTCTTACTTGTTTATCTTATGTATGAAAACCAATCCTACCAATAGTAATGTCAGTCATTGAAAATAATATAATTTTATATTTGTGTGTGTGTAATCCTTTGGTGTTTAGGGTCTATCTCACTGGCAATACACAGGAAAAATATGATGTTATAGTTCTAAACTTTGTATTTTTAAAGTTTGTTTGTATGTGCACTTTGCTGCTATTGTAAATAGAGTAATAAATAAAATAAAATGTAGAATAATTCCCTAACATTTTTTCAGCTGGTTTTTGTTTTTGTTGTTGTTTATAGTTAAGAAAGCCACGCATTTTAGTCTTGATCATTTTTTTTTTTTTTGTGGTACTGGGGTTCCTGGAAGCCCTTCTACCTCTGGGCTACACTCCCAGACCTATTTTTTATAATTTTTTTATTTGGAAACAGGGTCTCCTGAGCCAGCGCGCAGCTGGCTTCGAACCTGCATGATCCTCCTGTCTCTGCCTCCCAAGCGCGGGGATTACAAGCGTGCGCCACCACGCCCGGCTGTCCTGATCATTTTTTAAGGCCTCCAGAAAATCACTGCCGATAATCCCTTTTGGCAGCCCATCCAAGGACCTAATAACCTTTTTTTTTCTGAATTACTTAATTGTGGAGAATTGTTAACAATAGAAAAACTTATTTATTTATTTGTTTGTTTATTTATTTATTTATTTATTTATTTTTGGGTGGTACTGGGGTTTTTGGAAGCCCTTCAACCTCTGGGATACACTCCCATGGGCTACACTCCCAGACCTATTTTTTAACTTTTTTATGTGGAAACAGGGTCTCTTAAGCCAGCGAGGCTGGCTCTGAAACCTGCGCCTCCCAAGCTCAGGGGTTACAAGTGCGCGCCACCATGCCCGGCAGAAAAACTTATGTAAGTGTGTGAGAAAATTGTATCACAACTCTCTTTAAAATAATTCTGTGTTCTTGCCAGTTGTGGTGGCACACACTTGTAATCCCCGTGCTTGGGAGGCAGAGAGAGGAGGATCGTGCAGGTTCAAAGCCAGCCTCACTGGCTTAAGAGACCCTCTTTCTAAATAAAATATAAAATAGGTCTGGGAGTGTAGTCCAGAGGTAGAAGGGTTCCATCTCCAGTACTACTACTACTACTGCTGCTGCTGCTGTGTTTCATTTAAATATATTCTTAAACTTTTTGTTTTATTTTGTTTACATTGCTGGGGATTGAATCTAGGGCCTTGCATATGCTAAGAAAGCACTCTACCACTGAGTTACCTCCTTATTCCCATCCTTTTTTTTTTTTTTTTGGTGTGTATATGTATATGTGTGTATTTTTGATACTGGGGATTGAACCCAGGGTCATTCTACCTCTGAACTACAGCTCCAGCCCTTTTTAATTTTATTTTGAAACAGGTTCTCACAAGTTTGCCTTGACTGGCTTCAAACTGGTGATACTTCTGCCTCAGTCCCTCAAATAGATGGGGTTGCAGGCGTGCACCACCATGCCTGGCTTTAGAACACTGTATTCAAATAAAATATCCATACCAAGAGATTTCTGAAGCCTTGTTTTAATGAAATTTGGTCTTAAAAATTAAAGCTGATTCATTTATTCCTAAAGCATT
This sequence comes from Muscardinus avellanarius, assembly GCF_963383645.1. Classification (NCBI taxonomy): domain Eukaryota; kingdom Metazoa; phylum Chordata; class Mammalia; order Rodentia; family Gliridae; genus Muscardinus; species Muscardinus avellanarius. Next base: position 126,480,923 of record NC_137791.1, read on the forward strand.
TTTAAGTACCTAATGTTCTAATTATTGGATCAGAAATAAGACATGTTACTGATCCTGGCAAGATTTATAACAGATTACAGGACAAATGTGCGTATACACCAAAAATTGCAAATAGATTCTGCTGTGAAGTAATGGAGGGTTTTGTGGTAGCGCAGTGGAGCACAAAGGAGGGGCCCCAGTTGAGTGAGTACAGGGATAACAAAATATCAGGACAGGGATCAAATAGATGTGAGCAGAGCCAGGTATAGTGGCACACACCTGTAATCCGAGGATGTAAGAGGCTGAGACATGAGGATCACAGGTTAGAGGACAATCTCATCAATTTATGACACCGTTTCAAAATAAAAAATTAAAAGGCCTGAGGCTGTAGCTCATCGGTAGAAGGCCCCTGGATTCAATCCCCAGTACTAAAACCAGACAGGAGAGGGAACTGCATCAAACACCCAGCTGCCAAAGTTTAAAGGACATTTTAGCATTGCCAGGAGAGTGCTAAGGATGTACAAGCAAGTTAAAACACTGCAGAGAAATTAAGAGTAGCTGCTGCCTTCAAAGACAAAGTGCTGAGGTTGAAGAGAGGTTGGGCATCCATCACTCTATTCTAATTGAGAAAGATGTTCATTGCTTTGTTCTTTGGTGTTCTTTTAATTTTAATAAGTGTAGCTACCTGGGATTTAGAACAGGACAGTGCTTTTTTGAGGTGATGATATTAGATTTATGAGTACAGTCTTATATCAGCTTTGAAATTCATCTGCAATTCTCATTTGCATATCTGACTTGTAAAAATATCTTTTCTTTTAAAAAAATAGCATATGCAAGCTTTGTGTGGTAGACTGGTACAATGCCCTGAGCCTCTTCTGGTTTTATATTTGGGGACGTACCCCTACCCTCAGTCCATGAAATGGAGCCAAATTTAAAAGGCAGTTAAAGCTATCACCCAGGTATGGTGGTGCATGCCTATAATCTCATTACTTGGAGGGCTGAAATAGGAGGATCACAGGCTTGAGGCCAGCCTCAGCAACATAATGAGATTTTGTTTCAACATGAAAAATAAAATAGGGCTGGGAATGTAGCTCAAAAGTAGAATGTCCCTGAGTTTAAACCTCATAATTAAAAAAAAAGGCAATATAGCCTGTTGAGATCTCCAGAAGTTTCTTCCCACTTTGCTCTCTATGATCAAAGCAAAAATTAAACCAGTTGTTAGTATTAGTTTATCTATGTAGTAATCCATTGCTCTTCCTTCCACCCATTCTGCCCACTCACCCACCCAAACATCCCTTTAATCGCCTTCTCTACCCCTCCACCTATCCACCTTTTGCCCATTCATCTACTTCCTCTCTTCTTACTCACCCATTAACTCATTCCAGACAGGGACTCACAATTTCTCTTGAAACTGAATTTCCAAAACCCTGGTTCTTTCTCTCGTACCATAAAGCTATCTTCAGGGTACACAGGACTAGCCCCATCATCCCCTACCTTCTCCAAGCTCCTAGAACTATAAAGGCTTCCAACTTCAGATCTTCCCAATGAGAACAGAGGTCTTCATTGTGTACCAGGAGCTCCTGCTACTGTCCAGGGCAGGCTCAGAACCCATCTGTTACCCTGAGCTCCTGGCCCCAAGCTACAAATTCCATTCCACCACATTTTCACCTGACTGAGCTTGTTTGCTTGTTTTTTTAGGGCCAGAATCCCTCTCTAGTCATCCAACCTTGGCTGGCCTCCTTTTTCAACTGGCTGGATCTCAGAGCTGGCCCTTGTGACCATGTTCCTGGCCACTGCTCAGATTTGGATGTTGCAACCATCCCAGACAGGTTCTGATTTTTCCATCTTTCCTAAGTCCAGTGTTAGGGGCTCCCAGAAAGCCAGTTGAGATACAGTGGAATACACATCAACGGTAACAACAAAGAGCAGTTCAAAGTGTAGAGCTATGCTGTCTCTGTGGCTAAACACTTCAGTGTCTCAAAGATGTCATCATGGCTAAAATCCTTTCTATCCTCCTATTTCTCAGCATGCCACTGGTTTTTCCTCTCAGAGTTCCAGTGTAGCTAAATACTTCCAGGAAATACAAGGAGATATGACAACATCTACTGAAAATAAAAAAGGGACTTTCTCCTCTGTTCTTTTTCTTTAGTTAGTAAAGGATATCTTTCTCAGACATGTTTTAGATGATATTTCCTTGGATCCCATTGGTGAGGATTGAATACAATAAAGTGACTGGCTTTTCCAAACCAAAGTCAGTCACTGATAAGGAGAATATAAGACTACAAGAATATCCAGGTATGGTGGCACACTCCTGTAATACCAGTTCTTGGGAGGCTGAGACAGAAGGATCACAGGTTTAAGGATAGCCTCAGCAACATAGCAAGACACACAGCAACTTATCAAGACTCTATTTCACAACAAAAAATAAAATTAAAATCAAGATCTATGGGTATGGCTTGGAGGTAGAATGGTGTTGGGTTCTATTCCTAGTACCATACAGATACACATTTATAAAAAAGACTACCAGTTACTAGGATGACTTAGACCAGACAAAATTAAACATGATTCATTCCTTGAGTTCAGCTGAACAAAACTGAAGCTTTGTTTGGAAGGAAGAAGGAAAGAAGGCGTGTTGGGTATGTACTATTAGGTCTAAGATAATAAATTCTAACATTAGAACGAAACCTGAACTAATAGAGCTATGTATTTCTTCATTAGAACAATGGTTCTTGGGCAGGAACTGTTTTCTCCTAAAGACATTTGACAGTCTCCTGGAGACATTTGTTTGTGGTTATAACTTAAGAGAGCATTGGAATCTGGTGTTCAAGGCCAGGGGTGCTGCTGAACTTGTTAGGATGTACAGGACAACCCACCATAGCAAAGGATTACCCTACCCCAAATATAAACAGTACTGACTAAACCAATGGAGGAACCTGGGCTCACTTTTTTCCCCTATGAATACTCTAGAAACTATTCTTCACTCTGTTTTTCTTGATTATGAATCTGCTGACAGTGGTATCTTTTACTGTCTAGTTTAATAGTTTAGATGAAAGAATTAAAAATGCATTTGAATGGAGCCCAAGGGAGCATTAAATGGCTCTTTCTTCTTAGGTGGGCTGGAAACAATGGTATAACTGGGTGTGGTGGCACCTGTCTATAATCCCAGAATTTAGGAGGCTGATACAGGAGGATTGCAGGTTCAAGGACAGATTCAGCAACTTAATGAGACCCCCGTTTCACAATAAAAAATAAAATAGAGCTGGGTGCAGCTTAGAGGTACAATACCCCTGGGTTCAATCCTCAGTGCCACAATGAACAAACAAACAGACAAACAAACAAACAAACAACAGTGGTCCCTAGAGTTGGTGATAATGTATTATATACTTAAATTTTTGCTAAAAGGTCAGATCTCTTAGAAATTCTTACTTCAGAGCCGGGCGTGGTGGCGCACGCTTGTAATCCCAACATTTGGGAGGCTGAGACCAGAGGATCGTGGTTCGCGGACAGCCTCAGCTACTTAGTGAGGCCCTCTGCAACGTAGTGAGACCCTGTTTCAAAGTAAAGAATAAAAAATAGGGTATGGGGTGTAGCCCGGAGGTTGAATGCCCTTGGCTTTCATCCCCAGACCCACCAAAAAAAAAAAATTACTTCAATTTTAAAAGGAGAATTTTTTTAGAAAGATTAAGTCCTTAGCCGGGCGTGGTGGCGCACGCTTGTAATCCCCGCGCTTGGGAGGCAGAGACAAGAGGATCACGCAGGTTTGAAGCCAGCCGCGCGCGCTGGCTTAGGAGACCCTGTTTCCAAATATAAAATGTAAAAAGAGGTCTGGGAGTGTAGCCCGGAGGCAGAAGGGCTTCCAGGAACCCCAGTACCACCAAAAATAAAAAAGAAAGAAAGATTAAGTCCTGACAAGCATGGTGGCCACGCTTGTAACCCCAGCATTTAGGAGGCTAAAACAGGAGGATCGCGGTTTGAGGACAGCCTTGGCTACTTAGTGAGGCCCTTTGCAACTCAGTGAGACCCTGTTTCAAAATAAAGACTAAAAATAGGTCTGGGGGTATAGCTCAGAGGTAGGATCCCCCTGGCTTCCATCCCCAGTACTACAAAAAACAAACAAATAAAAAAGATTAAGTCCCAAAGACATAGGAGAGCATGTGGAGTTGATGGCTCCATAAGAGCCCAGCGTGGATGCGGCAGAGGGGAGCATGAGTGTGTGGAAAGGGGATGGCATCAGTTCGTGGAGGTCCCTGCAGTTCAGCTCTTGTGAGATAAGAAGCCCTGGAGAGCTTTGAGCCAGGTTCTAGGATCTGACTCACATTATATAAAGATGACTCAGGCCACTGTGTTGAGAATAGGTTGAAGATAGAAAATTAGTCAGAGTCCCCAGACACCATCTACTGTCAGCCCTATTTTATTTTTTATGGTGAAACGGGTTTCAGTAAGTTGTTGAGTCTGTCCTTGTACCCTCAATTCTCCTGTCTCAGCCTCCAGAGTACTGGGATTATAGGCAGGTACCACCACACCCAGCTGTACCACAGTTCTCTATAACTTACTCACCTGCTTGACTAGAACTTGATATCAATCAAACATTGGATACCCGTCTCCATTCTCTATTGCCCCAGCTCCCTGGTAAGCACATACCACTCTTTGATTCTATAAATGTGACTGGTCTAGATTATTCACATAAGAGGTATCATATAGTATTTGTCTTCCTTTGCCTGGCCTGTTTTACTTAGCAAAATGTCCCACAGGTTCATCCACATTGTGTGGGATGTGGCTCTTGTATCTGGCCAAGACAGCTTGCCCTTTAGAGACATCGCTAATCAAATAAAGAATGAGCACTCCCAGCAATTTTTATTTTTGTCAGATCTGTACTCAAATGCTCCTTTCTCAAAGAAGCTTTTATTGAGTGCTATTATGGTATGCATCTGGAACATCCCCCAAAGCTCATGTGTTGAAGGTGTGGTCCCCAAGGAGCAACATCCAGAGGTGGGGCTGTGGAGAACTGGTGCATCATGAGGGCTCTGGCCTCACCAGCAGATTAGTCCATCTGATGGACTCATAATTTTGGAGTAATGGTCTACTGGGAGGCGACTGGAACTCTAAGCAGGTTGGGCATTGTTGGAGGCAGTAGGTCATTGGGGGTGTGTCCTTTGAGACTGTATACTGTCCTCCCCACTCCACCCCTAGTTTTTGGATGCCATGAGCTGAGTAAATTTCCTCTATCTTCCACCATGGTGTTCTGCTTCACATCAGGTTCAGAGCAATGGAGCCAGCCTACCCTGGACTGGAACCTGGAAACCATGAGCCCAGAAATTTCTTCCTCTAAGTTGCTCATATCACAGCAATGAAAAGCTGACTAACCCAGCTTCTGTGTAATATTGTAGCTCTATTCCCTGAATATCCCTCCCTTGCCTTTTTCTTTTCTTTTAGCTCTTATTGCTACCTAACAAATTGCATAGTTTGCCTACTTAATCATGCATTTATTTTCTGACTTCCCCACAAGAGCATTATTCACGCATGTCAGGAATTGAGTCTGTTTCAAGCATGCTGTAACCCCAGTACTGAGAACTGTGCCTGGCATCTAGCCTGTGCTCCATAAATGTTTGCTAATGATTGATTGAAATGAGGATGCTTGTATAAGGAAAGATATATTGTATTTCCTAAGGTTAATTTCTTTCTCCTTACAAAGAAATTGGTGATGAGAACATTTTTAAAGAAAAAATAATGTGTTGGCTGCTTATTCCCATGAGCTACAAGAATTCAGGGTAAAAGACAATGAGGTTTCAAAGCTTGTATTGCATGTGCAGCTGACAGGAAAGACCTCTGTGATGGGGAAAAAATACACGCTATAAAACATAAATCCCCATGAGGCTTTACAATGCAAAGCACCTGGGGCCTGATGGTTGGCTCTTGATGACATTTATCTTTTATAAATATTAAATACATATAATTTCAAAAGCACTCACTCATCTCTCCCTGCCTGCATCCAGCTGGGCACCTGCCACTCTTCCTTATCTGTCTATTGTAACTCAAACGAGAAAGCCAGCCTGGCAGCAGTGCTCTTCCCAGGGCCAGAGGATGTATTTTATTTCAGGAAGTGAAGAGTGTAAATAACCACCCAACTGTGTCTTAAATGCCACAGTGAAATATCTTTAGTTGTCCTGAAGATATGCTCTGGACTAGAAATATCTACTTATGTTTTATACGTATGCTTAATATTCATTTTATATTGGCTTTGTGGTGTGCACCATTTGATATGCACCCATTCATTTATGACTCAGCAAACACTTTTCATGAGCTTCTGTTTTGTGCCAGACATTGTGTAACGTACAGGAGATATAAAAAAGAGCAAGACAAAGGGGGCATTTTCTTACTTAGGATTAGGTTTGGCTACACTTAATAGAAGAACCCAAAATAACAGCAGCTTAAACAAATTAGTTTTTCTTAAATCTCCTTGACGTAGTAGAAGTCCAGAGGCAGACAGTAGAGGTTGGTATTAAAGTCATGCTGTTGGAAGCCAGCTCGTCTTACCTTTATGCTTTCCTGGGCTGCCTGGCCTAGAACTTTTTACCCAGTGTCCACTGCTTGTCTAACCTTGCATCCCTCAAGGATCTAGAATGATGAAGACCTGCAGAGATGTCATGTGAGAGTCACAAGTGGTGATCTTCTACTTTGGGTAGAAGTGGGAACTGTAGAGGAGCAAGCTGATGTCTCCCCTGGGACAAATATACTGAAGACAGGACCAAAGGTTCCTCTCTCTGGAGGAAGGGCCCCTCCTATGGTCATTGTGGAATAGGCAGGGCACTTCAGAGATAAAAAGAGAAAAAGGACCAGAATCAAATCCATCCTGGCATCAAATAGTGTGAATACATGAACCCTAGTTCTGTACATTAAACTCAAGCCGCCTTTGCCACTGTCTAAGGAGAGTGCCTTGCAGGGCTATATGTTGCAGGGGTAAGAACTAAGATTCTTAGAGTCGGGCAAATTTGGATTCATGGAACTCTTTGTCATCTTTGTTTCTCAGTTAACTCATCTGTAAAAGGAGAAAAATATTATTATAATTTTATTAAGATCATTATTATTATTGGCATTATTCAGTGAGTGCGTTCATTTTATAAAGACACTGTTCCTGGCACAAATTAAGCATCAATTCTGATGGTGATGATAATAATCATGATGATTAAATTATTCAGCTTCTGTTTTTGTGACAACGGTGCCTGAGAACAACAACTTAAAGGAGGAAAGGTTTATTTGGCTCACCATTTCTGAGGTTCAGTCCATGGTCAACTGGCTCTAAGGCAAAAATATTATGACAGAGCATGGCAGAGGAAAACTGTTTAGCTCACGGAAGACAGGAAGGGGAGGGAGGGAGGGAGGGAGGGAGGGAGGGAGGGAGAGAGAGAGAGAGAGAGAGAGAGAGAGAGAGAGAGAGAAGGAGGGAGAGAGAGAGGAAGGAGGAGGAAGAGGAAGAAGAAGAAAAAGGAGAAGAAGAAGAAGAAGAGAAGAAGAAGAAGAAGAAGAAGAAGAAGAAGAAGAAGAAGAAGAAGAAGAAGAAGAAGAAGAAGAAAGGGAGGAGGAAGAGAAAGAGCAGGAGAGAGGAGGAAAGAGGGCAGAGAGAGAATGAGAATGAACCAGGGATAGATATAGTCTCTATGGACACACTCCCAGTGTCCTACTTCCTGTGACCATGCTCCATCTATCTACAATTATGACCCAGTAAATCACTCACATTATGAATCCACTAATGGATCAGGCCCCTGACGAGGCTAGAGCCATCATGATTCAATTATTTAGCCTCAAGGTTTGGGGGACATTTCAGATTCAACCCTTAGCAAGGATGATGATGTAAGATCTAGGTTTTGGTTGCTGTGAGTCAGGTATCTAATTTTCTTTTCCTTTCTTTTTTTTAAAGGTGCATTGTAGTTCTACATCTTAATGGGATAAAAAAAAAAAACTTGTGGAGATATACATGCACACATCACCCAATCAGCCCTTACCCAATCCCTAACCCCTTCCCCCCTACCTCCTACCCATGCTTGGCTTCCTGACTGACTTTGATATGTGTAAGTACATCATGTGCTTTAAAGAGTTTCCCTTATCCTCCCTCTTATCCCCTCAGATAGGTCACCTTAATTGCTCCTCTACAGGATCCCTTCTTCATCTAGAGTTCTTCCTGTTACCCATTTCTCTCTAGTTTTCACACATTAGGAAAAGCATCTGATTTCTTATTTCTTGTGACATTTCCTAAATGCAATAATTTTGTTCTCCCTTATGGCTGGGCAAAATTCCATTATGTACGCATCCCATAGTTTTGTAGTCCACTCATCCATTGAAGGACATCTTGGCTGGTTCCACAGTTTGGCAATGGTGAACTGTACAGCTATGAACATGGTTGCTAATACTTAGTTTGGTATTTTGGTTTTCATTCTTTATGGTTGATACCCAGAGGTGGTATTGCTGTATCATATGGTAAGATCATTTTCCTTTTTTGGGGATCTTCCATACTGTTTTCCAAAGTGGTTGCACCAACTTGCAATCCCACCAACAATGTATTAGAGTTTCTATTTCTCCACATCCGATCAATTACAGTTTCTTTCTTCCTTGGAAATCCTTCTTTTAATTTTAACACTTATTTCCACTTACTGAAATCCTGAAACCCAGAAGGTGAGTAACTTTGACAAGATGATCCACTCACAGCCATTTTTTTTTAATAGAGATCACTTGGATCTGGGAATCTGTTGAGAGATGAGGTTAGGCAGCAGCAGCTTCTAGTGCTTCCTGGCCACACAGATTCAGGGACCCACTGGCCCTTTGCTGTAGAGCAGGCCCTGGTCCCAGCCCTGCTGTGTAACAGGTTCTGGGCCCAGCCTCACTGGATTCAGACATGGCCTTGGCCCATGGCAGGCTCCAGGCCCAGCCTCGCAGGCTCTAGACCCGGCCTCGCCATGTGACAGTCACAGGGACCAGCCTTGCTGGCTCCAGACCCAGCCCAGCAGGTGTCAGTCTCCAGTACCCATCACCGTGGGGCAGGACATCCACAGAGGTTCCCATTTTTCCATATATATATATATATATATATATATTCCATATACATATATTCCATATACATATATTCCATATACATATATATATATATATATATATATATATATATATATATATATATTTTTTTTTAAGTAGGAGAAACAGCACGTGTCATTTGCAGAAGTTTGGAGCCCAAATCTCTAACAGCAATGGATTTTATCTCCCCATCTAAAGCAGAGGCCCACAGCCTCACCAGGGAGAGCAGGATCTACTGCTCCAAGCACACTTCCGCCATCAGTGAAGTACAGAGGAGCTTGGCGGCCATGAGCGCCAAGGTCTCCTGGGATGCCCGGCGCAGCAAGCCAGCCCAGCCATATAGGCGGGACTCCCTCAGACTCACCCTGGACATTTTTCTTACATAGTATGTTTTCCAGAATTCCTGAGCATGTGAAGTGGGAGCAGCCCACTTTCGGGGAGATTTCTTTAAAAATTCAAGGTGGATTGGATCGGATCTGTCTGTCTCTCCTAAATATTGGCCGCTGCCACTGCCATCTTGGTCCATCTACACAAAAATTTTTCTTACATAGTATGTTATCCAGAGTTCCTGAGTGTGTGGAGCAGAACCAGTCTACTTTAGGGGAAATTTCTTCAAAAATTCAGGGTGGTTTGGATTGGATCTGTGTGCCTCTCCTGAATACTGGCCGCCGCCACTGCCGCCACATTCTTGGTCTCTCCTAGAGTATGTTGTTGTTAAGAATTCCTGTGCATGTACAGCAGGAGCAGTCTACTTTCTGATCTCTTCTAGGATGTCCCTCCAAAAATCTCTTTTCTTGCAGTGATGGGCGCCACACTGCCGTATTGCCTCTAATTCCACCATTTTCCATTCTCTCTCCTATATTTCAGATTGGAAGTTATGACAGGAAATGTCTCTGTATGCTGTCCCAATTAGCTATTGAATGAAAATCTGTTGTCCAGGGTTTCTCAGAGAGATGCATGTCCTATTCAGCTGCTGCCAACCATCACCGCTGAGGCCATAGTCGCTGCTGCCATCTTCCTTACCCTTCAATATTTTTTAATAAAAGAAAACAGTACATGTCCCTTGCAGAAGTTGGAGACCCAAGCACCTAGCAGCAATGGCTCTTATCTCCCCACCAAGAGCATAGGCCCACAGCTTCACCATGGAGAGCGGATTCTGCTGCTTTGAGCACACCCTGGGCCCCAGCACTGCGCAAAGGAGTGCAGCAGCCAGGAGCACCTTTGTCTCCCAGGAAGTGCTATGCGGACTCCCTCTGACGTGCCCCAAACATTTTTCTTGCATAGTATGTTGTCCAGAGTTTCTGAGCATGTGGGACAGGTGCAGTCTACTCTCAGGGAGATTTCTTCAAAAGTTCAGAGTGGATTAGAATGAATCTGTATGCCTCTCCCGAATACTGGCCACTGCCGCCCCCGCTGCTACTGCCACTGCCACAGCCATCTTCGTTCTACTTCCGAGCATTTTTCTTACATGATATGTTGTCCAGAGTTCCTGAGCATGTGGGGTAGGAGCAGTCTATTTTGGGGGTGATTTCTCCAACAGTTCTAGGTGGATTGGATTGGATCAGTCTGCATCTCCTGAATACTGGCTACTGCTGCCACCACCACCGCCACCACCGCCATCTTGGTCCATCTTTTCTCTCTTATATTTTAGATAGGAACTCATGGCTATAAGTTGTCCGGGGTTTCTCAGAGGAATACATGTCCTATTTGGCCACTGCCAGCTGTCGCCGCTGCAGCCACTGCCCAGATATTTAATTTTCTAATTCATATCTCCACACTGGTCAGCCTCACAGTATTCTGTTATATAATAATAGGCATTTCCATGTGATCGAAAATGAGGTCACTGGTCTTTCTGAATTTGCATCCTACCTTAGATCCAATAAGGAGGGAAATTCTCTCCCATGTCAGTGAGTAATTCCCAGAAGGGGCTTAATTTTCTCTGGCTTGGGTCACATGATCAATCTTTGATATTCAATGGTCAGAAGAATGGAACTTTATCTGGGATACCTACTCACCCCTGTGGCCAAGGTTTTGGGACCCTAGTAGTGTGCAGATTATTATGCTTTCTGGAAAAATAAATAAAACAGCTGTCACTCCATATCCCACTTTTATGTAATTTTGCATGAATTTATGATTAATTTTAAAAAATCTATTAGTTGTTAAATTGTAAACTCCTGAAGGCAGAGATCATGGCATATATATATATATATATATATATATATATATATATATATATGTTTCTCACTGCTGAATATGGTACTTGATAAAGGAAAATATTTCCATAAATGTTGACTATTGAATGGAAACTGGCTGGTTTCTGAATGAGAGCCAGATCAGAGAATAACAGTTTCTGTAACTATTGCCCTAGGAGATGGAATGGGGTTTTCTTGAAGACTCATTGGCTCTATTGTTAAGGAATTCAAAGAGACATTATCCTTCTCGTGAAGGACTTTGAGTTCAATAGAAGAAACTAAAAATCAAGAGATAAAGGCCCAGTCATGGTTATTTGTAGCAAGCTGTTGGACAGTTGACATCAGTCAACTTCTGGCACCAAAATTGCCTTATTTATAGAATAAGGAAGATGATCTCTATGAATGTATCTCTCTTTTTTTTTTTACACTTATTAGCTACTTTTGAACCTCTGTTCAACAGCTTAACAATGTTTCAATCTTTAGGTATCATTTCTTTTTTCAGTACTGGGGATGGAACTCAGGCGCATTCTATCTCTGAGCTACACCATAGTCCTATATTTTTTATTCTTTAGTTGGAATCAGGGTCTCACTGAGTTGCAAAGGGCCTCACTAGCTGAGGCTGGCTGTGAACCGCAGTCCTCCTGTCTCAAATGCTGGGATTATATGAATTGTAATCCCAATTTTTAGGATTACAAGCATGTGCCACCTCTCCCAGCTAGGTATCATTTTTTTTTTTGGTGGTACTGGGGTTCCTGGAAGCCCTTGTATATCTGGGCTACACTCCCAGACCTATTTTTATATTTTTATTTGGAAACAGGGTCTCTTAAGCCAGCGAGACTGGCTCCAAACCAGCGCGATCCTTCTGTCTCCACCTCCCAAGCGCGGGGATTACAAGCGTGCACCACCATGCCTGGCTAAGTATCATTTTTTTAAAATGCCATTGTGTTTACCTGACACTACTTGAGAATTTCATGATTTACTTTTCAGTTTAATCTGAAGACTCAGTGTAGGGGAAGGAAAAATATTAGACTGAAAATCAGAGAACAGGCTGATTCTGTTTTTCCCTAATGAGATAAAGAATATTGGCAAAATTACTTAAACTTTCTGAGCCCCTGCTTCCTTGTTTGTCCACAACATAGCTAGTGTAGACTTGGTAAAAGTCAAGATCTAACTTTATCTTTGAGAGGTACTACCTCTTTCAGTATTTTCAGTATTGAAAGGAAAAGGTATTTTCCTTTCAGTAATTGAATCAGCTTAACTTTTAGTAGACACGTGGCAGCCCCACCATAAATGGCTTTTCCCAGTCTTCTGTGCCATGGGATTAAGCCAGAATGAGATGAGCAGGGATGACCTACAAGCCTTCCAGTTGATCTCCCACCTGACCACCAGCTGCTCAGCCTGAACCTCCTCAACTTCCCCTTCTTACCAGACAGAAACTGTAACAGAAGCTGTGCACTGAGAATTGATGAAGGCTGTGAATGGAAGAGCTGAGTGTCAAAACAAAGAAAGAAACAAACAAACCAACAAAACCCCCAGAGATGTCTACCCTTGGAACGCTAAGAAAAAGAGAAAACTTCCACCTTAGATAGCCCTCTATAGTTTGAGAAATCTTTTTATAGTAACAGCCTGTACCCTACCAATCATAGAATTAGCATTCACTTTTATATAAGACTCTACCAACTATAGAATTTGGATTATTTTGTACTTAAATGGCATTCCTGTTTTCTATAAATGGTTTACACGGTGGTTAAGGACAGAGACCTTGAGGTTGGAACAGAACAGAATCCTGGTTTAGTGGTTTTCCAGCCTGGTAAACCTAAGCGCATTCTCCACTGCTCTGTGCCTTGGTTTGCTGTAAGATGGGGGTAATGATGAGATTTACCTGCTGAGTTGTTGTAAGGATCAGATGAAAGAAGGTGTATGACGATGTTACTGCCATGCCTCGTAAGCCCTCGGGATGTGTTAGGGCTGAGGTGATTACCAGCACTACTATCTGGATCATCATCCCTATATTGTCCCCATTATCACCTATTGATGCTTTTGGAAAACTGGCTTACTGAGCATTTCAGAGTTAGGAAACCCGATATGAATAGCTCCACCTTCTTAATTCAGCACTCCGGTATTCTCTGAGCATCTCTTCAGGTTAGGATGAGTGCAGGCCAAGTGTGGCCTGTGTTCTAAAGAGACGTGCTGCCTGTATGTTTATTCTGGCAGTAATGTCTTCTGCAGAGTGACGGAGTGTGGCATCTGTCTCACCCATGGGTCTGCACATTCAGCATCTTCTCAGGGGCCAGAACACCTGAAACAAGATAGAAAGCAATAAAGACAAACAAAAGGTGGAGTAGAGAAGTGTGTGTGTGTGTGTGTGTGTGTGTGTGTGTGTGTGTGTTTCTGGGGATCAAACCTAGGAACGTTCTACCTCTGAGCTACACCCCCAGCCGTATTTTAAAACAGGGTCTCACTAAGTTGCAGAAGGCCTTGCAAAATTGCTGAGGCTGTCCTATAACCTGTGATCCTCCTGTCTTAGCCTCCCAAGTACTAGGATTATTGGTTTGCACCACTACGCCCAGCCACATTTTCTTCTTGACATTGACTTTTAGAGATCAAAACATAAAGTCTTAAAGTGCTCCTGGCCCATCACTCCCCAAAATGTGTTATAAGGAATATCAACTGGCATAATAATAAAAAATTTTTCTTGCCAATATTAGTTGGCAAAATAATAACAAAACAACCCAATGGTCAACTGCTAGGGCAAAGATAGCTAAACAAATGTGTTTTGACAGAACTGAAAACACTTCCCAAGCTTATTTGACCATGGACTCTTAGGCATTCCCTTTGGGAAATGCCTGTTTACTCTGGCCATTTCATTTACTACAAGAGGAAACTTCATTTGCTCAGAGGGTTAGGGGACTTGCCTAAGACCACAGCGCTGAGCATTGAAACAAGGGTTTTTGTCAGCCACCCTGTACCTCCCAGGCCTGCAGTGCCTTCAGCTGGCCCTGTCTTCCCAGCTGGATACTCTGCATGATCCTGTGTGCACACACAAGCTTCTCATGTCTTGTAAGAGGAGGGGCCAAGTCCTAAGCTTTTCTTCTATCTTCTCTAGTTCTGACATTGGTGCTCAGTGAACTCGGTGCTCAGGTTTGCTGTATTGCTGATATAACACTCATCTTCTAGGACCAGATTTCTAATTTCCTTTGAGATACTGGCCATATATAGCCTCAATCTTAAGACCATGTAGTTGAGACATGTGACTCCATTTTCCTGAATTTCATATGGCCTGAAATTATCCAGTTGACATATACTCTTCTGGTGGCCACACAAGGATCCATCAGCCTTAGCCTCATGACCCTGGTCAGGTGGAAAGAGTTTGCTTTGAGGCTTTTGTTGAAACTGGTGACAGAAACAAACTCTCTTTCCTAGGGTGTGCTTAACTGCTAACATCTAATTTGGAAGGTGACTGTGAATATTTTGTCAAGAGTCAGCTAAGGAATAAAGCCAATCAGGGAAGTAAGACTAAAAGATAAAAAGAGATAGAGTCAAGATGATCTCATTTAGGAGCCTGTGAATGAAGCCAGTATTGGCTCTGGGCTTTTCAGATACATGAACCAATGAATTTTCTCTTCCCAAGCTAGGGTTTGCAACTGGAACAGTTCTGATTAGTAAACCTGCACATACTTAGGATTCAATTACTAAAACATAATGATTTTTAAAAAGACTTCCCAGTTTTTACTGAATGGGAAAAATCTGGCCAAGACATGCTGTAAGGGCTTTATTCTATAATCCCTAAACCTTTTAATCTTTTTCAAAAACAATGAAGGAAGCTTCGGAAGTATATACTAAAGCCATTTTCTATCCTCTAGTACTGACAGACATTACAAGATTGGCTCAGGGAACTCATCCAGGAGAAAGAAGACAGTTACCACTGTAGAAACAGAGATGACTTTGTACTTATCTTTGTTATCCAACTTCATATTGGCAATCTCCCAGCTCCTCATTTTCAGAAGGTGTTTATAGGAGTTTGTGTAATCTCAAAGACAGCTATTGGATCTGAACTGAGTGAAAAGAACTCTGAATTCAGGGTTCCTTGGCACATACATTTGGTGTTCACTAAATGTTAATTGAAGATAAATTTCTACTCCTTTCTGACCTTGCTATTTGGGATGTGTAAAATAGCCAAATTGCATTTTTTAAAGCAAGCTAGATATAAGAGTCACATAGCTTTCTTCCTGGGCAGACTGCATAATTCCATCTTCATATAACATGTCTGACTGGTCCCCTCTGTCATTCAGTGCTATATAGTTGGGATCTGGAATATCCCCAAAGACTCCTATGCTCAGAGGTGGGGCTTTGGGGAAGTGATTGGCTAAGGAGGTCTCTAACCTCATTAGTGAATTAATCCACTGATGGCTAAATGGACTATCAGAGGTGGGACCTAGTTAAAGAAGTAAGATCATTGGGCATATGTTCCTGAAGAGGTTATCTTCTCCCTGGCCCCTTGATCTCTCTCTGCTTCCAGGTTGCCATGAGCTGAGCAACTTTCCTTGGTTCTACCCTTCTGCCTCACATCAGGCCAGAGCGATGGAGCTAGCTAACCATCAACTGAGACTTCTGAAACCATGAATCAAAATGAATCTTTCCTGCCGGGTGTGGTGACACACGCTTGTAATCCCCGCGCTTGAGGGGCAGAGACAGGAGGATCACACAGGTTTGATGCCAGCCGCGCTGGCTTAAGAGACCCTGTTTCCAAATAAAAAAGTATAAAAATAAGTCTGGGAGTGTAGCCTGGAGGTAGAAGGGTTTCCAGGAACCCCAGTACCACCAAAAAAAAAAAATCTTTCCTAAGTTATTTTCCAGGGTATTTGTCATAGCAACGCAAAGCTGACTAGCAGACTGACCATCTTTCATTCATTTTTTCATCGCCCACTCATTCTTTCTCTTGCCATCTGTTGAATTCTGCACCGGGGTTCTGCCAGGTGATGAGGATATAGGAGTGAGTAACAAATAGCCCTACTAGCACTTGTTACTGAGGACCTACTGTGCGCTTACTGGTTGTCTGATCGTGTGTTTGGCCCAGGGACAAATGGTGAATAAGGCATGCCTTTGCCTCCCAAAGCGAGCAGGCTCTGCAGCAGTGAGGCCCCATGGACTCTGTCTTGCCCTTGCGGATGCCGAGGCAGATAAAGGCTGAGAGCTACAGTGTTGTTGGTGAGGAACCTTCAAGGTGCACTAAATGAGCCTTGTCGTTGGCCTCTCAATTTAGAAGGAACACTTTAGCAAGGCAAAGGATGAAAGAGACATGAAGTAAAGTAGGCATAGGAAGAGCAGTTTGGAGGAAATGATTTCAGAAATGTCTAGGCAGTACAGAGAGCAGACTTGCCCTCAACTTTGCAAAAGGCAAATCTTCTCTGATGCTATCACATGCATTCCCAGAAGAGGTTGGTGTGAGGTTGCGCTCCCGAGCTAACTTCTGAAAGCCCAGAGTTACTACAGCCAGCATGTACTCCACTGCTCCTGTGTGGTCTACGGTTAGGGAACCCTTCCATACCTCATTACATCCACAGCAGTGCTCTCTCAAACACTTCTCCTTCACGGAACTGTGGTAATTAAAGTAAAATATAGCACATTGCAAGAATTTTGCTGCTCAAACTGAAACAGACAAACTTCTGCAGCTCGCCAGTCAGCTGGAGGCAGTATGGCCAAATCCAGGTCCTCCCTGGAGGCCTCAGGGCCTGGCCTCTCCTGGGCAGGATCTGTCTCTCCTTTGAGAGCTGTATGCTTGTGGATTGACATTCAGAACATTCTGATACTATAGAGGAATGTACAAAATAAAGAAAAAGGGAGAATTGATTACCTCTAATAGTCCTATGCAAAGATGCCCCTGGTCATGTTTTTGTATCTTCATGACACTTTTCTTTATCATGTGTATTCATGTGTTCATAAGTAAGCGTGTATGTGTAATTTTAAAGCAAATGTGAAGCTGTGTTGCATTACCGATACGTCTTTTGTCTTTCTTAATCTTTTCTTGATTTCCTGAGGTTCTAGCCACAGAAAGCTGTTATGGACTGTGTATTCATACAGATTCTTCTTTTGACACTGAGCACAGATCAGAGACAAAAGATAGACTGGCTGTGAACTTTACCCACTGTGGCCCTTACATTACTGGTGCTTTCTTCCCGGAGTGTAGGTTTAGGGGGTGACCTCTGCCCAACACCCATAAATTGAAAATCTGACAAAATATTTAGCAAAATCCCTCCACTGCATTCGAATCCATGTGCAGTCAGGGCACAGAACTTCAGCCATAAACGGGAGGACAATTTGTAAAGAAGACCAGAGAATCATAAATGGATGTGGCGGTTTTGTTAGGGTGTTATTAGGAAAAGGATGTGTAGTTTGAAATATTCTGTTTATATGAGGATTTTTACAGACAGTATGATACACAGATTGGTAAACCTTTCAAGAAAAATTTCTCCCCAAAAAGCAGTGGAGATATAAAAGGAACAAGCCTTCTAATATTTACATTTATCATGTTGTAGAATTTACCTTGTAAAGCTGCTTTGTGAACTGGAAACTGCTATATGAAAATAATGTAAGCACTCATTGTTACACCATTTATATGGAAAAATGGATATGCATATCCATGTAGATAAGCACACAAAGCCTGCTTTCAGGATTTAAATATACAAAATTGTAATCTGAATGGGTGAAGCTGGAGAGCTGTTACATCTACTTTTGCATTCACACGGTTCTGTTTCTGTGCCTGCGGTTATAGGTTTTAATGCACCTGCTTGGATTCTGTATCTGTCAAAGTATTTCCAGGGAAGGTATTAAGTTTGGAGTTTATTCATAAAAGAAGTAGCATTCATAGATACATGTTTCTACTGACTAGGTTGGCTAACCAAGGGAGCTTTTACCAAAGAGCTCTGAACAAGCCATTTAAGATTTGAGATGGTCCCCTCCAGGCCTGGCATCTTATGAAGCCTGTGAGAGTCCTGGGAGGAAGGAAGGCCTGTGTCTGCGTGTGAGTGTCGTGGGAGCTGTAATTAAGAGCCTTCTTGAGAGACTGCCCTTACCTTCCTGCCGAGTCTCATTCTACCCTAGTTTGGGACACAGTTGGTTTTCAATTACTCAGAAGCGTATGCCTCACAGTTCAGTGCCATGTGCAGCTAGGCACCCAGCAACGGCTCTCTGATGGGTAGTGATGAGATTTTAATTAGCGTCTTGGATCTATCTAGAAGCCCATTACAAGCTCATTAGGTTGAAGGCGCCCAGCTTTGTCTGGGACCTGTTCCAACCTGCTTCCATGAAGGGAGGGGCAGCAACCACAGGCCTTCTGCATTTCTGGACACTTCAGGGCTTCTTTCTGGAGGTTTAGCTGGTCTTCTTTTCTGACTCAGTGCCTGTAAAATTGATGCTTTTCTCTGTGCCCAGGGATGTGGGTCAAAAGCAGCGGCCATAGCCTCTCTGTGTTCTGTTTCCCAGAGGCTGTTTCTGAGTTGGAATGGTGTGACCATCCCCTTAGTCAGAAAATCCTTCGAACTGTTCCCTGTGCTGCACCCCATACCTGAGAGTCCCTGGCCCTGCTGCTCTTCCATTTCTGCAGCTCTCAAACCTGGTCCCTGTTCCACCCCATCCCTGAGTCCTCTTCCTGCCCCCCATCACACCCAGATTGTCTGCAGCCCGGCCACTGGCCCCAAAACTTAAATGGAGAGTTCTACTCCCCACGAGAGGCATGAATCTTGTGAGAAAAACTTCCTACCTAGAACATGCACCTCAATTCCCCAAAATGTGCACCCATGTGGTCCTCAGAGTCTGCACTGTCTTGCAACTGAGTGTTTAAAATGCATCTCTCTGGAATGCCCCAGACCGACCACATCAGGATCTGTGGGTCAAATCCTAGGCGCCTGCACAGTCAGTAAGTGCTACATACATAGAATAAATATGTAGAATAACACTTCAGCTCCTTGCTGCTGTGTTTTCTGGTGTCAAGCCTGGTGTGGTATCAAGCTGCCCACCACACCCCTGCCGGTACCCTAGGGGCTTCCCTGGCGTTCTCTCTCACAACCCACTCTCATGCATCTCTTTGTGCTGTACTTTCTGCTCATGATATTCCCCTGACCTGTCCTTTCCTCCCCTTCCTGTCTACCTGGATCAAGGTTTTCTCATCTTTCCAAATCTAACTCAAGTATCTTCTCTGCTTTGATGCCTTTTCTGCTAGGAAGAAGCAACATTTCATTCACTCAACAAATGTTTATATTTACAAATGTAAATGTATGTGACAGAATCCTATTTATATCCCAGGCACTGTTCTGAGATTTTGGCGTGAATTTGGCAAACAAAAATCCCCACCAGCATATAACTCATATTCTAGAGGGAGAGACAAGCAAGTAGTAGGGTAATTCTATGTTTAATATTTTGAGAAGCTATCTTCCCCTTTTCTACAGTGAAAATATTCAAGGAGTTACCACCATTTTCACACATCCCCCAGAGATGAACAAAGGCTCCAACTTCTCCACCTCCTCTGATATTTTCTCATTTTTTATGATATCCTCCCTAGTGGGTGAGAAGTGCCAGAAAATTGTGGTTTTTATTTGAAGTTCACTAATTATTGGAGATATTGAGCATCTTTTCATGTGCTTACTGGTTGACTCCTGAATTTTTTACCTGAACCGTAGTAAGAAAGGAGTTGCTGTGAAATTAAGTGAGGAATATGATGAAAGTGTCAGTTTTGAAGGAAATATCTAGAACTAAATTGAGATGCATGCTGGATATCTAAGTAGAGATAGCAGGTAAGTGGGGAGAGTGGAACAGGATATATGAGTCTGATGTTCAGGTGACAGGTCCAACCTGGCAAATAAACTTGGGAGTCACTAGCAAGCTGAGCATGCATAAAATCATAAGATTGGATGAGATCCCCAGGAAATGTTTGTAAAGAAGAGAAACAGTCTGAAGTCTAAGTTCTGAGGCGATCCTATTTGAAGGATGGGGAGGAGGAGGAACTAACTAACCAAAGACATGGGAAGGAAGGTCCGTAGCAAGGTGTTATGTTCTAAAAGCCAACTGAAGAGAGTCTTAAGAAGGAGATGATGATTTATTGAGTTAAACACTGCTAAAAAGTTGACCAGCTGAGGACTGACTTGGCTATTGTTAGAGCAACACAGAGGTCAGTAGTGACCTTGATGAGCTACTTGATTGGATTAGTTTGGATGGAGCTGACTGGAGAGTATTCAAGAGAAAGGGGAAATTATAAATTAGTGACAATGGTTATAAACAAAATATTTAAGGAGTTTTCTATAGAGGTTGTTGAAGGAAAATGGGGGAGGTGGTACCAAGAGAAGGATTTTCATTAGTGATAAAAAAAACACATTTTTATTTAGGTAAGACTGATTCATTTATTAATGATGACACAGGAGAAAAATGAAAGAATTACTGGAACAGTGTGATGATCCTTTTCTTCCTTGTACCTTTTCTTATACCTCTTCAGACTTCTAACAAAGCACTCCAGATACCTCTGCACATACTAATTGGCTTACAATAACTCTACAATAGTCATATTTTCCTGCAGCAATGCTGTGTAGCAAAAACTCTAAAGTCTCAGTAGCTACAACAGCAGCGAATCGTTTTGTGCTTGGGTCGGCTTCTCTTCACCTTTCAGCTGTGCTTGGCTGAGCCAGGCTAATTCCAGACTTTGGGTTGGGGTCCAGTTTACTCCATGTGTCTCTCATTCTGGGACCAGTAGCTTCCCTGCACATGCTTCTCATTGAAAAATGGTAGAAGCACAAGAGGTCAAGCCAAATATGTACAAACATTTAAAGGCTTTACTATCAACAAGTCTACTTGCACTGTATTGGCCAAAACATGTCCAATTTCAGTAGGAGGAAGAGAAAATGCTGTTCACAGATTAGGAGGGAATACAGAAAGATGAAAGAAGGAAAGAAAGTAATGGACAAATAATGTTGTCTACTACCCTGTGCCATCCTATATGCTTCTTGACAGAATGGCCTTATTTGCTCTTTTCCCCCCCAGGACCTAGCACCATGCTTAGCATAAGTGAAAGAATATTGCCATATTTTTTTCTAAGTAAGGTTATGGTTCTATGTTTTTTTTAACTTTGGACCCCAAAGCATTTGAATTTGAATCCCATAATCTTCTTGTCTTATCTCAGTGACTTTTGGCAATAACAATAGTAAAAAGAACAGCAGGTAGTATCTCTTGAATGGTTACTGTGTGCTAGGAATGCTGTAAAGGGTTTTAGGTTCACTCTGCTCTTTAATCTCTGAACAAAACTATGATGTATGTACTGCTCTTCCCATGTCACAGCTAAGGTAGCCGAGGCTCAGAGTTTCAATAACTTCCTCAAGATCACATGGCAAAAAAGAGGTGGAGCCACCGTGTGTGGAGATGCAGCAGGCTCTAAATCTACGTGCCCCTCGATGTGAAGTTAACCCCACTGCCAAACAGGACCAAGCGCCAGAACGTCCACCTTGTAGAACTGTCTGGTGGCCAATGGGAAGAAGCCTATGTAAATTACCCGGACCAGTGAATGTCATAATCAACACACGTGATGATCAAATGCTCATTCAACACACACGATTGCCTTTATTCCTTTTCTATTTCAATTCTGATTCCTTTTGGAAAGATCCAGATGGAAACTTTCCTCAGGATCCATTCATTAAAAGGCCTTTAATTATATAGGCCATTAATTATATCCCTGTTAAGCATATGCTGTTCAACCCCTAAGACCCAGCCAGGTCCTCTAATGACATTCAGAAAGAGTCCAAATGCAATTTGTTAAGAATCGGACCAGGGATGGCGTGGGTCTGGGACCCATGGTCTAAGATGACCGCCCAGAAATAGAAGACTCATTTTCCTATATTCTAGTGGTAAGACCTTGATGACATGGCCACTCTGAGCTGGAGAGGAGACTGGGACATGTGAGAACATGTTCTCTTTCTAAGGATGAGAGAAAGGAATATCTTTGGCACATCAGCAATCTCCGTACCAAGAAGGATATAACCAAGGTCTCTCATTCCAGAGGAACCCAGCTCCATTGGTTCCACTGCACTGCCTTCCTCATAAGAAATGCTATGGCCACAGAAATCCCCATCACGTTAAAAATGCCCTATGTGCAACCATAATGAGTCGGGTTTCTCTGGATGCTCACTGTGCACCAGACACCATGCTACCTGCCTACAGCATTATCTCATTGAATCCTTCACCCACTTTATAAAGCAGGAACTTCATTCTATCCAGTGTTCAAATGTGGAAACTCTGGTCCAAGAACACTGCAAAGCATGCCCAAGGCCACAGCTGGCAAATGGCTCCTGGATGTGTACATCGATGGCCTCCTTGCCGTGACTAATAGGATCTGCTCTCATAGACTCCAGAGCCAATCTCTGTTACACTTCTCTGCTACACGTGTGTTCCTATCTCTGCTCCTGCAGTTCTCCTTTCTGGAATTCTGTTCTTTCATTCTCTCAGCACACCTTAAATATCCCTTCATCAACCCAACAGGAAGCCTCTGAGTCTGTATGAGGGGAGGCACTGTGCTAGGTGCACAGGGAGCCCAAAACTACATAGCTGAGATTCCTACTCTTAGAAAGCTTCCATTCTAGTTCACTACCTGGTGCCTAAATGTCTGTAAAATGACATGAAAGGGCCATAGCAGCTTTTTCAAGTGGTCCAAAGTGTCCTGAGGAGACAGGTGAATGTGGTACCTTCCTATTATCTGCAGGGAGCTGCTATGGTTTGACTGTTTGTCTCACCTAAAGTCGTGCTGAAACTTAATCCCCAGTGCAGTCACAGTAAGAGGGAGGGCCTTTACAAGGTAGTTAGGTCGTGGGGGCTCCACCTTCATGAGTGGGATTTGGGATTTGTGCTCTCATAAAAGGTCTTGAGGGATCTGTTAGCCCTTTTGGCCCCTGCACTGTGTGAAGACACCTTTGTCCCTTCACAACAGAGGCTGCAGCAGCAAGACGCAGGCTTGGAAGCAGAGAGAAGCCCTCCCCAGACAACAAATCTGTCAGCAGCTTGGTCTCAGACTTCCTAGTCTCCACATCTGAGAAACTTCTATTATTTATAAATTTCCCTTTCCCAGTCTGTGGTCTATTGTCAGCATCACAGACTAAGACGGGAGCTAAGAGATGCTTTCTATTTTTTGTAGTCTTAGATATTGGGTCCAGAGGCATTTACCTTCAAGCTATACTCCCAGCCCTATTTTATTGTTTATATTGAAACACAGTCTCACTACTTGCTGAGGCTGTCCTTGAACCTGTGATCCTTCTGTCTCCGCCTCCTAAGTACTAGGATTACAGGCATGTACTACCACATCTGCCTAAACAGATGCGTTTAAAGGAAGTGGAATTCCTTGTATCTTTTCTCAGTTGTTGCAAATAAAACGCCTTTGTTTTGGGTTATACCATATGTCTTGCATCTTTTCTCCTGATCTCTTCTCACTGGTCTTTCTCTAATGCATAGCCTCTCCCCAGCCCCCCGCTTAGGTCTCGCTTTCTTTTCTAGCCATCTACCTGCTCTATCCCTATTTCCTTCATGGGTGCTCTATAGGAAGTGTGGTACCCATCCGTGATCTCTCCTCCCTCACATTACATTCTCTCCTTAATCATGGAAGTTTGGTCTCCTTAGAAATCCAGGATCTGTGTGAACAGATCTCAGCCTAACAGTTTGGGCAAACCCTTGGTAGGGATTGTTTGGGGTTTTAGTTGCAGGATACCAAGACTAAATATGTGGATGCCGGAGTGCCTTTAGACATTATGTGTTCACAGTGTATAGCTCTCTCTGCCACCGCCAGTCTGTTCCTGTGTCAACCTTAGAGTGGATACACGTGATTCTGGGGAGAATCATGAGAGGATGCCATTAAGACCCCATCTAGGAGAATCTAGTTGTTACTCATACAAGTTCAACTCATTCATTGAGTGCTTTCCTGACATCAAGATACATCAGTTCTTCAAGTGTGTTTTCTATTGTATCCCATACTCTAAAATCACCATCAATATATATTTTATTCTTAATAGGAACTCCCAACCCCAACTTCATGGAAGAAATACAGTCAAGAATATTCTTCACCATGAGATCCCCTCCATTATGTTAAAATTTGTCTCATGTGCCGGGCGTGGTGGCGCATGCGTGTAATCCCCATGCTTGGGAGGCGGAGACAGGAGGACCACGCAGGTTCGAAGCCAGCCGCGCTGGCTTAAGAGACCCTGTTTCCAAATAAAAATATAAAATAGGTCTGGGAGTGTAGCCTGGAGTTGGAAGGGCTTCCAGGAACCCCAGTACCACCAAAAAAAATTTGTCTCATGATGCAAGCTTGACTTAATTGAAAATAAAAATAGCCTTTTTCTAGTAGTAGTAGTAGTAGTAGTAGTAGTGTGTGTACATAAGAAAGTTAAGGTAGCAGGCTTGAGACCACCTATATTTTTTTGTGGTACTGGGGTTCCTGGAAGCCCTTCTACCTCCAGGCTACACTCCCAGACCTATTTTATATATTTTTTATTTTGAAACAGGGTCTCTTAAGCCAGCAAGGCTGGCTTCGAACCTGCGTGATCCTCCTGTCTCTGCCTCCCAAGCACGGGGATTACAAGCATGCGTCACCACGCCCGGTTGAGACCACCTATTTTTAAGACAGATTGCTGGCAACATTGACCCTCATTTGGCCTCTGGGAAATTAACTTATTTCCAGAAGAATCACACTACTCAAAGTGATAGCAGTTGCTTACTCTGCCTAACACGTGGAAACAGTGTGGTTTGTGCTGAACACCTGCTTTCCTTCTGGGAGTTTAGAATTTTGGTACATGCCAAGTAGAGGTTGCCTACTACCTGGGTAGCTCCCAGCAAAAGCCCGAGGTGCTAATTCTTTGATGAGCTCCCTTGGTAGCTACTATTTTGAGAGTTATCTCTGCTTCTTAATAGGTGAATTAGCTCCACTGAGAGAGGACTCTAGAAAGTTTGCACTTGATTTGCCTCCAGATTTCACACCAGACACCTTTATCCTTAGCTGACTTTGCTTTGAGTCCTCTGCTGTAATAAATCATAGCCATATAGAGTATGACTGTATGCTGAGCCCTGTGATTCCTCTAGTGAGCCACAATATCTACGGGTCACCTTGGGGACCTCTAACACATTAGGGTAGCTAGTTAATTTGTTAACAAATAAATACCAGCAATATTTATTTACTTAAGTACAGTAATTTACTTCTGGCTTATGTAAAGTTAGGTGCAGTGCTCCCAGGGAGTGGGCGGTCCTATTGGGTCATTCAAGGCTCACAAGCCTTCCATCTTGAACTTAATCTTTTTTTTTTTTTTTTGGTGGTACTGGGGTTCCTGAAAGCCCTTCTTCCTCCGGGCTACACTCCCAGACCTATTTTTATATTTTTGAAACAGGGTCTCTTACGCCAGCACGGCTGGCTTCGAACCTGCGCGATCCTCCTGTCTCCGCCTCCCAAGCGCGGGGATTACAAGCGTGCGCCACCACGCCTGGCAGAACTTAACCTTTTTTTCTAAGTCATCTGACTCCGTCTCCATTAAGTTCCCAGATAGTAGTATAGATGTGGGAAGGACGTAGACCCTTCTTAATCTTAATGTTCATGTTGGCCGCAAGCAGTCATGCATTACCTCGTCCACACAAATTTCATTGGCAACCACTTGGCATATGGTCCCACTTAAATGCCAGGGTCTAAGAAATGTGGTCTCTGCCAGGTGGTTATTCCTTTGTAGTAACTATTGATAACCTGTAACAGTCCCATAACAAATACGACAAGCATACTGTGCACTCAGCTTTATACCAAGTGCTTTGGAGCCACACAGGAGTGATGTTCTTGCTTGTGTAGACCTTGATGATGAAAGGGGGGTTGGTAACATAGAAGAGGAGAAGGAAAGGCCTGATTTCTCTGGGAAGTCCTTCCTGATTAGGCTTGTTCCTTTGTGTTTCCATAGTAACTGGTACTGAATCCTCTTGTACCTCTTGTCAGACTACATTGAGACTTTCCATTTTCTTGTCTGACTCTCTTAATAGATTTATTTTTGAGAACACTATTTCAGTTGTCTTACTGATCAGCATATATCCCCCATGTGCAGCATGGAACCTGGCCCATCCAAGTAAATCTGCGAGTGAAGAACTGGCTGAATGAAATGAGATCCTGTGCAGTGAGCATGTGGTCCAGAGTTAATCACACCTTCCTATCTCTGACCTTGCAAGTTACTGAACTTCTCCAAAACTCAATTCTCATTATTAGAATAGAAAAAATCACCAATTTTGTAGAGCTGCCATAAGGATTTTCTGAAATTAGGAGTGTATATCAGCACCTATCCCTGTACTGAGCTTTGGTCAGATTTTTGTCTCTGTGACTAAACTACCTTAGAAGAACAAGTTATAGGAAGAAAGGTTTATTTGGTTGACAGTATCAGAGATTTAGTCAATGGTTGGCTGGCTCCAAGGCAGAAACATCATGGTAGCAGGTCATGATTGAGAAAAGTTACTCAGCTCCTGACATCCAGGAAGCAGAGAGAGAAGAAGGGACCTAAGGACAACTACGGTCCCCAAGGCCATCCTCCAGCAATGACTTCCGACAGCCACACTACCTACTTACAGTTACCACCAGTAAAAACCACTCGAATTATTAGCCCAGCAATGGGTTAATCCACTGATAAGAAAAGAACCCCCATTATTTGGTTATTTCACCTCAGAACATGGCCTGAAATTTTGGGAGACATTTCAGATTCAAATCATAAAAATTACACATGGTAGATTCTATAACAATATTAATTTTAGCCCAAATCACCATCAATGGGATACCAATTTTAATGGTCACTTACTCCAGATACACACTTGGACGGTAGTCATTAGGAAGCTTTAGAAACCACCAGAAGGGGCCAAATCCTATGCACAGAGTGATGAAAGGGAAGAGTTGTGGGGAACAGCAGCTCCATTTCCCTGAGGAGGCTTCCTGGAAGGGCCACCTTCTCTGAGTTGGATTCATGAATCTTGGACTGGTGCCTGCTCTCCCAAAGCTTCAAGATGAGAGTTTCATTCCTTCCTCCCCTGTCCCATCCCTAAAGCTCCGACCTGCAGAGCCTTAGGAAAGAAGACACAAACGCCAAGTCTGCTGATGATACTTCTTCTTTAATGGTGCTTCTTCAATCTCCCTCAATATGTACAGCAAACAAAATATATATCAGCATCAGAACCCCTCCCTGGGCATGCATCTTTCTAACCTTCTCATAGGCAGGCTGGTGGTAGCACGAGGCATTGAGTCACTGATCATCCTTCAGACACGTAATATGACACGCTGCGCATGCTCAAGGAGACATCAATCTTGTGAGTCTTATGATTTGGCAGCAATCCAAGGCGCCATCTTGAGTCAACGCTGGCAACAAGCCTAGACGCCATATCGGTCCAGCCAAGTGGGCCCCGACATCTCCCCCTTCTTGTTTTATTAAAAATAAGGCTCGGGATCGTGCCTGTCTTAGGTTGTCGACCCTCAAGGATCATTCTTACCCGTCTTTGGGAGAACAATAGCATGATTGTTTCCCTGTCTTAGGTTGATATGATCCCGGGGACAATCGTACCCGTCATTGACTACCGATACAGCATATTGAGCCATACGTGGGGAGATGAGCCAGCTTCAAGGGCTGTCATAGCTTGTACCAATATGCGCTGTTGTTGCAGTGTTTGTTGCTGAGTCTGCCTGGTATATCCAACCAGGAAACAGCATGCTACCACCAGCAAGAATGCCCAGAATGCCATGCCACCCCAATCTTTTAAGAAACCCAATGTTTCATGTATTAAGTCCATCCATTGTTGTACTGTAGCGACTTCTACATGGGTGGAATTAATTGTAACAATGGACGCTCGAAGCTCAACCATGGTGTGCTCAAATTCACAGCTCCAAGTCCCTAGAAGCATCTTGCTTAATTGACGAGACAAATTGCCTGCACAGGAGAAATTTTGATATTGCACATACGTTATACATAATCCAGATAATTTATGAATACATGGTACCATGGCCATCTGCCCCAGAATGTCAACCTGTTCTTGTAACAGGTCTACTCTTTGATTTACCATTAATATGCCAGCTTTAAGTTGTCCATTTATTTGAGCTTGCTGAGCCATGGCAGTAGCCGCATGTGAAGATAGGGCATTCATAGTGGCTGCGGTATTTATGGACGCCGCCAAAGCGGCAGCAGCTGTAACTGCCGCGGCCACAGAGGCTACAATCACAGCAATAAGGGCAGAAATTCCAAAATCTCTCTTTTCTCGTTTCAGCAAGACTGGAAGGGAATTTACATTCACTCTTACTAGCCAAGGAACTGCTATAGGCAGTCGCATCACTACTGCCCAAGGGTGCACAGAAACATTCCAACAGAAAGTTAGAAAACAGGTATCAATAAAACAACCTAGACTATCATTAACCAAGGAACTATTAGAAACAAGCCAAAAAAATGGAGCAGTCACACAAACAGGGGTGGGCCCAAACGGGAATTGTGGTTCCATAGAACAATTTACCTTGACGCTATCCTCAAAAGTATTGGAAAAATTTTGAGAATAGCTGCAATTTTTTACAGTTCCCACTAATATCATAGACATAGCTGTTATATCAGTACAGCCTTCTGCTACCCCACAGAGAAGCCAAACATTAAAGGGGTTGGGCGGCTTATACTGTGTAGGATTTTGATATGTATAATTATATCCTGCCCAAGTATGATTACGCATAGTAGATATGCCTGGAGAAAAACTTAAATCATAGCCCGAAGAGGCCCAGATTACCTTGGAGTCTTGGCAATCAGTCCATTTAAATGGCCAGCTGCGTGGGCTATAACATTTTGGAGCCCACCACAGCTGCGAAGGGGCTGTCTTATTTTCGGGATGTCCATATCTAGAAAATGCTAAAAGGAGCATATCCTTCTAAAACAGTAACATTTCCTATGGGACTGAAATCATTAAATGGCTGAAATTTTCCCATAGTTTGATTATATAGCTGCACACATGGATTGGGACTATCATAGGTATCATTCAAAATTTTATTAGCATAAAAACATAAACTGCCACTTAAAGTTATATTAAAAAATGCATAAGGCCTAATTTCTTCATCAAAGGGAATCCAGGGCAAATTTAAGGAACTATTGGTCATAAAGAACCAAGGAAAAATGGTGGCAGTGGTGGACACAGGTAAAGGGAGAGGGAAGGCAGAAATAATTCCCCAAAGATCCTTTTCACCCATTCCAATGTGAAACATTACCAACAGAGTTAGCCATATCCACTTGCCGCTTGGCATATTCCCCTGGCTCCTGTACATGGCGCACCAATCTTTCAGGAACCCAAATCGACGAGTCTTTGTCCTGTGGGAAAACACACACCGACCCTCGAGCCCACGTTAGCACTGGATCCGGACCATTCCATGCTCCTGTAAGGATATTTTTCCACATTGCTTGCCCTGCATAGCGCTCATGAGGCCTGTAATGTCTTTCTGCTGCCGTTCGTCCATCGGCATCCAGCGTTAAAAAATTTATAATAAATAATATAAGATTTAGTTTATCTTTTGGTGTGCTCCATTGGGCCCCTATTCCCCCTTTTTGTTTTATTAAAGCAGATTTAATAGTGGCATAGGCTCGTTTTACTATGCCCTGGCCCTGTGGATTATATGGTAATCCATGAGTTAATTGCAGAGCCAGTTGGGTACAAAAATGAGAAAATTTTTGAGAAACATAAGCAGGCCCATTATCAGTTTTAATTTGGTGAGGGACGCCCCAGGCAGCAAAAGTCTGTAGACAATGTGAAATTACATGTTGGGCCTTTTTTTCAGTATGAGCAGAGGCAAAGATAATTCCGCAACATGTATCCACGGAAATATGTACATATTTAAGAGAGCCAAATTTAAGAACATGCGTGACATCCATCTGCCATAGGTGAAGAGGTCGCAAACTTCGAGTATTTACCCCTGTAGTAGGCTGTGGCAACAATGTCAAACAATTTTTGCATTGTAATACAATGCGTCAAGCTTGTTCTTTAGTGATCTTAAATTTTAGTCTCAATGTTTGGGAATTTACATGAAATTTATTGTGAAATTCTTGAGCCTGCAACATTTTGTCTTTATTTGAAAAAATAAGCACAGTTCGGGTATGAAAATTTGCAATAGCATTACCTTCAGCAAGTGGTCCAGGTAGCCCTGCGTGAGCTCGTATGTGGGTTGCATAGAATGGACATTTTTGGGTCCAAATATATTGTTGTAACTTAGCCAATAATATAAGAATAGTAGATTGTCCCTTAATATGTCCTACACATTCAAGGCTATTAAGTGCCTGTACAACATATAGACTATCTGAAATTAAATTAAATGGAGTGGAGTCATAGAGCATAAATACTTAAATTATTACTAAAATCTCTATTGCCTGCACTGATGAATGGGGAAAAAGAAAATTTTGTGGATCTGAGCCTTTTTTGAATATCACCCCCATACCTCCTTTGGATCCATCTGTAAAAATATTTGGCGCTCCAGCAATTGGTGTAGATCAAGTGATTTTAGGAAAAATAATAGGATGAGCCAGAACAAACCTGAGCCATGGATGTTACAGATAATGATTATCGAATTGTCCCGTGGCCATTACATGGACAATAGCCCAGTAGAATTGGTGGCAGCTAGAGTGGCAAGCTGTTCTTTAGTATATGGAGTGATGATAAGATCAGGCTGCATCCCAAATGCAGTCAGAGCCGCCTTTAGTGCCTTGATAATTATTTGTGAAACACAGGCTGGATACCATGGCAACACTTTATTGGGAGAATGAGAGAGGAGTACCCACATTATGGGACCCTCTTGCCATAACACCCCAGTTGGTGTGAGATCTGTGGTAAGAATGCATAAGAGCAGTTTTTTCTGATAATCTATACAATCCACTTGTGCTTCAGATAATCTTTTCTCTATAAGTTGAATACAAGTTTGCGCCTCAGGTGTTAATGATCGTGAAGAAAGTAAATCTGAATCTCCTTTTAGCAAATCAAACAAAGGTTTTAGGTCGGCATTACTAAGCCTGCAATACGGCCGAATCCAATTTATATCCCCTAAAAGTTTTTGGAAATCATTTAAAGTTTGTAAATTGTCCACCCGCAAGCTAACCTTAAGAGGACGAATAATGGTATCTTTTAATTTGGTGCCAAGGTATTGTTTAACATTTCCCTGTTGTATTTTTTCTGGAGCTATAATTAAGTTCCATTGTTTAAGACACTGTATAGTTTTTATAAGCATTTCTTCTAATATTTTTGGGGTTTTAGCACATAATAAAATATCATCCATATAATGATAAATCATGGAAGAGGGAAATTCTCTCTGAATAGAGTGTAAGGCCTTAATATATTTGGCACAACGTAGGGCTATTGGCCATACCCTGTGGTAGCACTGTCCATTTATATCTTTGATCTATCTGTTGATGATTAATGGATGGCACTGTAAAAGCAAATCGAGGGGTATCTGCAGGATGCAGTGGAATAGAAAAGAAACAGTCTTTGATGTCCAACACAATAGTGGGCCAATTGACAGGGAGGGCTGATAGGACAGGTAGTCCTAATTGCACTGGTCCCATGACCTCCATACTATTATTTATTACTCGGAGATCATGTAACAATCTCCATTCACCTGATTTCTTTTTAATGACAAAAATAGGGGTATTCCATGGAGATGTGGAGGACTGTAAATGTCCTGCCGATAACTGTTCCTGTACCAGTTCGTGGGCTGCTGTAACTTTTTCTTTAGGAAGGGGCCACTGAGAGACCCACACTGGCATATCTGTTTTCCATTTAATCTTTAATTGTTCGGTGGCCCCATGGAAAAACCCAGTCCTCTTTTATCTTTGGGATCGTTTCTTCCCGTCATGGGAATAGGGGTCTTTCAGCCTTGTTCATATCGGCCAAGCCCACCTGTCCCTGAATAGCCTGCATTATGTATAAGTTGTTGACTTTGAGGGCTATATACAGATTCAGTGGTCAATTTTGCTCCCATTTGTTACAGCACATCTCGCCCCCACAAGGATACTGGAAGTTTCAGAACAAAAGGTTGGAATGTCCCTGAATGACCTTTCTGATCTTTTCAATTAAGGTGAATGGCGCTACAGCTTGGACTTTTAGCATACCCTAATCCCTTAAGTAATTGATCTGTCTGTTGTAATCCCCAGTCTTTTGACCATTCAGATAATTTAATGATACTACGGTCTGCACTTGAGTCCAAGAGACCCCAAAAGGAGACTCCCTGTATAATAAGTTGGCACATGGGACGGGACCCCTTATCCATAGTAAGCCATGCTCCAGGAGGACCTGTAGAACCAAAGCCCTTATCTTTTCTTGCCTGTCCTTGACTAGGAAAAAGAGAATGTTTGCTAGGCAACAGAATTATCTGAGCAATGCGGTCCCCATCATTTATAACAGAAATCCCACGAGGGGAAGAAACTAATGTTTTCACATTGCCTGTATAGTCCTGGTCAATAACTCCTGGATGCACCACTAGACCCGATAAGGTGGTGGAACTTCGACCTAGCAGCAGTCCTACAGTATCAGAAGGAAGGGGTCCATGAAAATCCGAATCTAATTTTTGGACTCCCATTTCAGGCGTTAATATGAGTCTGGTGGTGACACAGACGTCCAATCCTGCACTTCCTGGGGTGGCTCTCCGAACGGCGGCAGAGGCTGTTGAAATCTGGGAATTTGTCTGATTTCTGGTCCTTGAGGTGAACTGACCTGTTGCACTGCCACACACATTTGAGGGCCCTGAGGCATAGGGCCCCTCTGCCTGTTTTTTGGCCTAGCACCTGGTTGTACAGAGGGAAGGGGATTGCCATCTACATCCCAGCGGGAACGGCACTCCCCAGACCAGTGATTGCCCTTTCTACAGTGCGGACATAATTTTGGAGTCCTCGCCAGTGGCTGGGAAGAGATATTAGGGGCATTTTGTGGGCAATTTTTCTGAAAATGACCTTGTTGACCACAATGAAAACAGACCCCTGATTTTCCTTTTGCTTTTTGCCCATAAGACCTTTCTTGCAATCCAGCTACTATGGCAGCAGCAATAGCTTGTCCCTGAATAACTGAGTCAGTAATATCTCTACATACCTTGAGCCAAATTTCTAGGTCTTTATTTTTATAGGGACGTATTGCATCCCGACAGGGCTTATTGGCTTGCTCATAAGCTAACTGTTTAATTAGTGGCATGGCAGCATCCACATCAGGAAAAACCCGAGAAGCAGTTTTCACAGCGAAAGGCTCATTGGGTACTTGAGTAACCTTTGACAAACTGGCTCCTAAATTACCTGTCCCTGATAACATCTTCCATGCCCTTAATTCTGCTTGATTAATCTGCCCATACACTTTCTGTGGGTACCCATTTTGATTATATGCAAATGGTCCCTGTCCCATTAGCATATCTAAATTCCAAGCTGTTTGCCCTGCGTGAGCATTAACACGGGCTTGATCAGAGCAATATTCTATATAGGCTGACTTCCAATTAAGATAGGCTCCACCAGACAGTACAGCCCTGCACAAACTCATCCAATCATTTGGAGTCATAGAGTACCTTTCAAAGGATTCTACCAGTGACAAGGTAAACGAGGCTTGCACTCCATATGTGGACACAGCTTCTTTTAATCTTTGTACAATCTTCCAATCTAATGGCTCATGATATCTTTGTTGATTCTGGTCAAGGAACACAGGAAATGCCCCTGGGGTGGGTAAAATTTCCACCCATGGGCTAACCTTGGGTTTCTTCTGCCTATCAGACTTTCCCTTCTCAGTAAGATATGGCGGTGGACTAGGGGAGAGAGGGGGAGGAGCGGAAGGTCCAGGAGGTTCCTTTTTTCTGTTATAAGACACTTGGAATCTGCGCCAGGATTCTAACAAAGCTTCCTCCTCCCTATCTCTTTCTGGTGGAACAGGCCATATCTCTCATTCCTCCTCGGAGGAGTCGCTTTCAGAGGACTCCTCGTTCCTC
Organism: Muscardinus avellanarius; assembly: GCF_963383645.1. Lineage (NCBI taxonomy): Eukaryota > Metazoa > Chordata > Mammalia > Rodentia > Gliridae > Muscardinus > Muscardinus avellanarius. The sequence continues at coordinate 126,515,138 of NC_137791.1, forward strand.
TGAGAGTCTATCTGTTGACCTTGCCCTGAAATCTCTTCTTTTGCTTCCTCTAAAGCATTAGAGCCTTCAGCCAGTACTTGATGATACCTCCCTGTTTTATCTGTCAGGCATGATTTAATTAAGCTCCAGATAGCCAATGTCCCCGGGTGGAAGAGCCCCTTCGGCATCAGCCTTAAGAAGATCCTGACCAAGATGTTTCCACTGAGGAGCGTTAACATATCCTTCCTCTAAAAACCACGGAGCTACAGTTTTAACCGTGTTAAGAAAATTTTCGATAGTGGCTGCTTTCACTTTCACTCCTCCCTCAGACAGAATTTTACAAAGAGCCTCTTTAACTTTCATAGTAGCAACCTTGGACCCCATGATAAGTTTTGCTTCGTCGCTATCTGCGAACCTTGTGCTTTGTCGCTATCTGCGAACCTTATGCTTCGTCGCTATCTGCGAACCTTAGTTTTCATCGCTTACCTGCGAACTTTTCCACGGCATTCCTGGTTCCCCGTACTTGTCCCGTCCCTAAAGCTCCGACCTGCAGAGCCTTAGGAAAGAAGACAAAAATGCCAAGTCTGCTGATGATACTTCTTCTTTAATGGTTCTTCTTCAATCTCCCTCAATGCGTACAGCAAGCAAAATATATATCAGCATCATAACCCCTCCCTGGGCATGCATCTTTCTAACCCTCTCATAGGCAGGCTGGTGGTAGCATGAGGCACTGCGTCACTGATCATCCTTCAGGCACGTAATATGACACACTGCGCATGCTCAAGGAGACATCAATCTTGTGAGTCTTATGATTTGGCAGCAATCCAAGGCGCCATCTTGAGTCAACGCTGGCAACAAGCCTAGATGCCATCTTGGTCCAGCCGAGTGGGCCCTGACACTCCCCTCTGTCACTTACCCACTTAAACCTTTTTCATTCCCACTTTGTTCCAGGTTCTGGGTATGGATAGTGTTGAACAAAAAAAGACCTACCTCCTCTCACATTCTATTGGGACAGTCAATAAACCAATGGTTCTGGCAGGTGGAGACAAGGAAATTAAGATTTTAGCCTGTGTTCTAGATATCTGGTCACTCTTTCTGCAAGATCTGAGGCCCCTAAGGAAACTGTTGCTAAATCTATTACATCTATCACCTCTATTGGTTCCACTTGGCCTTCCTTCTTCAATAATAATTTTGTGCCAAACATGGTGGCACATGCTTGTTATCCCAGTACTTGGAGGGTGAGACCAGAGGATTGCGGGTTCGCAGACAGCTTCAGCTACTTAGTGAGGCCCCCCACAACTTAGCAAGGCTCTGTTTCAAAATAAAAAAATATAAAATAGAGCTGGGGTGTAGCTTGGAAGTAAAATTCCCTATATTAATAATAATAACAATAATAATAATAATAATAATAATTTTCAATTATGCACATGTGTCACATGCACAACTTTCATATAATATTTCTGGTTGGTTTATTCTCTCTCTCTCTTTTTTTTTTTTTTTTGGTGGTACTGGGGTTCCTGGAAGCCCTTCTACCTCTGGGCTACACTCCCAGACCTATTTTTTACTTTTTTTTTTAATGTGGAAACAGGGTCTCTTAAGCCAGCGAGGCTGGCTCCGAACCAGCGTGATCCTCCTGTCTCAGCCTCCCAAGAGCGGGGATTACACGCCCGGCTTATTCTCTATTTTATATGTATCTAAACCTCTGGTTTTCAATGTTTTTTAAAGTACCAGAAACCTGTGTGTATGTGTGTGTGTGTGTGTGTGTGTGTGTGTGTGTGTGTGTGTTTCTGAGGATGGAACCCAGGAGCCTTATGCCTCTGAGCTATACCCCGGACCTATTTTATATTTTAATTTGGAAACAGGGTCTCATTAACTTGTTGAGAGTCTCACTAAGTAGTTGAGGTTGGCCTTGAACCTGCTGCGATCCTCCTGTCTCAGCCTCCCAAGTACTGAGATTATAAGCATGCACCACCATGCCCAGCTCTTTCTTTTCTGAACTATATGTTAGGGATTTCCCACTATAAATGCTATTCTTCTCTAGTTAAAGAAGATGTCCCCATCTTCTTAGGCTCTCTAAAGTGATCTTCAAACTCTAAGGAACTTGGGGCTACAAGGATATAGTTTGAAAATCATGGTTGAAACACTAGTAGGAATCTGACAATGGCACTATAGTCTAGTTCAGTAGACAGACCCATGGGTAAGAAAACATCAACAACCCATCAGGGCTAAAGGTAAATACGGTTGAAAGTATGTAGTGGGGACTCTTAAGGAGAACTTTTATGATTGTGAATATTCAAGAAAACTTATGTGGTGCTTGGAATGTGACTCTGTCATCTTCAATTACCTGACTTCTCTTACGTTATTTTCAGTGAGAATATCCCATGTGGGGCTCACTCATATTCTTGATTTCTCAGTCTCTTGAACCCTCATCTCTAGTGATCTTTTACTCTTCTCTATCTTAGTCAAACATTCTCTTGCCCACATATACCCTTGACCTTGTCATCAAAAACTGTCTATGCTCCCATCTTCCCAGCTCAATGCTCTTGAAAATACTTCCATGGCCTAACCAGGTACAGTGATACCCTCCTGTAATTTCAGTACTTGGGAGACTAAAACAGGAGGATTGCTGCTTCGAGCCCAGCCTCAGTATCTTATCGAGATTCTGTTTCAAAATAAAACAGGGTTGCCAAATAAAAAAGGACTGGGGGTATAGCTCTGAAGTAGAATGTCCCTGCTGGGTTCAATACCTAGTACCAAAAAAGAAAGGAGGAAGGAAGGGAGGAAGGAAGGAAGGAAGGAAGGGAGAAAGGAAGGAAGGAAGGAAGGAAGGAAGGAAGGAAGGAAGGAAGGAAATATTCTTCCACTGCCTTGAACTTCTCTCCCTCTAACATGCTCACCAATGAAACCCAAACACTCCATGGCCCCATTCATCCTTCCTTGAACTCATTCTGATGATCAAGCTGAGGGCAGTGTCACAAAAATGAAAAGAGCAGTAACTAAGCACAGCCTTTGATGCTGCCCACAATGTATTCTACTCATTTCCCCTTCTAAAAACTAGTTTACAACGTCTCAATACTCTCATGTCCCAACTCAGCACGGTTATCTGTTGACCTTACCTCATTCTTTGTTGAGAATCTAGAGTCCACTTTCTCACCCTACAAGGTTCCCTCGGTCTCTTGTCCCAAGAGCCACATGGGTGTGCCCATCCTTCCCTTTTGCTTCTGTGGAAGACCCATCCCTGTGGACCACCCTTCTCTGGATTGGGCCTTTATTATCTGAGGTAGTTCCTGGAGCTTCCACTCCTGGGTTCTCCATGAGGTTGGTAATTTGTAGTTTCATAAAGAAAGACTCTGGAACCTGTTAACGAGCAAACAGAAACAACCACAAAACTCTCCTGACCCAGTGTCCCTTTCTTCTCTAGCTCAGACTTCTACTGAGTCTTACCATTTATGTTTGCCTTGTTGCCTTCTCCAGCTGAGATTCTAGAGGCACATCACATTTACTACATCCAAACAGAAGTCTTGATTTTCCTCTCCAGATCCATTGTGCCTACAAGTTTCCCCCATGCCATTAAACACCTACCTGTTGCTTGGGCCAAGGTGCTGGGAGTCATTCTTGCTTCCTGGGCTTGGGTTCCTTCCTCCTCTACAGCAAATACAGCACTTGTTTGTTGTTGTTATTGTTTTGTTTTAGAAGTAGAGAGACATCCCTGTCTTCTTCCTGCTCTTCTGAGGAAAGCATTCAGTCTTTCTTCGTGGAGGCTGATGTTAGCTGGGGGTTTTCCATAGATGTGTTTCCTCAGGTGCAGGGGGCTCACTTCAGTCTCTAGCCCATTGAGTGCTTTTATCATACAAGAATGTTAAATGTTCTCAAATCTTTTTGCCCTGTGAAGAATATTTCTGGATTTAATTTTCTGAGGTTTTATTGAGATTTTGCACAGATGAGCTCACATGTCTTCTCTGCTTTAAAACTCTTCCCTGGATTCCTACCGTACTCTCCACAGAACGCTGCCAAAGGTTCCCTCTCTGAAATAGTAGTTTGTGTGTGCACGTGTGTCCTGGGAATTGAACCCAGTGGGATTCTACCTCTGAGCTACATCCCCAGGCCTATTTTTATTATTTAGTTTGAGACAGGGTCCGACTAAGTTTTTGAAGGGCCTCACTAAGCTGCTGAGGCTGGCCATGAACCTGCGATCCTCCTGTCTCTGCCTCCTAAGTACTGGGATCACAAGTGTGTGCCACCATGCCTGGCTTCGCTCTGAGACCTTGGAACAATGTCTCTCTCTTGTCGCAGCCACCCTCCTGCACGCAAACTCCTAACTGGGCCCTAACTGGTTCTGTTGATTTCCCACAGGTGATTTATTCCCTGAACACCCGCCAGGACGAGGCGGAGGCCAGCATAGAGGCACTGCGGGAAGCCCACCGGGAAGAGCTCCAGGACGCTGTGGCTGAGACCAAGGCCAGGCTCCTGCAGGAACAGGGCCACGGCATCGAGGATGAGGAGGCCCTTCTCCAGCGCATCCAGGCCCTGGAGAGCGCCCTGGAGCTGCAGAAGAGGCTGACTCAGGAGGCCCTGGCAGAGTCGGCCACCTGCAGGCTGGAGACCAAAGAGAGGGAGCTGAGGGTGGAGGCCGAGCATGCGGAGCGGGTGCTGACGCTGTCCAAGGAGATGCTGGAGCTCAAGGCCGACTATGAGAAGAGGCTCCGGCACCTGGTGAGCCACGAGGTCCCCCAGTGGGGCCGGCTTTCCCAGGAGAGCCCGGATGCCAAGGTGGAGCCTGGCCAGGGCCCCGAGATGCATGAGGTCCTGCTGGAGGTGGAGCGGCTGCGGGTGGAGAACCAGCAGCTGAGCCAGGACTATGCCCGCAAGGCCGAGGAGCTGCAGGCCACCTACGAGCGGGAGAACGAGGCCGTCCGCCAGGCCATGCAGCAGTCGGTGAGCGAGGCCCTGTGGCAGTGGCAGGAGAAGGAAGCTGACCTTCGCAAGAACTTCCAGGCCCAGGAATCAGCGCTGCAGGCCCAGGTCAGGAAGCTGGAGGGGGACCTGGAGCACAGGGGCCGCAAGATAAGCGACCTGAAGAAGTACGCCCAGAGGCTGAAGGAACGGATTCAGGTAAAGACACATCCCTTCAGACCTCCCAGGGACCCTAGGCAGGGCAGCTGGTTTTGAAGGCACTGTGCTCAGCACTTGACAGCAACCAAGTGAGCACCATTATCTCTACCGAGTTCAAGACATTCAGTCAACAAACACTTATTAAACACCGATCATGTGCCAGGCCCTGGGCTACGGGCAGGGGATGCGTGATGGGCTAGACTTGTTTCTAAGCTCAGACAGAGAACTTAGAGACTTACAGTTTATAGATGAGGAAAAAGATCAACGTTGGAGGGTTTAGAGAAGGGTTGAGTTGAGCACACAGTGAGTGTCTCTGGACTCAGGTCAGCCTAATTCTAAAGTCCGTGTTTATTCTGTGACAACGTCCTTCCTGAAGCCTTCAGGGTGCTTGTGTTCGTAGAGGACAGGACCGTCGATGAGTCAGTCACGTGAGCCTCGCAGAAGCACAGAGCCCATCTCTGAAAGTACTAGTATTTCTAATATTCCCCCCTTTTTTTTCTGTACACACAAAAAAATATTGTACTATCACTAGAAAGAACTAAATAACGTGCCCAGAGCCATGCTGCCGATCAGAGAATAAGCAGGAAGCTAATGAACATGAACATCTGAGGCCAGAGACTTCAGTTGTGCTCTTAACCTGCAGCGTGCCCCGCTGAGCTGAGCCTCTTCCCGTCTGTTTAGGACCTGGATGTGCAGCTGCGGGAGGCCCGGCAGGAGAATTCAGAGCTGAAGAGCACTGCGAAAAAGCTGGGGGAGAAGCTGGCAGTTGCCAAAGACAGACTGATGCAGCAGGAGTGTCACGTGACCCCCCAAACCGGTGAGGTGCCCTGAAACTAGTTCCTTAACCCGGTTCTCAGTTGTTGTTGTTTGGTTGGTTGGTTTGCGCTGGAGATTGAACTTAGGGGCATTTTACCTCGGAGCCCTTTTTATTTTATTTATTTATTTTATTTTATTTATTTATTTATTTATTTTTTGGTGGTACTGGGGTTCCTGGAAGCCCTTCTACCTCCGGGCTACACTCCCAGACCTATTTTTACATTTTTATCTGGAAACAGGGTCTCCTAAGCCAGTGCGCGTGGCTGGCTTCGAACCTGCGTGATCCTCCTGTCTCCGCCTCCCAAGCGCGGGGATTACAAGTGTGCGCCACCACGCCCGGCTCCCTTTTTATTTTTTAAAACAGGCTCTTTCTAGGTTATCATGCATTGACTGAATGTGCGATCCTCCTGTCTCATTCTCCTAAGTACTGGGATTACAGTCATAGGCCACCATACCCAGTTCCATTTATCATTCAGAAAAAAATAACGCAACAAAGCACTTTGTCTGTTTAATACATAAGTATGTTCTTTGACCCTGAAGCAAACCTGACTGGTTTTCAATGTGAAAATAAGATACTAAAACTGTTCTCAGAGTTGTTTCTAAGCAGAATTTTAATATTAATGTAACAGAAATGTATGTGATCATCGGTATTTGTTTGCTTTCTTGTTTGCTTGTTTTTCTTGTGGTAAATTTGAAAGCATGGCTGAGCATGGTGGTGCATGCTTGTAACCCCAGCACTTGGGAGGCTGAGACAGGAAGATCACAGGTTCAAAGCCAGCCTCAGCAAGTTAGCAAGTCTCTCAGTAATTTAGCAAGATCCTGTTTCCAAATTAAAAAAACAAACAAACATAAAATAAGGCTGGGAGTGTAACTCAGAGGGAGAATGCCCCAGATTCAATCCCTAGCAAAACACACACACACACACACACACACACACACACACACATCATGGAATGATACAAAGCTGAACATTACATTCTGCACAAAAATCTTTCTTTCTGGATCTTCTTGCTCTCCTTGTTTTTGCAGGAGCGAGCAGCTCAGGTGTCTTTCACAAGACCTTGCAGCCACATTATTGCATACAATATCTTCAGTTCATCAGAGTGTCTTTCATGTAACCATTAATGAAAACTCTTTTTGATGGGAATCCTCAAGTTATCTTGGGGTAAATACTGCAACCTCCAGTGCCACCAAGGAGTATCCTGGAGCAAACAGGAAGTGGGTTAAAGATGGAAGGTTAGCTGCCAGGTGGGCCTGGTGCTTTGGGCAGCCTTGAGTCAGCCCAGGGAGCAGGGAGGAGGGGCAGGCTGTTGCATCTGGCCTCCCAGGCTGTCTGGACAATCCCACCAGCACAGATGAGCCAACGCCCGCAGCTGCATGGGCTGGACATCCTAAGGGTGTGACCCCTGGCCCTTAAACATTCCCTCCCAGACCCAGCATGGCGCCTGTGCTTCTCGGCTCTGGCCTCCCCTCTCCAGCTTAGCCAGGGCTTTGCGCACTTTAGCATCATTTCATATAGTTTCTTTACTGGGTCTTCCCAATGCTGTTGAGGTAGGTGCTCCATTCTTCCATGTTGTAGATGAGGAAATGAGGTGAAGGAAGAGTAAGCAGCTGGTTGGAGGACAGCCAAGTGTTGGCTGATAAAGCTGGTGTATATGTGAGAATCCCGGAGGCCAAGAGCCTTCCACTAGGCTCCCTCAGCAGAAAGCTCCTGAATCCTACATGTGACCAGTTTGACAACAGTCATAGAACATGGGCTGTGTTTCAAGCAGCTTCTAGGACTACCATGTGACAGCCTGTGTGTGCTTTGGTGATCATGCCCAGCTTGCAATGGAATAATGAGTCTGAAAAGAAGAAAGTACCATAGGCTGGAAAGGAGAGATTTGAATTTGAACCCAAAGGGCATTTACAGTTTAGAACAAGGGGCTTCAAAAATAGTATGTGAGTAGCTGCACAAGGTGGCACATGCCTGTAATCCCAGTTCTTGGGAGGCCGAGACAGGAGTATTGCAGGTTTGAGGCCAGTGTGCAGTAACTTAGACCTGGTTTCAAAATAAAAAATTATTCTGAGGGTGTAGTACAGAGGTAGACTGCCCCTGAGTTCAATACCAAAACTAGATAAATACCAAAACTAGGTAACTAAATAAAAATGAAATAGGGGTGATGGGGTATATTTCAGAGGTAGAACATCCCTGAGTTTAATCAGTAACACACACACACACACACACACACACACACACACACACACACACTCACACACACACACACACTGGCATGAGGTTCTCAGAGAACGGGGAAAATGGCAGTTCTAGTTATATTTTTATCATCTTTAAGTTCCTATTGAACTGCATTTATTGGGAAATATACTCTACTTTTTTAACTTATAAAAAGTGCAATGAAACTGCAGAGATTCCTAGTTTAGGAAGGGAGAGCACAGCAGTTATTTAAGCTCAGATTCTGCGTGAGCAAGAGCAGCGTCACTACGTTGACTGTGCTTGAGGGTCAGCACACCATGGGACGGGGATTATGTAGAGAAGTACCAGGCAAAATGGTTGAATAGTCAATGGGGACTTGGCTGCAGAAAGCCTTGGGCCAGAGGCCAAGGTTAAGAGCATACCAGCTGGGTTTGGTGGCACACATCCGTAATCCTAGTACTTGGGAGGCTGAGACAGAAGGAGCACAGGTTCGAGGCCAGCCTCAGCCACTTAGCAAGATTCTCAGCAACCTAGTGAAACCCTATTGAAAAAAAAAACAAAACAATGTTTTTTTGCAAAGGAATAGAGGTGTAGCTCAGAGGTAAAATACCCCTACATTCAATCCCCAGTGCCACACACACACACAAAAAAGCATTCACAAATGACGTTGAAATTATGCTTGTAGATGACATGAAGACAGAGAACAGTGTCCTGGGGGAAGCGGCTGACTTGGTGGCCCGTAGTCTGCAGCCTCAGCTGGATCCCAGCCGCTCCAAGGAATGTCCCTGCAAGAAGGGCGGCATGGACACACAGGTAGTGCCTGAGCAGCGCTGGGGGTGCGGGAGTCACAGGTGGCCTGCTGGTATGAGCCTAAGGTAGAGAGCCCCAGCTCCAACTACAGCAGATAGCACTCGGAATCCCGACCAGCCAGGATTTCAAGAGCCGTAGCCAGCATCCCACCAGCCCCAGGTCATTTGGAACTAGGATACTGAGAATGTAGCGGAAGTCCCCCGACCTGTCACGACAGCTCCTGGGAAACACAGTAGAAGTTGCTTGGGATCCCACTACACATTCCAAGTCAAAGCAATCAAAGCGTCCTTTAGAAACCACTGTAGCGTGCACTAGAGCATCCCAGCCGGTGGCAGTAGACACACCCTTCCAAGAGCGCTTTCCCAATGGCCGATAAAGTGAAGCCTCTGACAAATAGCAAGTACACAGTCTCGTAAGTTATCGCTCCTTCAGATACACGTTGTAAACTCAGTCTATAAATGCCGTACGAGTCATATAAAAGTGAAATGATGGTTCCTCCCTGCACTTTTACAAGGTTCGGTTTATTTCCATAGACCCAGAAAGAGGCAAGTGTTGAGATAGAATATATGAAGCAGCGCTATGAAGAAGACCTGCGGAAAATCCAACATCAGACTGAAGAAGAGAAGAAGAGCCTCAAAGAGCAGCTGGTGAAGCGCCTGGAGGATCTGGTGAGGAAGCACACGGCCGAGGTGAAGGCGGCCCGCGCGGCCTCGGAGGCCGAGAGGACGCAGCTGTGCAAGGCGAGACCCTCCCTCTCTCTCTTCATTCCTTCCTTTTGTACTGGGGATTGAACTCTGGGGACATTCTGCCTCTGACTTACACCCCTAGTCCTTTTCCTTTTTATTTTTTCTTTTGAACGGAGTCTTGCTAAGTTGCTGAGGGCCTTGTTAAGTTGTGGCCTTGACCTGTGAGCCTCCTGTCTCAGCCTCCCAAGTATGGAGATTACCGGCGTGCACCACCACACCTGGTGCTGACCCACTTTCACAGAGGTGTTCTATTACTTGTCCTTCCTTCCCTCTTTTATCTCCTCTTTCCTTGCCCAAACTTTTACTGAGCTCCTGCCATGTGCACATCTAAGCTGGTTCTCTGAAGACACAGGTGAAAGATATAGTTCCCACCCTAAGAGATTTTTTAGAGTGTGTGTGTGTGTGTGTGTGTGTGTGTGTGTGTGTGTGTGTGTGTGTGTATGAGAGAGAGAGAGAGAGAGAGAGAGAGAGAGACAGACAGACAGACAGACAGACAGACTGGGGGTTGAACCCAGAGGCATTCTACCTCTGAGCTACACCCCCAGCCCTTTTTCTTTATTTTGAGACAGGGTCTTGCTAGGTTGTTAAGAGTCTCATAAGTTGCCGAGGCTGACCTTGAACCTACATTCCTCCTGTCTCAGCCTCCCATGTACTGGGATTACAGACATGCACCACCACGTGCAGCTCTTTTGGGTCTTTTGGAGGAGACAAGGGGACACCCTAAGCTCGTGAGGCATCAGGGTCTGGAGTTGTTGACCTGAGGTGGAAATGTATCCTATGAACATTTGACTTAGGCAAATTCAACTCTGCTCAGTATATTTCCAGCCGCAGTGGTAGTGGATATCAAAGCCACAATTTCATGCTGACAGCCTGGCACCGGAGCCAGTGTTCCCCCCATCCCGCTGGCGTAGGCTGGGCAGCTGAACTAAAAGCATATTTCTCCCCACGAGCTGTGACTGGCTGCACAAATCCTGTCTTCAGATAAACAGAGTCGCACTTGCTCCATCCCAAGCCACAGCCAGCAGAAACAACAGTCGCTCTCCCAGGACACAGGTTGCCCTGGTAACCTGATGGCCAAATCTGGCTCTGAGCAAACATATCTCACTTCAGTTTTAATCAAGAGGCATGAGTCCATGCATGAAACGAATTGCATAGAAATAAAATGTGTTTATTTCCTAGCTTTTGTTTTACATTTTTTGCTGTGCTGTGCTAGGGTTGATTCAGGGACATTCTACCTCTTAGCTGCAAACCCAGCTCTTCTTTTTTTTAAAGCAGGGTCTCACTAAGTTGTTGAGATTCTCATTAAGCCGCCGAGGTTGGCTTTGAACCTGTGATCCTCCTGTCTTAGCCTCCTAGATACTGGGATTATAGGTGTGTGCTACATACCTGGCTTGCTTTACTTTTTGCTCATGTCTAGAAACTGAGAATGCAAATCGTATAAATTAGGCCATGCAGATTGGGGGAAAGTACTGCCTCAAAGAAGCCGCAAATGCAGGGCTTATGGATGAGAATAGGCACGTTTTCTCCTCCACGGTTCGTGGTGCTCTACTTTTTTGAGTCCTTGGTGCAGGTGTACTGCAGAGCCTACACGCTGTCTTGACCTCAAGGGCACACTACAGGCAGTGACTGGAGTTTCCCTGGAAGACCAATGTGCCTTTATTGCCCTTGGGATTGAATGATAGCATCCTTTAATCTTGATCCACAGAACAGAGCGCATGTCTAGTAATTAGCACTTGCATGCACTGATGTATTGATTGCTAGGGAGAGGAAGGATATGAAGATCTATCGAACCTCATGATAAATGCTTCTCTACATCACATCTCATTTGTACTACATGGGTTTTTATTTTTTTCTTGCGTGTGTGTGATGGTGATAATGGGGACTGAACCCAGGGACATTCTACCACCAAGCTACACCCCCAGCCCTGTGTGTGTGTGTGTGTGTGTGTGTGTGTGTGTGTGTGTGTGTGTGTGAGTGTGTGGTACTGGGGGTGGAACCCAGGGCTTTTCTACCTCTGGGCTATACTCCCAGACCTATTTTCTACTTTATTTGGAAACAGGGTCTCACTAAGTTGCTGAGAGCCTCCCTAAGTAGCTGAGGCTGGCTTCGAACCTGAGCGATCCTCCTGTCTCAGCCTCTTAAGTGCGGGGATTACAAGTGTGCGCCACCACGCCCAGCTGCCCTATTTCTTTTGGAACAGGATCTTGCTAAGTTGCTGAGGAAATTGTTGAGGCTGGCCTCAAACCTGCAGTCCTCCTGTTTCAGACTCCCACATACTGGAATTACGGGTATGCACTACCACATCCAGCTTATACCACTAAAGATTCTTTTTCTTTCTTTTTTTTTTTTGTGATACTGGGGTTCCTGGAAGCCCTTCTACCTCCGGGCTACACTCCCAGACCTATTTTTATTTTTGGAAACAGGGTCTCTTAAGCCAGTGTGGCTGACTTCGAACCTGCGTGATCCTCCTGTCTCCGCCTCCCAAGCGTGGGGATTACAAGCGTGCGCCACCACCCCCGGCCCACTAAAGATTCTTGATGGCAAAACTCACAAACCCATTTGGTAAGTTTAGGCACAAGAGGAGTTTAGTAAAAGATAATGAGTAACTCTTTGGAAGATGGAGAAGCTGGGCTTAGCAGCTACAGTGATAATGTCTCAAATCCATTACAAACTCATGGTTTCGCTGGGTCTCATTTGTTTACTCAGTTTGACTGTCTCTGCCCTTTAGGAGGCATCTGAACCACTTATATTTAATGTAACAATTAGATCTACCATCTTGCTGTTTTCCCTACAACTCATGTCTGTTCATTTTCCATCTTTTCCTGTTGTTTTTGGTGCCATGAATTTTTTTGGTATTCCAGTTTTTTTGTCTCCACCTTTGACCCATTATCTATGCCTCTGTTTTGACAGATGGCAGTCTAATGTTTGCTCTAACATGCATAATATGCATCTTTAAATGTGTCACGCTTTCAAATCATGACATACTTCTTCACATATGAAAATATTACAATAACACATTTCCACCTCTCCCCGCCTGTCCCTTGTATGTTTATCACCATACATTTTACTTTAAATGTTATAACTCCCATGGTACATTGCTTTTGTATTTGTTTAAATAGGCAATTATATTTTAGATTTTAAAAAGTCTAACGAGGAAAAACCCTCTTGTGTTTTTCCATGCATTTGCTATTTCAGCACTCTTCATTGCTTTGCCAGGTTCCAGCGCCCCTGTACCATCATTTTCCTTTGGTAGGTTCAAGTGCCTATGGTATTCCTGACCATGCACTTCTGCTCATAGCAAGTTCTCTGTCTCTTTACTTTGCCTTCACTTCTGATGGATATTTTTACTAGGTATAGAATTCGGAGTTGACAGGGCTTTTTTTCTTCTTCTTTCTTTTAGTACCTTAAAAATGTTATTCAGCATCTTCTGGTTTGCATTCAATGTTCATGAAAAGTCAGCACCCACACGTGCCCTTTTTCTCCATGGGCAGAATGTGTCTTTTCTCTGGCTGCTTTTAAAATTTTATCTTTACCACTGGTTTTTAACAGTTTGATTTTGATATGCCATGGTGTGACTTCTCTTTTTCTTTTGGGGGAGTATTTTCTCCTCAAGGACCAATGAACTTGGGAATTTATGGTTTTCATGCAGTTTGGAGATTTTAAAGCCATTATTTCTTCAATAGTTTTTGTGTTCTGCCCTACTTCTGATATCATCCCACAAGGCATCTGTTCATTTATTTTCAGACTCCTTCTCCCTCTGTGCCTCAGTATAGGTCTGTTCTATTGCTGCGTCTTCAAGTTTATTTGTGGGTTTTTGTCATTGCTGTTCTTGTTTTTAAGCATCTTCTACTTTTTTTAAAAGCCCATTCAGTAAACTTTAAAACTTCAAACATCATATTTTTCAGCTTCAGAAATAAATTTTGCTCTTTACTGTCCTTTGTTTTCTCATTATTTTCATTTAAAAAAATTCTTGAGCAGCCTGGAATGGTGGCACACACCTGTAATCCCAGTACTTGGTAGGAGCTGAGACAGAAGGATTACAGGTTCTAGAACAGCCTCAGCAATCTACTGAGACCTATTTCAATAAAACAACAACCAAAAACTTGAACATATTTACAATTGCTCAAGACAAAGTCACATTTTTCCACTTATTAAGTACTTTTTAATTGAATGCTGGACATTGAAATATTGTAAAAATATGAATTTTGTTGTCAGCCTTTTTTACGAGTACTGAATTTTTGTGTGTTTCCAAATAAGAAATAAAAGTGGGCTGGGCGTGTAGCTCAACGGTAGAGTGCCTCTGAGTTCAGTCCCCAGTTACACACACACACACACACACACACACACACACACACACACACACAGGGTTAGAGTAGCTTTCACCCTGGTGCTAATTAAGCCCTACCACTGAACTGCGACCCTTCAAGGGATCAGAGCCCTAATGTGTTGATTATTATGAATGTAGGCATCACTGCAAGTGACTGAGATTCTGAGTGATATTTTAGGCTATGTACTAGTTGAATTCACCATAAACTTGACTGTACTAAATTGTACTTTTTCTTCTTGAAATAAGTTGACATGTTTCCCTTAGAGCCCCAGCTGGACTCTCTGGTTGCCTGTGTGTTGCCCCTTACTAAGTGCTGTGGGTGGATACGATTCGAGTGTCTCCCCAGCACTCGCATTAGAAGCTTGTCCCTTGCTCCAGCCATGTTGGGAGGTGGTGGGGATTTGGTGTGTGGGGTGAGCCTTGTATGAAGTAATTGGGTAATTAGGGACACTAACCTTAGAAGGAATTGATAAAATTCTCATGAGAACTCTTGACAAGGTTGCCATAAAAGAGCAAGACTGGCCCTTCCTCATGGTCCAGCTTTCTGTCTTGCCATGTGCTCTCCCATCTCACACACATGCTCGCCATGATGCCATCACCATGACGTGATGATGTAGCTCAGGGGACCCTCACCAGAGGCCAAACTGATGCATCTGCCTGAGTCTTTACTTTCAGCCTCTAAAGCTATGAGCTAAATAAATCATATATATATATATATATATATATATATATATATATATATATATATCAGTGTGTTACAGTGTGTTAGTCAGGTTTCAGTTACTATCACAAAATGCCTGACATAATCAACTTATATTTTAAAAAGGCTTATTTTGGCTCATAGTTTTGAAGGTTCTAGTCCAAGATCAGCCCACCTGTTGTTTGGAGCCTCTGTGGACCTGCTGGATGCTAATGGCACAGAGCACATGGTGGAGAAGACTACTCATTTTATGGCCAGGAAGCAAAATAGATGAAGAGAAAGAGATCAGGGTCCTCAAATCCCCAGTAACCTAAGAACTTCCCTCTATGTCACATCTCCTAAAGGTTCCACCATCTCTCAATAGCACCATAGGAACGAAGTCCTTAACACATGGGTCTTTGTGGAATACTCAGTATACAAACTCTAGTGCCCAGTCTCAGGTGTTTCATCATACCAATGGAAAAAAAGAGCAATGAGAAGTGGGCTGTTGCTGATAATGAATACCCACAAATGTGGAAGTGGCTTTGGAGCTGGATAGGGGTCAAATTTGGAGAGGCAGGCTAGAAAATGCTAGAACAGTATAGATGGAACACAACGGGTAATGGTGGTGAGAGCTCAGAAGACAAGGAGACCAAGGAAGGGAAAGAATGTTCAGAGGTTGGAAAAGTGGTCACAACCAGATTGTTGTTGGAAATGAGAAGTTCTTTCGGAAATTGGAGCAAAATCCCTTCTTGTCACACCACTGCAAAGAACTTGCCTGAACTGCAGCTACACCCTAGAGCTTTATGGATAGCTACATTTTACAACAATGAATTGGGATATCTGGCAGCAGAATGTCTAAATAACAAAGCATTCTTGCTGCTGCTTAGTTATTTTAAATTATGGGCATCAGGAGCAATGGTATAACCTGAAGGCGGAATGGACATTTAAAGGGAAGTGGCATAAAAATATTTGGCCAGAATCGGGGCCTTCCATGAGGCAAGGCCGGTGCTGAAGCCAGCGAGGTCGGGATCAGAGTTTTCCGGGTGGCCAGGCCTTTACTGGGGCCGTCAAGAGTGGGATCGGAACTTGCAGTGCGGCATGCACATAGAAATATCACAGAAAATAAAAACTAGATGCTTCCCCTAATTAGCAAAAACTAGGAGGAAATGGGTAACAGGAGGTGGTCGAGTTATAGAAAGGGCCCTACAGTGAAGCAATTAAGGTGACCAATCAGAGGGGATGGGATGGGGGAGTATAGAACCTCTTTAAAACTCAGGAGGTACGTAAACAATTGTATCAAAGATAATCACCAATCAAGCATGGGATCTAGGGAGGGGGAGGGAATGGGATGGGGGCTGGATGAGGGCTAATTGGATGATGTGTGCTTGTTTATCCTCTCAAGTCTTGTATTCCAATGTGATGTATGATTACAATGCACCAATAAAAATATAAAAATATATATATTTGGAAAATATTTTAGCCTGACCAGAAAAGGTACAAGAACAATAATAGAACAAAAAGGAGGAGGAAGGGGAGGGGAGAAGGGGGAGGAGGATACAAAGAGGAAGAAGAAGAGGAAGAAAAAAGAAAGAGGAGGAGGAGAAAA
Organism: Muscardinus avellanarius; assembly: GCF_963383645.1. NCBI lineage: Eukaryota > Metazoa > Chordata > Mammalia > Rodentia > Gliridae > Muscardinus > Muscardinus avellanarius. The sequence goes on from NC_137791.1 coordinate 126,531,410, forward strand.
GGCAGGCAGGCAGGCAGGCAGATCAAGCAAGCAAGCAAGCAGGCAAATGTGCAGCCCGGCATCTGTGTATTAAAGAGATTGGCACCTATATAAAGAAGCCAGTTGATAATTATCAGGATGAGGGAAAAGAGGCCTGGAGAGTGTCTTAGAAATCTGTGAGGCTGCCTCTTCCAGCACAGGCCAAGAAGTCCATAGGGCAGAATTGTTTCAAGGAGCAGGTCAGGGCGCTCTGTGAGCTTGCTGCATGGGCCACCTCAAGATTCTGCTCCTTGCTTTCTGGCAGAGCTCAGGGCCACTCCAGCAATGGTTCAAGTTGATGTAGGCCACCACTCCAAAGGGAAACACATGGTGGTGGACCTTGGTGTCCATAAGGTGCTGATTCACACAGAAATTAGGAGCAGTGGGGTTATAGCAGCATCCCGAGATGCTGAAAATTCTTAGGAAAGCTGGACAGAGGGGAGGTGCAACCACAGAGCTTCTCACCAGAATGCCTAGTGGAGGGAACCACTGCTTTTAAAACATGGGACAGGAGAGCCACCAGCAGTGTGCAGGGTCAGCCTAGGAAATCCACAGTCACAACCACAGCGCAGCACCATGGACTGTAAGCTCCGGGGTAGAGCTGTCCAAGTCTCCTCTTCCCCCACCCCAGTATTTACAGGATGCTGGGCTTGCATCTTTAAGACGTAATGCTGGCCCTGTTGTTTTTGGACTTCCTATAATTCACTAATTCTTTTCCTTTGCCCATTCCTTTCTTTAGAAATGGGGAAGTATTACCTGTGCCTCTTGTACCATTGTATACCAGATATAGCTAACTTGTTTGGATTTTGCAGGCTTACAATTGGAAGGAGCATTTGCCTTGAATAGCAGTTGAGAATTTTGACTTTTTAATTAATGATGGAATGAGTTAAACCTTCTGGACTCTTTGGATGAAGCAATTGTATTTTATTGTATTTATTTATCTTTATTTTTATTTTTTGCAGTTGAAGAAGAAACGAATTGAGGGGCTTAGAGCAGGACGCTACAATTTGAGTCTGTTTTGTCCCCACAGAAAATCAGGTTACTTTCGATCCCTACTGTGAGGTTTTAGGAAGGTGGAAACAGTATGGCTGTGGTGTTTAGAGGCAGGTTCTTTGGAAGGTAATTGTGATTAGATAAGGTCATGAAGATGGAGTCCCATGATTGCATACTGGAGGCTTTATAAGATGAGGAAGAGAGACCAGAAGACGCACACCTGTGCACCCCATTTCTCACCATATGATGCTCAGTGCAGCCTCAGGACTCTGCTAACAAGAATACATCTCCAGATGTGGCTCTTCGACCATGGTCCAGAACCGTGAGCCGAAACAGACCTCTTTTCTATAGCTCACCCAGTCTGTGCCACCTGTGTTGTTAGCAACAGATAACAAACAAAGACACCATGGCTCCTTCATGTGTCTTTTCTTAAATTTCCTGCAACTGTGGACAATCTAGTCAAGGAAACAGAAAAAGGGCATGAATCTGTGGACAATCTAGTCAAGGAAACAGAAAAAGGGCACGAATCCTGCTTTTACCTTTTGCGAGTAGGGGAATTTCCTCTAGCTGGTAAAATGGGTGCAAGGAAGCCTGCTTCTTGTGTACAGGGGAGGTCAGAGAGAAGAGTTGTAGACATCCTCTGTGAATTCTATACATCCGTGGCCTGTGGGACCCTTCTCAGGGTGCAACAGTCCATATATTTGAAAGCATCAGTCTCCTTCATTTTTCCTCCTGGTCTTGATGTGGTGGTTGTTTTTCTCTCCACTAGAGCTGGGAGAATGTCAGTGTTTTGTGTTGGAATCCTCAAGGTCACTTTGAGCTGAGCTAGACACTGATGTGTTTTTTCCACCCCGTGTTTTCCAACTCACCCAGAGCTGTTTGTTTTCTGACAGTAATCCTCATTATTCTGCACCTAAAACGAAGCTTATTAGTGCCCCGAATTACTGACGAAATTGGTTATTTCCATCTGTAGGGGAATTGCTTTTTTCCATTATATGGGTCCATTTGTCAAGGCAACAGCTGAAGCCAGGATTGATGATATCCTGGAAGTTGAGCTGTTGGTTAGGAATAGCCATTTCTTTGTGCCAAAAATCATAATGGCAGGGTATTTTCATGTGCTGTAACAGTGAACATGTCTTGGCAGAGTTTGTGAGTGCCTGTACCAAAAAGCATGTTAAGCCAAACTCCTATTCAATAAAAGCTTTTGTGGATGAGAAGCTAATGAATGAAGTCAAGAAATAAGAACTTTTTGCCAAGGTGTGTGTGTGTGTGTGTGTGTGTGTGTGTGTGTGTGTGTGTGTGAGAGAGAGAGAGAGAGAGAGAGAGAGAGTATTAAACTACAACCGTTCTATCTCTGAGCTACACCCCAAGCCTAATTTTTTATTTTTTATTTATTTATTTAATAATTTATTTATTTATTGGTGGTACTGGGGGTGGAACCCAGAGGCTTTTTACCTCCGGGCTATACTCCCAGATCTTTTTTATATTTTATTTGGAAACAGGGTCTCACTAAGTTGCTGAGAGCCTCACTAAGTAGCTGAGGCTGGCTTTGAACCTGTGTGATTCTCCTGTCTCAGCCTCCCAAGCGCAGGGATTACAAGCGTGCACCACCATGCCCAGCTAATTTTTAATTTCTTATTTGGAAACAGGGTCTCACTAAGTTGTAGAGGGTCTCACTAAGTAGCTGAGGTTGGCCTCAAACCTGTGATCCTTCTGTCTCAGCCTCCCAAGTACTGGAATTACAAGCATGGGCCACCACACCCAGCTTGCTGAGGGGTTCTGATGGCTGCTTAAGTGATCTCCACTTGTTTGGAATCAAAGGATAATATATATTATTTTTAGGAAATGAACTCTCAAAAATAATAAGTCCTGCAGAAGGGCACTGGATTTACTGAATAGAAACAATACCTAGGCTATATATCCTTGTCACATAGCCCTTATAATCTAATCACGCCACTCTTCTCTACTCTTTTAAGTTACTGATCCTAGGGACAGTGCTAAGTGGCAGGTAGGTGGGGTTGGCCTCCCAGAGTGTGTAAAGATGGACCCAGGGGCACTCTAGCTCCCATCTATATCTCCAGCCTTTTTATTTTTTTTATTTTGACACAAGTGGTTCTCACAGAGTTGCTGAGGGTGTCACTAGGTTGCTGAGGCTAGACGCAAACCTGCAATCCTCCTGTCTCAGCCTCCCAAGTACTGAGACTACAGGTGTGCACCAGTGTGCCCAACAAGAAACCCAGGAACCAAACATGACTTCTCTCTCACCCCATATGTTCAATCAATCAGCCATAAAAATCTATGAGTTCTGTTCTTGTGAGGACCCCAGATTAGCTCCAAATCCCTGTGTCCTTAATAGTCCTACACGGATCCAGCTGGCTGCCATTTCTTTCTCTATTTTTGGTACCGGTGATAGAAACTAGGGGCATTCTACCTCTGAGCTACATCCCTAGCCCTATATTAATTTTTAGTATGAAATAAGGTCTCCCTAAATTGCTGAGGGCCTCTTTAAGTGTTGAGGCTAGCCTGGAACCTGTGATCATCCTGTCCCAGCCTCCCAAGCACTGAGGTTACAATCATGTGCCACTATGCCCAGTTGGCTGCCATTTTTTGATGGGCCACATGATAAACCCCTGCCTCCAATCTCTCCACTTCATGATACCCAGTCTCCAGCCCACCAGGATCTTCTGATAACTCAACCTTGGCTCCCAGCTCTCCTTCAGCTCCCTATTATTTCCACAGTTTCATTCTCTCTCCAAATTCACTCCACACCCCTCCCTGCCCACTTCTGCCCTACAGCCTTCTAGCTCCTCTTCATCCCATGTTCTTTCCCTCTGGACCTTGATTCACAGATTTCCCTCCATGGAAAAGGTTTTCCTCCCCACTCCCAAATCCAGCCCTCTAGTTCATATTGAACTACCGATCCTGGCAGTTCTACTGACCCAAGTTTAACTATAAGTCATCCCCCAAGTCTTCACTGCCTCACCTAGTGATGCTGGGGCACTCGTACCTCCTTTCCTACATCCACTGGTGTTATGGGGCCAATTTATATTAACCTGTGAGAAGCAGTTGTCCCATCTCTCTCCAAATCCATGTTTAATGACATCATTGTAGTAACTTGACATTGGCCAAGGTAGAAATAGTTACACCATGAAAATCAACAACTGCAATAATTTTTTTAGAAAGCCAACTGGTAAACAGTTACCAGCACATACCAACTATACCCCTAGCTCCTTATCATGGTAGCTGGCATAGGTAGCTATTCAATTGATCCTGGCCAGTTGAATATATGGATAAAAGATAGATTTCTATCTGACCCCTGAGAAGGCACACCAGCCTTTGCCCACATGTTCCTGTGTTATGACTTGTGTTCCTCATCCCTCAGAAACAGAGAGGGGTTTCAGCTTAAGCAGCTTCTCCCACATTGCTTTGGGAAGAGGCATCTGGGGCCTGCCCACAGGCAGCCTCTCTACCTCTCTGTAGCAGAATTTTGGGGAAGCCTTTCAGTGGGGCTTATATCTCTATTAGGTGGCACATTTTCCATAAGAAACCAGAAAAAAAAAAGCACAGTCCAAGCAGGCAGTCTTTCTCAAGTTCCAATCTTGATCCCTCCACTTACTGACTGCATGACCTTGGGCAAGGCATGCAGCATCCTTAAGCTTCGCTTTTTATTCTGTGTAATAAGCTTTAATAGTAGAACCTAACTTATGGGTCTTCATAAAGACTGAAGAGCCTCATCTGTAAAATGCCCAGTAAATGGTATGAATTCAGGAAATGCCAGTCATGGTTCGTATGTCCAGAGGTACTCAGTTAGGTCATAGGGTCCATGATCAATTGGCAACATGGAAGAGCAACTATCTAATAGTCAGACGAGGCAGCCTCACATTCACAGGGAACGCTGCAGTGACAGGCTCAGTTCTTGTACATTTTTTCTCTCTAGCTTTTCTTTTGCAAACCTATGTTTTAACATATTCCCCATCCTCTTTGACTCACAAAAGTATGTTCCAATCCAGAACTCTCTTCTTAATTTCAGACCTGCACATCCAATTGTCTACTTTGGTATCTAAACAAAGGTCTCAAACTCAACACATGTAAGCAAACCTCTCAGACTATCCGAACCTACTCCTCTCCCTTCTATTCCCTCCTAGTCAATGGCAGCAGCATCCTCCCCTTGCTGATGCTGTGCTAGTTAGCTTTGTGTTACTGTAACGAAATACTTGAGGTAATAAACTTATGAAAAGAGGTTCATTTTTGGCTCATGGTTTCAGTCCATAGTCAGTTGACCCCACTGTGGTTGGGCCTGGAGCAGGGGGCAGACTTCATGAAAAATACTTCCTTTCCTGGTGGAGCAAAGCTACCTGACTCCCAGAAAAGGGGGGAAAGCGAAGGAGCTATGCCAGGCCCCCACAAGGCTCTGTCTCATCGTTTCCACCACCTCCCCATGGCACCAAGTTGAGGACTTAGTCTTTCACACTTGTGCCTTGGGAAAACAGAACATTCCAGATGCAAACTATAGCAGATGCCTCTCTTTTCGGCAAGTCCTGTCATTACGGAGCTCCACCCCGCTCGCCACTGTACTGCTGCCTGAGTCCACCTGCCAACAGCTCTCACCTCCGTCATCCCTGCAGCTTCCTCCAGACCTGTCTGCTGCTATGTTGCTCCTCCACCCCCATAGTCAGTGCATCCCCGAGATAGAAATTAGTAGTGATCTCCTATCGACAGAAGTCGAATCATGTCGCTTCCTGCCCAGATGTCGCATAGCTTTTGTTTTCTGATCACTCTTACCAAAACATGTAAGGCCTTCCATGATGTCCCGCTGACCTCACTGCCTACCACCTCTTCAACCTCTCTCCAGCTCAATCAGTCACAGTGGCCTCCCTCTCTGCTCTTAGAACATGCCAGGATCTTTGCATGTCCTGAAAAGCTCACACCAAGACATCTACGTGGCCAGCCTCTCATTTAATACAGGATTTAACTCAAAAGCCATATCCTTGGGAGCATGTCTCTGGTCAAATGATCTAAAATTTTAGCCCCTCCCCAACACTGTCTAGCACTCTCCTTACATTTATTTATTTATTTATTTATTTATTATTTTTGTACTGAGGATTTAACTCAGGGGCATTCTGCCTCTTAGCTACACACACAACCCTTTTATTTTATTTTTTATTTTGAAACAGGGCCTTGGCAAGTTGCTGAGACTGATCTTTAGCCTGCAATCCTCCTGTCTCAGCTTCCCAAGTACTGAGATTCGCTTTTTTAATTTATTTTTTTAAATTTTTCCATCTAGCATAGTATTTACCATTCTATATTTAATGGCTTCTTTGCCTATTTTTTTAAACTAAGATTTAAGCTCTTGGCATGTAGAATTTTTGTCTCTCTTTTTTTTTTAATTCCTAGCTCCAAGAGCAGTGCCTGGCACATAATAAGGCTTAATGAATATTTGTTGAATGAATAAATGATACAATGAAAACCTAAAGTTCAGCTAAGAGAAATTAACTGTTTCATTCTCTTCTCTAAAGATTAACACATGTTTTTCCAGAACTTAGGCCAGATCAGACAGACTAGGAATGCACAGAAATAGTAACATACTCATTGACTCAGCTTTACGTGTTCTGAGAGCAGTGCTAGGCAGGTAACACAGTAAGTCACAGCAAGGCTAGGGATAGGCTGAAGAGTGGCTGTGCCACTCTGCGGTCTCCAGAACATTCTTTCCTCTGGATTTGCTTTGTCCTGAGGCTGAGGGCTGTGGAGAGGGTCCATGGGGTTGTCAGCCCTGTGAATCCCATTATTCTGTATGGACCCTGCTGAGATGGGGAAATTTCATTCTACTTTTAGTATTTGCCTGTGTCTGGGAGTATAATCGGCTTTTTGACTTCTGAGATACTCAGAATTGTGTTAGTAATGAGCTTTTTCTCTTTCTTTTTTTTTCTTTTTCTTTTTTTTCACACTAGAAAATAAGAATCTAGGATCTATCCCATCCTAGCCAATCCCCATATAGGTCAGACTTTGTGATCTGGATAACACATGTTTTCTTTTGATGTAGTTTATTTCTAATTCACATCCCAGTACTTCATGATTCTCATAAACTTCGTTAACCCTCTTGGGGCTTGGGCAGGGTGTCAATACATGATATCCTGATATCCTGTTGTCATGCCTTGTGTCTAATCCTTCCAATCATCATCTAGGACGTGGAAGCACGGCTGGAGGAAGTGAAGAAGAAATCAGAAAAGGAAATAAAGCAGCTGGAAGAGGAGAAAACAGCCCTAAATGTGAAGCTTCAGAATTCTCTGCTTGAGGTAAATCTCCCAATGCAAACGAGGGGACGATGGTGGTGGGTGCAGGATTTTCTGGCTGAAGTACCGGGAATCTGGGGAGACCTCTTCCCCCTCTTACATCCTTGGAACAAAGAAGAGGGCGCCCAGCCAGTCAGCAAGCCTGCGAGTAACAGCCTGATTTGTAGAGACTTAAGCCAAGAAGCCTGTAACTTCTCATGGAGAAGAAGGGCGCAGAGGCAGCTGGTGCCGCTTCTGAGGCTGACGGACACCAGGAGTGGTCAGTCTGCCCACACTCAGCTCCAGGGCTGGAGTGGTGCTTTCATGGCCTGAAGCATCTTTGGCTTCCTGGGACCTTGCCTTTATTTAAAAAATAAAAATTAAATATGTGTTTTATAACTATGTTGATAGAAAGATGAGAATAATCCAGGTTTTTTTTTCTTCTGATTGTAAAAGAAATTAAAAACTTTTGTGGGCCATTATGGGTACTAAAGAACTAGCAGAAGAGGCTGAAAACTAAACCAAAAATGTATAAAGAAGCTGGGTGTGGTGGTGCCTAGTACTTGGGAGGCTGAGGCAGGAGAACTTCAGTTTTGAAGCCAACCACAGCAATTTAGTAAAACTTTGTTTGCAAATAAAAATTAAAACAGGGCCAGGAATATAGCTCAGAGGAAGAATACCCTGAGTTCAATACAATCCTCAGTAGCATGAAAAATAAAAATAAAATAGGACTGGGGGTGTAGCTCAAAGGTAGAATTCCCCAGTACCACACACACACACACACACACACACACACACACACACACACACACAGAGAGAGAGAGAGACAGAGAGAGACAGAGAGAGACAGAGAGAGAGAGAGAGAGACAGAGAGAGAGAGAGATTAGGAAAAACAATTGCACAAGAATCTTTGATCTATTTCATGAACCTTAGCATGACACACTATGAAGAGTTTCATAATCTTGATATATTTCCTATCCATGTACTCCTTAAAGAAAGCCAAGAGTCCTCCTGCCTTGGGATTCCTCTGTGATGTCACCCACATTCCTGCAAGGGCACTGTCATGGTCTCCCTAAAATCTTGACTCCCGTGTTTTTAACAATTTGGGCCCAACTTAATTCACCACAACTACTCCCCAAGACTCTGACTCCTCCGTCCACACCTTCATGCTAACCCCCCATGCAGAACTCTCTTTATTCTTCAGACCCATCCTACCTGCCCTCGGCCAGTGCACCGCTGCTCTTGCTGTCCAGAATACACTTTCCTACCTTCGCCACTGGCAGACTCTTTTTCATCCTTCAGTGCCCTTACAGCAGCCTGGATTCCTGCAGACAGCTTCACATTGCGATAGTTTCCTTGCATTCACACCCACCTCCTTAGTGGTTGGTGTGAGGATTCAAAGAACTGATACTATTGCCGGGCGTGGTGGCGCACGCCTGTAATCCCCGCGCTTGGGAGGCGAGACAGGAGGATTGCGCAGGTTTGAGTCAGCCACGCTGGCTTAAGAGACCCTGTTTCCAAGTAAAAATATTAAAATGGGTCTGGGAGTGTAGCCCGGAGGTAGAAGAGTTTCCAGGAACACCCCAGTACCACAAAAAAAAAAAAAGAACTGATAGTATGAAGTACTTGGAGCCATGGCAGACACAGAGTAAATATACTATTAACAGTGTGGTGTTATTTTGTGTGAACCTCCCACTTGGTTCCGCTCCCCTTCCTCCTTGCGCCCAGCACTGTGGCCGCCAAGCAGCAGATTTTCTACACAGATCTGCTGGCAATGTCTAAGTTTCTTCTGCCATTATTGGCCTCACTCTCCTCAAATCTAGAAGGAAAACCATCTGTTTTATCAATAAGTTATAGTTAGCTGCTTGGTAATGACCATCATAATTAGAGCTTTAGAATTTAGTAGTTCCTTCCTTGATATATCTGTACAATTATTATTATTATTATTATTATTATTATTATTATTATTATTGAAATAAAGCCCAGAGACATTCTACCTCTGAGCTATACCCGCAGCCCTATTTTTGTTCTTTATTTTGAAACAGGTTCTCACTAAGTAGCTGAGGCTGGCTGGGAACCCAGATCCTCCTGTCTCAGCCTCCCAAATGCTGGGACTACAAGCGTGTGCCACCACACCCTGCTCCTTTTTTTTTTTTTTAAATGGGGTCTTAGTTGCTGAGGCTGGCTTCGAACCTAGATCCTCCTGTCTCAGCCTCCTAAGTACTGGGATTACAGGCATGCGCTACCACACCCGACTACAATTTTTTTTTTTTTTTTTTTGGTGGTACTGGGCATGAAACCCTTCTACCTCTGGGCTACACTCCCAGACCTATTTTTTAAATTTGGAAACAGGGTCTCTTCAGCCAGAGAGGCTAGCTTCAAACCTGTGCGATCCTCCTGTCTCCACCTCCCAAGTGCAGGGATTACAAGCCTGCGCCACCATGCCTGGCACCCCAACTACAATTTTTAAAGGTTCATTTTCTTTACCAACTAACTTTTTCCTAAAGAAATTGATGAGTCCAGTCTTCCCATGCCTTAGGCATGTAATAAATTTTGTGTGATCTTATTTCTATTAAAAAAATGGCATTCCAGAAATGGCAAAAAAAAAAAAAGCCAATGAAAATCACCCTGCCATAGAGTATGTAAATATTTTTATATGTCTATTGGTGCATTGTAATTATGCATCATAGTAAGATTCAAAGTGAAACATAAAGACATGCACACGTCATGGTGTATTTCCCTCTGTCTCCACCCTGCCCTCCTTCCTTCCTCCCCATACACCTTCGTGAGATTGATAATGACACCTTCATGGATGGATGTAATCTGACGTGAACTGTTCCCTTCCTCAGTCTCCTTTTCCCCCACTCACATCCCTCTTCTATCCCTCTTGCACTATTGTACTGGTTTCTCTCCTCATTGAACTAAATTCCCTTTTGTTTCCTGATTCTGTCCTGGATTCCACATATGAGTATGTGTATAAATAATTTTTTTAAGTATGGAATAGGCCAGGTGTGGTGGCGCACGCTTGTAATCTCAGTGCTTGAGAGGCTGAGACAGGAGGATCACACAGGTTCAAAGCCAGCCTCAGCTACTTAGTGAGGCTCTCAGCGACTTAGTGAGACCCTGTTTCCAAATAAAGTATAAAATAGGTCTGGAAGTTTAGCCCGGAGGTAGAAAGCCTGTTTTTTTTTTTTGTTGTTGTTGTTGTTTTGTTTTGTTTTGTTTTTGTACCATCCCTAGTACCACAAAAAATGCATGAAATGCTGTGAAGCTGCCAGGCTCGTTTATTTTTTGAAAGACTAGGCAAGTAGCTAATTAGTGGTGGCTTTTCTAGAAGCAGATTTGAAGCTTGTCTAATGAGAATTGATTAACGCAGAATAATTTATTCCAAGATGCATGACCATATCTGGGGGAGGGTGGAACTTGTTGGTTCATCGCCTCCTTGTTATTTCCTGTCTTCTGTTTTAGGTTTTAAGGCTGGAAGAATTTATCCAGCAGCATAAAGTACCTCCCCGAAGAGTGGAAGAAAGCCCCCAGGAGTCAGACCGTGAACACCACGGCATCCTAGAGACCCAGGTAACCCCCAGCCCTTCGTTCTGGCTATTTCTCTTGTTGCTTTTAGCCCTTCTGCGTCCCTGGCGACACGCTGATGTTAATAAGCTCCTTCACGTCCCCCATCAGCACTGCCAAGTGCCCTGGGAGATGAAAATCACCGCAAAATCCATTTGCAAAAGCCATGGAGGAAATGGAGTTCTGAGTAATTGTCCTCGTGGCTTGAAAAGAAAAGAGCTCATCAGATTAATCTTCTCTCCGCTAAGAGCAGACAACCCGGCAGATAAAAGGGGCCTCTGACTCGGTCTAGCACTAACTGTAATAATAACAGCAGCCCCTGGGCACCTCCCTGCACGCACTGGATCCCATTTATTCTCACAATGGCCCTCATGCAGGAAGCTGCCCTTCCAGGGCTGCTGCTGGAGCGGGGGCTGGTTTCTGTGTGTCTTTATTTCCTAGGACTTTCAGAATGAATTACCACATACTGTAGGCTTAAACAACAGAGAGGCTCCCACCGTTCTGGGGTTCAGACACCTGAGATCACGTGTTGGGAGGGTTGCTCCCCTGAAGGCTGGGAGGAGGCCCATCCCCAGGCCTTTCTTCTTGTGACAGCTAGACAGCCTTGGTGCGTGGTGGCTTAGAGACACATCACTGCGATCTCTGCCTGTCCTATGGCCTCTTTCCTGCTGCATCTGGATTCCACAGAGCCTTCTTGTAAGGACATCATTCATTAGCTTTACGACCCACCCTAGTCCAGGATGACCTGGGGATTGAACCTAGGGGCATTCTGCTTCTGAGCTATACCCCTAGCCCTTTTTATTTTCAAACAGCCTTGTTAAGTTCCTGAGGCTAGCCTTGAACCAGAGATCTTCCTGCTCCCGGGTGCTGGAATTATAGGCATGTGCTGCTGTGCCCAGCTTCATATGACTTGACCTTAACTCATTTCATCTACACAGACCATTTTTCCAAGTAAGGTTGCATTCACAAGTACCAACAGGACTGCAACATACCTTCCTGGAGACACAACCCAACCTACAACACAAGTGTAATGTAGGCCCTCTCTGACATTCATTGCATGGTGTCAGAAAAATAAATAATTCCCATGAAGTTGGCACTTGAGTAGCCTGGCTTGAAAAAGCCTCTTGATTCTTAATTCAGCAACAGGAGCCATAAAAATTAAAAACCCACTCGCCGAGCATGGTAGCCCACACCTATAATCCTGGTACTCGGGAGGCTGAGACAGGAGAATCACAGGTTTGAGGCCAGCACATAGTAACATAGTGAGACCCTCAGGAACTTAGATCTTTTTTCAAAATAAAAAGTGCAAAGGACTGGAATTGTAGCTCAATGGTAGAACTCCCCTGGGCTCAATCCCTAGTGCCACAAAAAGCAAACAGTACACAAACTACTCTTAAATTTTACTTATTTTATTGCTGCTCCCAATTTTCAGTCCACTTCAGACCCCAGGTGAGAAAACACTATTCAGCTCAGTGTGACTTTCACCACGTCAGCCTCGTGGCCTCTTACTCCCCCATCTCTGCGGCTCAGCATCCTTGAGCACCATAACTTCTCTCTCTAGGCCCCAGTCCTCCAGGGCTGAGGCACGGGTCCCAACGACAGCCCCCATGGTATGCCTGCTGGGATGGCCCCTGCTTGTGTCCACAGAGTAAAAACGAGCCCCAAATCTAGTGGATGTGGATTTGAATATTAATTAACACTTATATGGGACCCGGGTAGTTATGGAGCACTACTTTGTCTTTATCTTTGACTTCCTTGAAGTGTTACTGCAAACCTGGCATGGCCCCATTTTATGGGGAAGGAAACTCAAGGTCAGAGTGGTCATGTGACTTTCCTGTGTCCCGGGCAGGTGATCGGCTGAGCCAGAACAGAAATACTGGCTGTGATTCCCCATTTCTCTGTAAGAGTATCACACGCTGAGATGCCTTCCAGGTAAAACAGGCCCCAGCTGTGTTTCTTTGGGTTAAAGAGAATGGCCAGGATGCTCTGAGCTTTTCCCTGACACTGGACTGGGGAGAATTTGAGCAGCCTGAGGAGGAACAGAGAGACTTTCTTCCACAGGACTGATCTCTTCTGAGCTAAGGCTGTTCCCATCATTTCTGAAGATTCTACCCGAGAGACAAGCAGATATTTTCATCTTCCTTCTGTATGTTAAGGACAGCCTTGTGAGCTAACATTTGAGAAAATTCCTGGCTCCAGACAGCATGCACCACCACAGCTAACTAGCAGGCCGTGTCTTTAGCAGGGAGCACAAGTACATGGATCCTCTATGCATGTCCCAGGACTGATGATCAAGGGTCAGGTCACGTTGTCCTTGAGCTAGTGCAGTCAATGCAGTTCAGGGCTTCTCTACGTCAGCCCTTGACTTTTGGGAGTGTGTAGGTCTTTGGTGTGGGGGCTGTGCTGTCTGTTGTAGGATATTAAACAGCCTGGTCTTTCCAAATGCCAGCTGTTCCATCTCCCAAATAAAATATCTTAGTGAGGATGTCCCCAGACACTGCCAGACACACTGGAAGCAAAATTACTCCTAGTAGAGAACCACTTGCTCAAACAGCAAGTCCCAAAGAAGTCCAAAATACAAGCGCATTGCTAAGGACGGTGGGCCTGTCCATGAGTCCATGAAGAAAGTCAGCCCTCATCTGACCCCACTTAATCTACCACATTGTCCCTCCCTGGGCGTGGTTCGTAGTAAAGTTCAGACGCCTCCCACATGGGACTGCAGAAGGAACCTCCACTCGATTCAACTCAGTGTGCCTGATATCCACTCACTGCACAGTCTCTTCTGGAATTCCTGGGGCGTGTGCCAGCCTCTGAGCTGGATGCTAGAAAGGATAAATATGCATAAACAAAGAGCTTTAAAATGATACGGACATTTAGCATGAAACTAAATATCTTGGGCTATGTTTTCTATGAGACAACTATTACACACTTTACAGGTATTGAATTTTCTTTCAGATTTACTTTCCTTCCCCAGTAAGTAGCATGTTTTCACAGTAGAGAATTCAAAGGCATATAAAGTGTTACAGTGAAATCATTCTCCCTCCCCTAGGTTTCCTATTCCAGGAAAACAAGTTTTTATCTCTTCTTACATATTCTTTCAGAGCTGTACTGTGTATAGTTATGTACGATTATGAATATAGTTTCTCATAAATAATAGCTAGTCTCCTGTGCTGTGCTTTTTTAAAACTAATTTTTTATAGTTTAGAAATTGTAACACATCAGCACAATACCATATTAACTTCATTTAAAGTTTAGTTCTTGGTATAGAAAACTAGAAAACAGTTTAGTTCTTTGTACAGACAAAAAACATAATTGATTTAGTCTTCCCTGCTGATGGACACAGATTGTTTTTTAATTTGTGGCTATTAAGCCAGTCATGGTGGCACATGGCTGTAATTCATGTACTTGGGAGGCTGCAACAGGAGGATTGCAGGTTTGAATCCAGTCTCAGCAGCTTAGTGAGACTCTCAACAACTTATCAAGACCCTGTTTCAAAGTAAGATATAAAGAAAGCTGGATTAATCTGGGCTGGATTAATCTAGGCTGTGTGGTTCAGAGGTAGAGTGCCAGTGAGTTCAATCCTTAACACCAAAAAAAAAAAAAACCAAACAATATTTAACTAACATAGATTATACTCTATGGATAGCACTGTAGAGCTATATAATGAAAGATAGTAGTTAAGCAAGCTCACTGATGAGCAAGATACCTGAGTTCTTAGTTGCTGAATAATCTTAGAGAGATATTTAACACCTCTTTGTGTCAACTTTCTTATCTGTAAAATGGGGGTGATGATATTCCCTACTTCAGAGGGTTTTGTGAGGGATAAATGAATTAATATTTGGCACTCAGACTGTGCCAATAACTCTTACTGCTTCAGAACTTACTGGGTCCAGTGGTAGGTGAGTTTTTAGCTTGAACAGACATCACCTCATTGCCTCCGTCAGAGGCCGTTCCTCTAGGACTCCCACCAGCAGCATGCATAAATAACTGGTTTGTGTACAACCTTGACAACACAGTGAGTCACAAAACTTTCTGCCAGGTGTGGTGGCACACATCCGTAATCCCTGTAATTCTGAGACAGGACCATCGCAGGTTTAAGATCAGCCTCAGCAACTTAGCAAGCTCTCAGGAACCTAGTAAGATCATCATCACCTTCTATTCCTTTCCTCCTCCTCCTCCTCCTCCTCCTCCTCCTCCTCCTCCTCCTCCTCCTCCTCCTCCTCCTCCTCCTCCTCCTCCTGATACTGGGGATGGAACTCAGGGGCATTCTACCTACAAGCTACATCCTAGCCCCTATTTTTTATTCTTTGTTCTTAAACAGGGTCTCACTGAGTAGTAGCTGAGTAGAAACTGCAGTCTTCCTGTCTCAGCCTCCCAAATGCTGGGATTACAAGTATACAATACCATGCCCAGCTTGTGAGATCTTATTTCAAAACAAAAAATTAAAAAAGGGCTGGGGGTGTAACTTGGAGGTAGAATGCCTCTGGGTTCAATCCCCAGTATCACTCAAACACATTTTTTTAAACTTTGTCAATCAGAGATTTTTAAGTTAGTTGAAATACTTTGGGCCAGCCACCTACATGCCGGCCCAGTGAGCAGAAGCTTTGTCTGGGTCTCAGTGCCACAGGACCATACAAGGGCAGACATTGTGTTGAGAAGGTTAGAAGCTTGGAAAATCTGAAAGCCAGGATGCCGGTGGGACATGGACCCCAGAATAGGGTTTCCCTGGCAGTGTTTTTGCTGGATTGGGGGCTATACAATTTACATTGTTCAAGACTCAAGGTTTTAAGCTCAGGCCTCAGGCATCCTGCCAAAACATGTCAGTGAGTCGAGAGAGATAAAAATAATAACCCCAACGGAGAGCAGAATTTTCACTCCCTGCCCAGAAATGCAGAAAGGATTGCCAAACCTGGGTGTGGCTCTGTCCCTACCAGAGTTAGCTGGGACCTTATGGAACCTTTGGTCCTTATTTCTCATGTTTTTTCCTGAACTGCTTAGATTCATGGCATCATTCACTGAATGCCAGCCAAGCCATTCTGGTCATAGTAATGCTGAAGGAAAACCTTGTCTTGGAAGGTTTCTTTGGTGCCTGGGTCACACTGACCTGGGGGCAAAGAAGGGTAGATGTCTGCATGGAGTCTGCCTGCACCCTCTGCAGAGTGAAAAGGAGACTCGTGTGATTATTGAAGTCATTTCGTCTGCACTAATATTTACAAGTGCTGTCCCTGCACAGGATGTAGAGCTGGGACCAAGGTGAATGAAACCCAGTCTTGGTCCTTGGAGGGTTTAGCTTCAAGTGGAGGAAATGAGTGTTTGCTTAAGTAATAACCTGGTGAGCGCTCTAATAATGTCAGGAGGACTCTTGCGCAGCCCTTAGTGAGGGGAGTTTTCTATGTAGGAGAACAGGAAGGTTTCCCAGCAGAGTTTCTTCTGCTGACAACTGCCTGATACTGACATTTGAACGTCACCTTACCAGCAAATGGCTTGCCAGGAAGAAGGAACGCAGGCCATGGGGAATGGAGACGAGGAGCTCACCCAGGCCTGAGGACTGTCCTCTGCCTCCTGGAGGCCCCTGTGGCCTGCTGGGTACATGCCTAGGACATAAGAAGCCAAGGCATCCGCTGTCCTGGTAATCAGCAGGCATGTGATCACTAAGCTCTTAGCAATTGCGAGTCTTGAGTAGCCTCAGGCACTAGGAACTGGCACCCTGCCCCTGGTGTTGGTTGAGGGCTCTGGTCTCATCTGACTTGGAACCGGGCAGGCTGCCTTTCACTCCTTGGAGAAATACTTGACATTGGACTAACATTTGTTGGAGAAAACAGTGCAGGGCAAAGCCACAGCTTCCATCTAAGGTTAGGACACAGCTCAGGGACCTCAGGAAAGTCCCCATGCCTCCTTGAGACCAGTTTCCCTCGTGACTCATAATGATCCACACAGGTCAGGCCCCAACTGTGTGCCAAGCACGTGGTGTCTGTCTCACACGGTACCACAACAACCCTAGGAGGCAAATGTCAGTATTATCTTCATTCTACAGATAGACACTGAGAACTGAAAAGTGGCACCAGCATCTGTGCTCTAAGCCATGATGCTATGCTAGTTCTCAGTCGTGAAATGGCTGCAATAATCCCTGCCCTCCACACCCCAGAGACTCTCAGAGAACAGAAGAAAGCCTGCGACAGCACTTCTCCGAGCCATTAAAGACTCTAAATGTAAGGTGACTACAGTATCTATTACAGTCCCCTGCAATCATTTCAGCAAAACCCCATTACATTCTATTTAAAGATATACAAAATGCTATCTTTGAAAGATTGCGAGCTAAACTTGAAAATGACTTTGAACATTCCCTTCCAGGAGATTTCCTGGTCGTGGGTGTGTCTTTAAAATGGAAACAATCCAGATGTGTCTAAATGACCAAAAGCTGAAAGCTGAAGATCTAATGTGAACATAGGTTTAAAATAACCAGCCATTTGGTTGGGAGGAGTTGGGAGGAGCCTTTTGTGGTAGACTGTTTGGAAGGGAAATAGAACCACTTATTTTTTGTGTGCAAACTATATGCTCACACCACTTGAGCACTGGAGGCAGTGTTGGACTGAACATGAACATATCTCATGGGGAACCCAAGAGTGTGTTGAAAGTAGGGAAAGTGGGTGTCCTTGGTTTGCTTCTGATCTTAGAGGATTAGAAACTATACCATCATTCAGTATGATGTTAGCTGTGGGATTTCCTCCTGATGGTGAGGTCATTTCTTCTACTCCTGGTTTGTTGAGAATTTTTTTCTCATAAAAGGTTGTTAAATTTTGTCCAATGCCTTTTATTTTGGGCATCTATTGAGATTATTGTATGACTTTATTCTTTTTCTGTTAATATGGTATATCACATTAATTGACTTTCATATGATGAGCCATTCTTGCATCATAGGGATAAATTCTGTTTGGTTGGGGCGCATGTGCCTTTTTATATGCTGCTGGATTCAATTGGTTACCTTTTACTGAGTTTTGCATTTGTAGTGACCAGAGATATTGACCTGTGGTTTCTTTTCTTGAGATTTCTTTGTCTGCATTTGGGATAAGGATGATAAGAGTTTCATAAAATGACTTTAAAAGTGGCCTTTTCCCCAAGCACTTAAGAAGGTTTGGTATTGGTTCTTTGAATATTTGGCATAATTCATCCATAAAATCATCTGCTCTTTTGATTTCCTTTGTTGGGAAGTTTTTGCCTACTGATTCAATCTTCTTAGTTTCTATTGGTTTGTTTGATCTTTCTAATTTATGCATTTCTTCAAGGTTACCAAGTTTGTTGTTCGTAAGTTTCTTTTTCTGTGTGTGTATATGGTGTTAGGGATTGAATCTAGGGGCGTTTTGCCTCTGTGCCCCACCCTCAGGCCTACTTTATATTTTATTTTAAAACAGGGTCTTTTTTGCTAAGCTGCTGAGTATTTCACCAAGTTGCTGAAACTAGCCCAAAACCTGTGGTACTCCTGCCTCTGCCCCTCAGAACTAGGATTATAAGCATGTGTCACCATTCCTGGCTATTTTTCCATTTTTGAAGGAGAATTTTCTGAGTATAGAATTCTTGGTTGGCGTTTCTTTTTCTTTCAGTACTTTAAGTATATCACCCCACTCCTTCTAACTTTGAAGGTTTCTGCTGAAAAACTGTTTATTTTCTTATGAGGATTCTTTGATATGTAACAAGTAGTTTTTCTTTTGCTGCTTTCAAAATTCCATACTTTTAACCAGGCACGATACTTTTAATCAGGCACGATAGCACATGCTTAGAGTCCTAGTACTTGGGAGGTTGAGGCAGGTATAGCACAGGTGTGAGGACAGCCTCCACAAGTAGTGAGACTAATTCAATCTTCTGAGACCTTCACTGACCTACCAAGATCCTGTTTCAAAATAAAAAAAAAAATAGGGCTGGGGATATAGCTCAGAGGTAGAATGTCCCTGAGTTCAATCCCCAGTAGAAAAAGAAAATTCTATGTCTTTGACTTTTGAAATTTATTATAATGTGTCTCACTGTAGATTTCTTTGCTTTCAACTTATTTAGTGTCCTTGAAGTTCTGGGATCTTGATGTCCATTTTATTTTTCAGATTGGGAAACTTTCCATCCAATATTTCCTTGAATAGTATTTCTTGTCTTTTGTCTCTTCTCCATCTGGAAATTCCATATGCATAGCTTGACCCACATGATGATGCCCCATAATTCTCCTAAGTTTTCTTCACTTTTTTTTTCCTTTTCTTTTTGCTTCTCTAACTGAATTATT
Organism: Muscardinus avellanarius; assembly: GCF_963383645.1. Taxonomy (NCBI): domain Eukaryota; kingdom Metazoa; phylum Chordata; class Mammalia; order Rodentia; family Gliridae; genus Muscardinus; species Muscardinus avellanarius. The sequence goes on from NC_137791.1 coordinate 126,550,523, forward strand.
ACCAGGGACCTCTCTTTGAATTTATCAGTCCTTTCTTCCGCTTGATTGTCTCTTGCTGAGTCCTCTAGTGAATTATTGTGTTCTTTGGCGCCATTATTTCTGCTTGGTACTTTATGATGTATGTATTTTCTGTCTCCTTGAGGAATTTCTCACTGTGCACATTCACTGCCCTTTTCTCTCAGTGAGCATCTTCATTGGAGTTATTTTAATTCTGCAAGGTAAATCATGTAATTCTGTTTCATTAGAGTCACAACTTTGAGGTTTATCTTGTGATTTCATTTGGAACATCTTTGACGAGTTCTTTCTTTTCTTTGACTGTGTTGTCTGCGTAATGGACAAAGCAGGTACTTCTCCCAGTCTTTAGAACCTGGACCAGAAATAGTACCAGAGAATCTGCCATAAATCAGCCTGACCAGATCTGAGAGAATCTACCAATTCTTTCTCTCCCAGAGAAAACCAGGCAGCTTTGGTTTTTGTTTGCTCAGTCTGTGCTAAGGCAAAGGGGAACTCTGGTGTCTACCAGTCTAAGCCTCTGCCTCCATTCTCCCCCAAGGGGCTAGACTATTACAGGTCTGCCAGAGTCCCATGACTGGCCAGACAGAAGCCAATCCTCTGGGAAGACCCTTGGAAAAGTTGGGGTTCTAGACATGCAGACTAACCCCTTCCCTCTCCTGGGTGAAGCTGGGAGTTGAAGGCATCTTCCTGATCATCTGGTACTGCACCGGTGGTAACATCTCTAGCAAGTGGGTGCCCGGCACACACCGACCAGGTTTGGAGAGTTTGGTTTTACATTCTCTCAGGGTCCAGGAACCTTTTTTTACTATCTCCTGATTACTCACATAGGAAATTTGTTCATAAAACAGCTGAAATGGTGCTTTTGTGGTGACAGGGAGGGTGCAGGGCTTCCTTCCACTGTGTGGTTGACACCGTTCTTCTCAGGTTGGTTTTCAGTTCCTGTTTTGCAGACCCTTCTTAGCAGCATAGTCTCACAGCATGGTTTGAACTCACACCACTTCAGCCCTGATGCCGGTAGCTGGGAATCATGTCAATACGGCACATCCAAGCACCACTGCAGTGCCACAGAATAGCAGAGAGGGGAGTCAGAGAACACAGGCGTCTCCTCCTCTTGCCACCCTCCACTGGCCCTGTGGCCAGAGTCAAGTCCCTGGGCATCTCTGGACATGGCTTCCCATCTGTAGATCAAAGATGGCAGCATCTTTCCTGGGTACCCCACAGAGTCATGGCATCCACGAGATAATGCATTAAAAGAGGGACTTGTGACAGGGCTCGGAGTTGGTGTTACTATTGAACACATCGGCTCACTTAGTGTTTTTAATCCACTCCTGCTTCTGGCCTCCTGCCCCCAACTCTTAAATATAGCAGTGGTCAGTAAAGCAGCCCAGAAAGTACACCCTGCACATTCCCTTTCACTCTTCATGGCAGCACAGATTTGGAATTCTTTTTCATCTCTGTTCTTTTTGAGATCCTTGTCCATTATGCATGTGGTTTTGCTTTGCCCTGATCAGGCCTGCCAGAAATTTGATAAGTCTTTTCAAAAGTCTGTCTTTCAGATGTACTGGTCAGATTTTTTTTCTATTTTATTTATTTGTCTTTCATATCTCCTTCCTTCTACTTACTTTGAGTTTTTTATTTTTGGTTCTTTTTCTAACATCTTGAATGCTTTCTGATAAATATGCCTAAATCTCTAAAGTTTCCTCTAAATACATGTTTTTACCTGTGCCTCAGAGTTTTGGTGTTTATCTTATTTTTAACCTTTCTCTATTGTTTTCTAATTTTATTGCAATGTCATCAAATAGCACTGTCTGTATAATATTAATACATTAAACTGTGTTGAGATTTGCTTTGTAGATTAATATGGGGTCAATTTCTTAAATATTCCCAATGTGATAAAAAGAAAGCATATAGTCTCCACATGGTTGTTAAGACATATATATTAGACAGAAGACATATATATTAGAAGACATATATATTAGACAGAAGACATATATATTAGACAGAAGACATATATATTAGAATCCTTGCTCTGTAGTACATTCACTGTGTGACCTTGGACAAATTACATATCCTCACCTGCTTTCGTGTTACAGTTTTAACCCCAAAGTCTCATGTGTACAGAGGTAGGGCTTTTATGCAATAATTGGATCAGGTAGGTTTGACCTTGGTGCTGTGTTAATCAATCATATGGATTAATCTATTGATCTTGGAATGGACTATTAGGAGGTAGAATCTATATGCATAAGTAGGTTACTGAAGACATGCCCTGGGAAGGGTTCTCTTCTCCCCAGACCTCTTCATGGACCCAGCCAACCATGGACTGAAACTGTTAGCCAAAATATCTGTCTTCATCTAAGTTGTTCTAGTTGGTATTTTGGTTACGGCAATGAAAAGCTGGCTAACACTTTCAGTTCCATCCACTTTAAATGGAAGATAATACCCATCTTCCTGAGAACCCAGCACATACTAAACACCAAGTCAATGTTAAAAGCTAGTGGCTCCTTTTTTCAGCTTAATAGTTTAATTTATTAATCTTGTCCTTTATTTTCTCTGCTTATGTGGCAGCCTCTGAGAGATATTTATTAAAATTTCCTATTATAATTATGAAGTTCCTCATTTTCCCCTACGATTGTAAACATTTTGCTATGTGTTTTCAGGCTCTGTCGATAGATGCCTATAGGTTTATTATTAGAGTTTTTTAGTGAATGCATTTCTTTTATCAGCATAAATTGACATGTCAAACTCAGCCAGCTCTTCTTTGCTGTGATTACTGGTAGTAGCACTATTTTTGCCAACACTCTTTGTACTTTCTATTTACTAAGGTTTTTTTTTATAACAACTTTGAAACCTGGACTCAATCAATTACACATCTCCTGTGTATTTACATCATCGTAGCACTCACACTATTCTGATCTGTTGTTGTTCCACATAACATTTGCTTCTGGTCTTTATGGGAATTGAAGATCTCCAAGATGCTTTTAATGCCCCAAATACTTGAAACTAAGAGTGGAAGTTGGGCCTTTTAGCCTCATATCCACATGAAGATTGTAATCTATTCAGTTATACTGTTTTTGAACCAAACTTGTGGGTCCCAACCAGCTGGATGTCAGTTTCCATTTATGTACAGTAAAGAGAGGATTCAAGTTATTTTTTTTTAAAATAGCTAGCCACCAGGCGTGATGGTGTGCGCTTGTAATCCCTGCTCTTGGGAGGCAGAGACAGGAGTATCGCGCAGGTTCGAAGCCAGCCTTGCTGGCTTAAGAGACCCTGTTTCCAAATAAAAATATAAAATAGGTCTGGGAGTGTAGCCCGGAGGTATCCAGGAACCCCAGTACCACCAAAAAAAAAAAAAAGAAGAAGAAGAAGAAGCTGCGCTAAAGGTTCTCAATTACTGTCTGTAGAATTTTTAAGATTTTAAAATGTTCTGATGTATGAATACAGTGCACCAATAAAAAAAATAAAATAAATAAAATAAAAAAAAAGATTTTAAAATGTATCTGAGGTTACTTTTGCATTCATTTATGACCTAGGAAGGGAGAAAAAAAAAATGCTCCTATAACTAATACAGTACAAAAAAAACCTCTTGTATCATTTATTTACTACCACATCTCAAAAATAATGCCTGGTGCATATTTGGTCATCAGTAAGTATTTGTGAGAAAATTATGCTACCACAAAATATTGTTATGAGAACTTCAAGAAGAGAGAGCGTACGCGCAGTGGGAGAGATGGAGATGTCTTCATGAGGAAGTAACCGTGAGTGAGAAGCCTTAAAAGATTAGCAGAGTGGGGATTAAAGATGCATTTTTACGGTTTGAGCCAAGAAACCAACTAGCAGTAATAAAGGATACAAGATTAAATTTACAATCCAGTTAAACAGAATGGTCAATGGGTGCTGCTTTAGCTGGTGGTGGGCTGAAAGCCAGCAGGGGACGCCGTCTGAAGGGAGGTGAGCAGAATGAAGCAGAGAAGACCCAGGAGACCGAAGATGAGCTTCAGCCCCAGGTGTCATTCTCTGAGGCCCACACGGCTCTATCTAGAGGATACAGGCGGCCTCTTGAGGGCCTGGCATCCATCATGAAGCTAGGCATGCCCCTGGTACAGAATAGTGTAAGGATGTCTAGAGGGAGCAGGAGGTGCTGCAGGTGTGCCTGCCTCCCAAGAGCTGTCAAAGTAGGATCCAGCAGGTGCTGAGCCAGAAAACTGCCCAGGCCAACGCGGGGAGTGTGCAAGTGGGTGATAACATGTGTGTGCTGCCACAGTGCCCGGCACCCAGCATTCAAGCAGCAGAAGTCTGTGACTGCTGCCTCATGCCACCTTCCAAGTTTTATGCAAAGCTACGTGGCCAGGAGTATGCAGGGAAGGAAATGCTGGGAAAGACAGCTTAGGCTTCGCTGAGTTGACACAGAACACAGCCACCCAGGGGGGAATACGAGGGCTCGGGGGAAATGGCCATAGGAGACAGAGTGGATGGCCTCCTGCCCTCTTGAGACCTCGGTGCTCACCAGCCCTGGACACATCCTCCGGGTGCAGGTAGGCAGTAGGCTCCGGAAGTGAGGGCCAGCTTTACCAGGTGTTCTACTATATTTAGAGACAACCCCAAAGATGCCAACAGCCCCTGAACTTACAAATCACAAAGGTACTGAGGGTTCCGGAGATGGCAGGAACACATCCAGACTTGGAGCTCCGGTCAGCCCTAGGCCTTGCCCTCTGGCCATGTGGGGCAGGAGGATTCCCGTTAACTGCAGTTAGTCCTAGGCCATGCCCTCCAGAGAGAGGAGGTGGGCAGGTTCAGTATGAGGACATCCTCTTGCTCTCTTGGGGTGACCTATGACATAGCTGGGCTCGTTCATTCGGTGTTTACTAAGTGTTTCTCGTGAGTCATATGCTGTTCGAGGGATCAGGGAAACAGCAAACACAGAAGAGCCCTGTGTTCATGGGGCTTACCATTCAGTGAGGGAAGCAGATAACTGTGATGTCTGTTAGGGCTTGGGCTATCGCCGTGGGTTCTTGTTCTTGGCTAGGTTAGGGGGGGAAAAGCCAGAACTGCTGCAAGCTTAAGCAAGTTTTTTTATGTATTTATTATTATTATTATTATTTTTTTGTGGTACTTGGGATGGAACCCAGGGGCTTTCTACCTCCAGGCTACACTCCCAGGCCTCTTTTATTTGGAAATCGAATCTCACTAAGCTGACGAGAGCCTCACTAAGTAGCTCAGGCTGGGTTCGAATCTGCACGATCCTCCTGTCTCAGCCTCCCAAGCACGGGGATTACAAGCATGTACCACCATGCTGGGCTCTAAGCAAGGTTTTATTATTACAGGCAGAAGAGGGAGGGACAGAGTAATGAAAGCATCACATCAGAAAGAGACACGATGGAGTGCCTCAGAAGTGAGGTACTGATGATTTGGGAACACAGTCTTTTTATAGGAATTTATTGTCTTGTCCCTGGCATCCTGCTAGCCAGTAGTCTTTTTCCCCATCACAAGCGGTGCTGGGTTGCTAGTTATCTCTGCCGCGTGAGCCTTTTCTGCTAGTCTTCTTTGCTCGTCCTTACGAGGACAGGCAGGTCTGATGTCACTGACCAAAATGTGTCACTTAGTTAGGAACGTCAGGGGGTTGCAGGGTATAAGCCTGCTTTGTCCTTTATTTTTACTCTTAAAGTTTAAAGCTTGTATTGTCTACCTCGGTCTTTAGTACGTTCTCAGTATCCCCTTATCTCTATCTGCTAGAAGTTACTTACTATGTTGAAAACTTGTTTTATGATAAAGAAATTAAAGACATAGGAACATAGACTTTTAAGTATAGAGGTTTGTAGGACTTTATCTATATTGTGTTATTAGTAATTAATATTGGTTAATACAGCGTGCTTTTTCATCTTTTAATTTGGTCTAAACTTTTGTGAGAGTCCATATGATTCTTTTCTAAGTTCAGGAATCTGTAAACACAGCAGTGTTTGGCTGGGCCAACAGCCAACTTTTAGCTGACCAAGGTCAACCTTGGCCAGAGTTCTTGGCTAACAGCTTAGAGACAGAGAAAAGGATTGTATTGTTCTGCCTAAGTATGAAAGTTTATTCTTATTAGCAATTAATACAGCTCTTATTAGCAATCAATAATTTATCCCCATCAATAACCATTTGGGGAAAAACACATAGCACAGGGAGGAAAAGAGTATAAGGGGGTGGTTTTCTTTTTCCTATCTTTTTCTTTCTCCTTCCTTCCTCCCTCCCTCCCTCTGTCTCCTTCCTTCCTTCCTTCCTTCCTCTCTCTCTCTTTCTTTCTTTCTTTCTTTCTTTCTTTCTTTCTTTCTTTCTTTCTTTCTTTCTTTCTTTCTTTCTTTCTTTTTCAGTACTGAAAATGGAACCCAGGGACAGTTGCACTCTCTCTCTACACTTCAGTTTCACCAGCTGTGTGGACTGCTTTGTAGACAGAAAGGCGGGCTACAGGATAAGGGCTGACACTGATCACAACCAGACACTGTTCTTGGCAGCTCCTCATCAGGAGCCTCCTCATCCCAGGCCAGTGAGCTGGACCGACAGAGCATCTCTGGAGGCTGGCTCTCCACTGCTCCCTGGTGGAGTAAGCCAGGTTGAATCAGGAAACTGACTTAACCTTGGCCATTGTTTCCACCTTAGGATCCATGCTCAAAGCTGGAGCAACCTTCTCATACACTGCCCAGAAAAGAGGATCAAGTTAAGTTAGCAGCGGAAGACGGGACCAGCAGTGATGAAGAAGAAAGGTATGACCTTCCCGGAACTCCAGAGGAGGAGTGACTTGGGAGGGTGCATCTGTTCACTCATCTGTCCTCAAGTGTTTACTACTGCCCTCTGCATTACATGTGGGGAGGGGAAAGTCATATCCTGTATGTCTTCTGTATAGCTATGGACTTCCTATAGACTATTAGAGGGCATTTTGTGGTTTAAGAACCTGAAGCCCAGAGAGGTTAGTAATCCTTCTCAAGATTCAGGTTTGGAATGGTCCAAAGCCTTTATGTCTATAATTAGAAAAAGTGGAGGAGCTTTGTCTCCCAGGGAAAATCCACATCTAGATCACCTGTATTAGCTAGCTGTTTCTGCTATAACAAGTATCCTCAAAATATCAGTGATTTTTAAATTCATGGGTGAGCTACCTTTGTGCTTGATTCAGGCAGGCTCTGCTGGGCTTCTGTACCCTTGCTCCTAGCTAGGGACTGGTGTTAATTGCTCTGCCACAGACTAGTTCAGGTTTGTTCCACCGGCCTTCTCATTCTGGGACCCAGGCTGAGGGATTGACCCCCATCTAGGGCATATTGTTGTCATGGCAGAGGGAAGATGTTCAGAAGGGCTGATGGAAACAGGCACTGCCTCTTAAAACTTCCTACAGTCAGAGTTGTACTCGCAGTTCCACCCATGCTTCATGGACCAGAGTAAGTCATGAGATCAAAACTACTATCCCTGGGCCAAGAAGCATAGACTGTGTCTTAGTCAGGTGGGCTGCTTCAAATGTACCGTAGACTAGGTGGCTTAACAGGAATTTATTTCTTTTTGTCTGGAGGTTTGGAAGTCCAAGATCAAAGCGTCAGCCAATTCAGTTCCTGGTTAGGGCTCTCTTTACAAATAGTGATCTTCACACTGTGTTCTCATAAAATAGAAGAGGAAGGGAGAAAGGGAGGGAGGGAAGGAGGAAGGGGAGGGAGATAGGGAAGGAAGAAGAGAAAGAGAGAGAGACATTCGTGTCTCTATAAGTGAGAGGAGAGAGAGTAAGTTTGCTCATGTCTCAAGGGTCTAATCTCACAATGAAGGCTCCATCCTCATGACTTAATCACTTCCCTGGGGCTTCAGCATATGATACAGTTTAGTCTACAGTGCACCCATAGCCACAGAAGCAGGGCAGGGGGGAAAGTGAATCTTTGCTGAGTAAATACAACATGCCATACAGTCTGTTACACCATCTCACAAGATCCTGATACCCAGAGTCTGGGTACATCCCAGCCGTCTGTATTTTAAGAAAGCTTCCTGGGTGTTTCTGAGAACACCACAGTTAGAGTCTGCTGCTTTACATTAACAAATGACATGTGTGTGGGTCCTGACAGATGATGTGCAAACTCCTGCCATCTGGGCTGCACACAGCCCAGCAAACCAGCTCCCAAGACTTCCACAGCAGCCTCCAGCTCCCGTCTCCGTATTTCTAAGGCACATGAGCAAAACAGTTAACGGGACCCATCCTAGACTCAGGCCTCTGGGCTAAATCTACCACGTAACCCCTGGCAGCTGTATACCTTGTCCTGTTTAAAATCCATGATCATCGAGGGGAAAAAAAGACTTTCCTGAAGACACCAGCAGAAACTCCACAGAAGCCTCCAATGGGTCCAGCCATTGGAGGTACATCCAATGTACCAATGTACAGCCATCCAGGTACATCCTCAATCTGTTATTCTTGCCATCTGCCCTGACCGACCAGACATGTGTCATATGCCTTTGCCTGGGGCCAGCTGGGCCCCTTTGGACCAAACAGGATCACCACTGAAGGGGGACAGGCTTCCCCAAGGAGAAGACACCTAGAGATGGACCTGCGGCACTGAGTGACCACAGCAGCTTTCTCTCTCTCTCCTGTTGCAGCTGTATCCATGAGGAAGGATACCCAGCTGTAGAAGGAAACCAGCATGTCAGGCTCCAGAGGCTACTTCCCTAAGTGCTTTTATTTGGGGAAGTGGTGGTGGGAAGGCTAAGCAGTGCAAAGATAGAAGTAGTAGGAAGATTGTGTGGGGTCTTAGCGCAAAAAAAAAAAAAAAATTCTAGCATTCTCTTCCCCAAAAGGGGTAAAAAGAAATGAATGACCATCTCAATAAATGCAGAAAAGCACTTAATAGAAGTTAACGTGCTTTCAGGATAAAATGCAAAAATCTATTAATAGAAGGACACCTAATCATCTATGAAAAAGTATAGATAACACAGTTCAGAATGGTGAAGTACTGAGAACTTTTCTGGTAAGATTTGGAACAGAAAAACATTCTGCTGTCACTATTTAACATCATACTGAAGGTCCTAACCAGAACAATAAAGCAGGAAAATCAAACACAGATTAGGAAGAAGAGTACAAATGTCTTTACTTATAGACAGAACAATCACGATTGAAATACTTAGTCTTGCCAGGTGTGGTGGCGCACATTTGTAATTCCCGTGCTTGGGAGGCGGAGACAGGAGGATCGCGCTGGCTTAAGAGACCCTGTTTCCAATAAAATAAAATAAAATAGGTCTGGGAGTTTAGCCCAAAGGTAGAAGGGCTTCCAGGAACCCCAGTACCACCAGAAAAAAAAAAGAAAGAAAAAAGTAAAAAAAGAAATACTTAGTCTTATTAGAATGCTAATTTACTCTAAATTGATCTATAGATTCAATTCAATGCTAAATAAAATCCCAATAGCCTTATGTATAGAAATGAAGAAGCCATTTAAAAATTCATACAGAAGAGCAAAGAAACTAGGAAAAGTAAAATATAAAAATAAAAAATCTTGAAGAACAAGGTTAACGGGCAAAGGCCACCTGATTTCAAGATGTGTTATGAGCCGGGCGTGGTGGCGCACGCTTGTAATCCCCGCACTTGGGAGGCAGAAACAGGAGAATCGCGCAGGTTCGAAGCCAGCCCCGCGCGCTGGCTTAGGAGACCCTGTTTCCAAATAAAAATGTAAAAATAGGTCTGGGAGTGTAGCCCAGAGGTAGAAGGGCTTCCAGGAACCCCAGTACCACCAAAAAAAAAAAAAAAGATGTGTTATGAAGCTGGAGTAGAACACTAGACAATGAAGGCCCCTGGGGTGCAGCTTGGGCCTTCGTGGAAGGTACCTCAAGGTAAGAGCAGCTTCTGGACTCCATGGGAGAGTGGCTTCCATCCTCCATGACGTTGGAGCAGCTTCCAGTCTCCATGGTGTGGGAGTGGCTTTCGGTCTTCATAATGTGGGAACAGCTTCTCCCCTCCACGATGTGGGAGCAGCTTCTAGGCCCCATGGTGTGAGAGCGTCTTCCCTCCTTCATGATAGGAGAACAGCTTCTGTCCTCCATGATGTGAAAGTGGTTTCCATTCTCCATGATGGGAAAGTAATTTCAGTCCTCCATGATGGGAGAAAGGCTTCTGGCTTCCATGATGTGAAAGTGGCTTCTGTCCTCCATGATTGAAGAAAGACTTCCATCCTCCATGATGGGAGAACAGCTTCTAGCTTCCGTTTTCTATGATGTGAAAGTGGTTCCCATCCTCCATGATGGGAGAGCACCTTCCGTTCTCCGTGATATGAAAGCAGTTTCTGTCCTCCATGACAGGAGAGCAGCTTCTGCCCTCCATGATGGAAAAAAGGCTTCCATCGTCCATGACAGGAGACCAGTTCCATCCTCCATGATGCGAAAGTGGCTTTCGTCCTCCTTCATGGGAGGAAGGCTTCCATCCTCCCTGATGTGGGAGCAGCTTCTGGCCTCCAAGGTGTGGGAACAGTGTCTCTACCACACTCCCTGCTACCGTAGTCACTGACATTTATGCTTTAGATCTGGCCCTATGGACTAAAACCAGGTGCACAGCCAAGCATCAACCTCGAGTCTTAGAAAAGACTGGACTTTGGGACTTTAAGCAATACTGGAACTATTAAGACTACGGGAACTCTTGGAGATAGATGAAATGCATTTTGCATTCTGAACTGAGCGTGAACTCTTCAGGGACCAGGGGTAGATTGAGATGGCTAGATGTAGAGTGTTCCCTGAAGAGATTATATATTAATTTCAGGGTTGATATAATTAAGTCACGAGGGTTGTAATCTCGTCAGTGTGTAATTGTATTGGATGCACTGGGTGGTAACCTAAGCCAGAGAAGATGAATCCCTAAGAATGTGGCCTGAGGGACTGTGCCTTTGTTTTTTTATTCCCTTGCTTTCTCTTTTGCTTCTGGCCTCCATGACATGAGAGCAGAGCTCTGGCTCGCTCCCTTTCCTGCCACCAGGCCCTGAGTTCTGCAAATTCAGCCCAGCCTGATAAGAACTGAAACTCCAAGATCTCCAAAAAACTGTAGACGAATAAATGTTCCTTTATCTAAAATACATACATACATACATACATACATACATACATACATACATCTGGAGTGATAAAGGCTGCGCTATTCATGTATGAATAGACAAACCTATGAGAGGTATTGGGTATCTGGAAATAGACTCAGACATTGCTGGTAAATTAACTTTTGTTAAGGATGCCAAAGCAGCTGGCCATGGCAATGCACATCTGTAATCCTAGTACTCAGGAGGCTGAGACAGAGGTTCAAGGGCAGCCTCAACCGCTTATTGAGAGCCTCAGCAGCCTAGCAGAGGGAATGGGAGAAGGATTTTAACAAACAGCATTGGAAATGAAAGAACATGAAAAAAATGCACCTCAACCCGCTTCACACATAAAAATTAGTATGAGATAGTCCATAAATTTAAACAGAAAAATGAAAACATCAGAGTATTTTTGCAACTGTGGAGTAAACAATGGTTTCTTAGATATGACATGAAAATATTAATTATCAAAGAATTGACATAACTGGTCTTCATCAAATGGAAAGTTCTGCTCATTTAAAAAAATTATATATATACTATTTTAAGTACTTCAAAGGGATTAATTCTACTAATCTATAAAGTAAAAGAAACCATTGTTAAACCCATGCTATAAATGGAGAAGCTCAGACCCAAGCAGTTTAAAGTTCTCTGGGCATGTTGACACACCTTCTGATCCCAGTTCTCGGGAGGCCGAGACAGGAGGACCACATGTTCAAGGACAGCCTCAGAAAGTAGTGAGACTCTCAGAAACCTAGTGAGACCCTGTTTACAAATAAAATTAAATAGGGCTAGGAGTATAGCTTGGAGAAAGAATGCCCCTGGTTCAATCCTCTGTACCCCCCCAAAAAAAACAAAGCTCTCACCCAAGGTCTGGTAAGCATCCGCTCTAGGGCCCAGGATCTTAGACATGTGGCTTTGCTGCTGCTCAAAGCATCCTCATCTTCCATTTGGAGTCCCCATTAACATCTCCTATTTCTTTAATTTTTTTCGATTTCTTTTCTTTTCTTTTCCTTTTTTTTTTGGACTGGAGATTGAAACTAAGAGCATTCTACCTCTGAACTAAACACCCCAGCCTTATTTTACTTTTTATTTTGAAACAGGGTCTCAAAAAATTGCCTTGCTAAGTTGCTGAGGCCTCCCAAATACTGGGATTAAGCATGCACCACCACCCCCGGATGACTCTCTCTTTCTTAATCCCAACCTGAGCCCCTGTTGCTGGACCTTCTTACCTCTACCAGAATCCTCCTTCTTGTGTCCTCCATTACAGCTCAGGGCTCTAGCCCCCTCAACTCTGGTCCTTTGGTCTAATTTCCTTGCCAGGGGAAGGAATATCTCCACTAGTCACCCTTTTATATTGTTGAATATCCTAGTCTAAACACTGGAAAGTCTCAGCTAAATCAAACGTTTACAATTAAGAGAGGGAGGGTCTCCTTCAAGGACATTTGTCAGCTTCTTATCTAGGATGAAGACGCTATTGCAGCTCTCATATTCTTATTCATAGACCCCTGGTGTACACCTGGGGACAACCAGTACAGGTTATGAGCCTGCCGTGAGAGGTGTAAAGCACCGTGTGCAGCGGTATTGCTTCAGATTTCTCATACACAAGAAGAGTCATGAAATCACACCATAGAGGCCTCTTTTGGGAGCCTCTGAGGGTCCCAAAGAACTCTAAGCCATTCTGACAGCCATCATTTACTAAGCACCCACTGAAGGGCTATCAGGTGCTTTCTACCAAATCCTATGCAATAACATTAGGATGTACGTGTCATGTTATTTTTTCAAAGACAAGCTGTTTCTCACTCCATGCAGAGAACTAGCATCATTCGCAGCACTCAGATCTTTACTGATTGTGGCCTCTGTCTTCAAAGGATGGAAGCAGCCCTCAAGGAGCAAAATGGCCTGCAGCCTCCACTGAGCTCTTCGCTGAAGGAAAAGGCCTGGGAAACCCAGTGCCCACAGGAGGACTGGCCAAGCCAGAAGGCCAGGCTGCAAGGCCAGGTAGAAGGTGGGCCCTGCTGGGGTGTGCCTCCCAGGGAGGGAGACAAGACCCCACAGACAGCGGAGGGAAAATGCACAGGGTGGGCTTCATCCAAGCAGGGGAGGGTGCTGTGGGTCCAGAGCAGGCGGGATGCTTGGATGTATGTGTGCATTCATTCACTTTAAACAGTGCTCATGAGCACCTACTATGAGCCACTGAAGACCCATCATTGAACAAACCAGGTAAAATGCCTTGTATTTTATGTCTAAGATATATATATATATATTATATTATATATTATACACATATATGACATATGCATAGGTAGATTACATATATAATATAATTAAATATACTATAACTTACACTAGCAGCTGATATATTTTATATATAATTGTATATGTTATATGTGCTACTTATAAATATAAGCTGCTTATATATGTATTTATGCACACATACTAAGAGCAGAGGTGGGAACAAACAATATATAATCAGTCCTCCATATATTTGGTTTCAAAACATGGTTTTACTAAGTTGCAAAGGACCTAAGTAGCTGAGGCTGGCTGCGAACCTGGATCCTCCTTTCTCAGCCTCCCAAGTACTGGGAGTACAAGTAAGCGTGTACCACCACACCCAGCTCAAATAGAAAAGTTTTGAGAGGAAAACACTGCATCTGTCCTCAATTTATACAGACTCTTATTTCTTGTCATTATTTCCTAAATAAGGCCTCTTAATTTACATAGCATTTGCATTGTATTTGGGATATAATCTCCCCAATATTACATGGGGATTATACATACTATAATATGTATAGAGATGACTTAAAGTATACAAGAGCCTGCGTATAAGGTTATATACAAATACGACATCACTGTATACGGCATCCACAGCAGTCCTGGAACCTGGCCCTACTGGGATACAGAGGGACAGCTAACTGTATTTTGCATTTATGGGAGGTGGTGGGAACAGACAGTAAAGGTCAGACTTCAGACAGAAGCCATTCACTGTGCTCATCAGAAGGGGATAAAGGCTTCAGGAGAACACACAGGGCAGGCTGTGGGGATGTGAGCGGGGTGGGACAATAGGCTTTCAGGAAAATCTTGGTAAGGAAGCGAGATTGCAAGCCCCTAGAGGAGGCAAGGCAGGCCTTTGGGGCTCTCTGGGAGAACTGAGGACCACTTTTGATCTTCCTGGTAAGGTTTGGACCCAGCCAGTTTCCCTTTTCTTGTGGGTCTAGCCAAGAGGCTCTCTGGATCTGCTTTATTTTTTATTTGTATATGGATCATATTGAAAATGGCATATATTCAGACAGTGGTTGGTATCCCCTTCCCCTCCCCCACCAACAATGAGTGTCCAGGTTAACCATGCTACATTCACACTTTTACATATATTCGGATGTAGCTCCTCCATTAACCAACCTCAGCCTTCTCCCTCTCCTATCCTTCTGTTCTAGTTTTGCTGAGGTTTCCCCTCCATTATCTGGAGTCCCTCTGGTATTCCCAATGCTCCCTAGTTTGGGCATATTAGAGAAAACATATGTCCCTTCTCTTTCTGTGCTTGGCTGATCTCACTTAACATAATGTTCTCCAGGTCTTTCCTGCGAATGACATGATTTTGTTCTTCTTTAAAACTGAGTAGAATTCCATTGTGTGTATTTCCCATAATTTTGCAATCCGTTCATCTGTTGATGGAGACCTAGGTTGGAGCTGCTTTTTAACACTTGCATTGGCACTGGCTCTGAGCTCCTGGGGTGCAGGAGGCTCTGCTAATCCAGGTGACACTCAGGGAGCGTCTAGTTAGAAGCACGCTGGAGCAGTGCACCCGAGACCACCAGGAGGACCCGCGCTGCAGCAGCTGTCGCTCTGGGAGAGGGGGGCACTGCGGCGCCAGCTCCAGGCCCCAACAGCAGAGCCAGGCTGCCAAGGCGCAGCTCGGGGCTATACATTGCCCAGTGCACCCTGCGCCAGGGCCAGACACCGCCCAGTGCCTCTTCCCCCATCGTTTCCAGGGCTCACAGGAATCACAGGAGGTCCTTCTTGTCTTGCTCCCTTTTCAACACAAGAAGACAGGCTCGGAGAGATTCAGTAACTTGCTGAAGGTCACCCAGCTAGTAAGGGGCGAAGCAGGAACTCAGACTCTGGTCCGTCCCTTTGGGCTTCTTGCTGCTTTTTCCTGCCTGTGTTTGCCCCTATAACAGAAGAACCATTCGCTTCCAAGACTTGAACGGGGCCTGGTGCTCAACCCAGCTGTTGCAAAGTGGGAGGGGAGCCCCAAGTTGAGAAAGACAAGGAGCAGCAGCAACACCTTTCCAAGACTGGGAAACTAACGGGGCTGCGGTGGTGTTTCCTCCAGCAGACAGGTCGCCTCCTGGCCTGGCCACACATTTTTTCCCCTGCCAGCTTAGGGAGGCTTGAAGAGGGTCCACAAAGACCAAGGGGCACAGCAGGGACACAGAGTGAAGGAAGCAGGGATGTTGGGGGGCCCAGGTAGGGTGAGTGGGATGGTGCTAGCCCCAGGGGCTATTGCTTCACGCTGAGCAGGGGACACAGAGCCCTGGGAAGAGATGATCCCAGGGAAACAGAGCTGATGAGGCCCAGAGAGGTTTGGCCCTGCGGAAAATTGTATTGAACATGTTTTATTTTTTGACTCTTAGAAGTTATGAGAAGCCGGGCGTGGTGGCACACGGTTTTAATCCCCGCGCTTGGGAGGCAGAGACAGGAGGATGGCGCAGGTTCAAAGCCAGCCACGCGTGCTGGCTTAGGAGACCCTGTTTCCAAATAAAAAGTATAAAATATATCTGATGTGTTGCCCTAGCCCGGAGGTAGAAGAGCTTCCAGGAACCCCAGTACCACACACAAAAAAAGAAGTTATGAGAAGACTTAGCTAAATACCCAAAGAACACTAAACAAAAGTATTTTTTAAAATTCATCAGGTATTAATGTAAGAAAAAAGCAGAAAGTTGCACAAGGCAGAGCTATAACTGTAATCGCTCATTGAAGCTCCGCAGAGAATATTTAAATTCAATAGTTAAAATAGGGAGTATATTTCAATGTTGATATAATGTGACATAACTATGAGAAATAGAAGGAGCAGGGCAATAGATCATCTTATTTGCTGTAACGGGAAGACAGATCATAATCTGACAGATCATCATAAGACACAGTGGAGATGGTGTCTTTTCAATGGTAGTAAACACCAGGAGAAACGGCTAAGAGCAGTGAAGGCTTCCCCCAGAGAACAGGGTGCAGAGACAGAGAAAAAGGCCTAAGAGCCTGTGCGTTTTTCTTTCTTTTAGAGCTATTTGACTCTTTGTAGTATGTGCATATATTGTCCTGATAAGACATAGCATAAGCCTAAAGCCAGGCATGTGGCACCTGACTGTAATCCCAGTACTTGAAAAGCAAAGATAGGAGGATCACAAGTTCGAAGTCACCCTCAGCAACTTAGTGAGGCTCTCAGCAATTTAGTGAGACCCTGTCTTTAAATAAAAGTAAAATAAAAAATAAAACTAAACTAAACTAAAACTAAAATCAAAAATAGGTATGAGGGTATAGCCTGGAGGTAGAAGGCCCCTGGGTTCCATTCCCAGTAACACACACACAATACATACACACACACACACACACACACACACACACACACACACACACAAATATATAAGTAAATAAATAAATAAAATAGCCCATCATGGTGACGTATACTTGTAATTGTGAGGCTGAGACAGGTGGATTGCAGATTCACAGCCAGCCTCAGCTACTTAGTGAGGCACTCTACAATTTAGTGAGACCCTGTTTCAAAATAAAGGATAAAAAATAGGGCTGGGAGTACAGCTCAGAGGTAGAATGCCTCTGGGTTCAATCCCTAGCACCACTAAATAAATAAATAAATAAACTTAAAACAAGAAAAAGAAATGAGATAATGCATGTGAACTCCTAGGCATTTACTAGGTACTCAAAGGGGAAAAATAATCGGTTCCCTGACTTCTTTAATTTTCTAAATCTTTTTCAAATCTGCCGAAGACCAGCTCCGGCCAATTCAGGGTTTCTCGAAGGTGGTGAGGAGTCGGCGATGAGGGAATGAGAAACAGCCTTTTTTGGAGGCGTGACTCTGCCATACAGAGTCAATGCTTTATTTTTATATGCTTTTACATGGAAATATTTGTTATTAACAACTTTTGACAAAATACATTCTCAATACATCTGGATATAAACAACATTTAGAAAAACATGCTTTCAGTACACCTAGGTACATTTTGCAGTTTATCTGGAACAATTCAACCTGCCTCTATGAGCTCATATCCCAGTACCTGAAATTATCCAAACTAATGTCATACAAATCATTCTGGTTACCTAGCCACAAAGTCAATTTTATTCTAATTATTAACCTAACTAACAATGGAGCTCTGCAAAGCACATTCAAACCTAAAGCTAAACTGAAAGTACAGAAGACAAGGGGCTTTTCCATTAGAAGGAACACAAAAATTTTAAAAGATCTTTAAGGGGCACACAACATTTTACTTTTATATTTTATATTTTAAATACTAAATATGCAATTTATTTTCTTGAATTCTTATGATCTTTGGTCAGAAGCACCAGAAAGGGGAGGCTCTGCCTAGCCGATTTCTCCATCACACATAATAAACTTTAACTAAGCTTATCCTTAACTACTAAATGCTAAACTTAATGTTTCTACTTCTAAAATTAGCTGCTAATTTTATCTCTTATTTTTGACTACTAGGTATTCTATAACTTATTTTGACCCAACCACCAAATTTATACTAAACTTATTCTATTTCTCTAACATACAATGCCTACATCTAATTTTCTATAATACCTATTAAGTTGTTTACCAAGAGAACTCTTTTGTCCTTTAGTGAGCAGGCACCAAGGAGGTCCCTGCCTGCCCAACCCTCTGTAGGAATGGCGGAGTCCTGACATCAGGCCATTTTCCAGTAATATTAACTCTGTGTTTTCCGATGATCATCGCTCCTTACAGGAAAGTGGAGGATTGTTGGAGGTGGAAGAGTATTCTGATTAGTGCTAGTCCCTTGAGGGGGATACTATAGTCGACCCCCTAACTTATAAGCAACATATGGAGGGCCTTGCACAGTAGGTATAATTTGCCTGAAGTTAACCTTTTCCTTTCATGACTAAAACCTTAAGTGAGTTAGGTGTTGTAAGCAGAGGAGCAGAGAGCTCTTTTCTATGTAACTTCTTAAAGTTCTCCTGTAATCATATTCTTCTTAGCGCTATTCCCAGCACAAATCTCAGGGCATTTTCCAGTCATATTCACATCAATTTCCAGATTATTACAAAACATCAATCCTCAATCAAAGCAATGTTCAAATTTCATTAACATTATCATTATTATAACAAAAATCAAGAGGGATAATGGCTTCAGTTCTGCCAGAGTCTTCCAGCCCTGCAGAATTCTCTTCCCAGCTGCGACCCTGTCATACAGCAGGAATGGCGCCACCTTTGCCACAAATCCCCTTGCAATTTATAAGAACAGTATGATGGATGAGCCCCAGGTCCAGGTCTGTAGCTGTGGGAAGTTCCTGCTGCCTGGAACGTGGAGCTCAGTCCTTACAGGGGCCTCTGTTGACCCACCAGGGAGGCGCTCCGGGGGTCTGGGGGCTGGACAAAGGAGGGTCTGAGGTTCCCCCAGGCCAGAAGAAGAGCCCAGCAGGGAATAATCCCCAGTCCTTGCAGACTCCAGCACCAGAGTGAGGGGTTTTCATTGCTCGCCACAGCCTGCATACGGATCAAAGAGATCAAAGAGATCCCAATTCCGTTTGGAAGGAGCAGGTATATAGTCACAGCTGGTACAGAGCAGGGATCAAGGCTGAGCTGCTTGGGTTCTGGTCCTGGATCTGACACTGCCGGGGTGTGGAGCTCAGGCACATCCCTTGCTCCTTTGTGTCTCCTTTTTCTCATTTATCAAATGATGGATAATAGTGTGTACCATATAGGATAGACAAGAAGATTAAAGAGATCATTGTAAAGTACTCAAAGCAGTACTTGTCTCTGAGCACAGTTCTTCAAAAGTCCACTCCTGTTACTCCTTTACTCGGCAGATATTATGGAGCCACCATGCAAGCTACCAAGGTGCTGGGCTTGGTAGGTTGCGGATGGTGAACAGGCCCTGTCTGTAGGGGGCTCTGCTCTGGGGGACGGGGAACTCACTGCCGCCGCCATTCAGTGCATCACAGTAGCCAGATAAGCCTTCCGCAAGGGAGTAACGAGAATGCCCAACTCCACGCCTCCTTCCTCCTGCTTCTGCCCACAGGCCACAGACCAGCATATGACGAAGGAATCCGGTCACATCCTCCAAGTCCAACACCAGGCACACCGGCTGGAGCTGCAGGCCTTGGAGGAAAAGGCCAGGAGAGAGCTGCCAGAGGAACAGGAACGGGAGAGGGCGCCGGTCGAGCAGGCCCTGCTGCAGGGTACTCAGGGCTGTACCCACCCATCGGGGGTCGGGGCTGCCCGCAGGGCCACCCATGACACCGCAGCATGCAGGGGGCATGCGGGGCCCAGGGCTGGGCAGAGAGACCAGCTGGGCTCTGCCACCAAGAGCTGTGAGCCCAGCGGCCCCTCTGAGCCTCACTCCCCTGCTCTGTAACATGAAGCCGCAGGTCCCCTGCCTCCTGGGTCTTGTGGCAAGGGAGATGTTAACTGTATGCTGCCTAGAGCACAGCAGGAGCCCAGTGAGTGCAGAGCCTGTTACTGTTATTCCTGAACACAGCTCAGATCCCGGAGCCTTCGCAAGAGGTTCCTGGGATGGCCTTG
The DNA here is from genome assembly GCF_963383645.1 of Muscardinus avellanarius. Classification (NCBI taxonomy): domain Eukaryota; kingdom Metazoa; phylum Chordata; class Mammalia; order Rodentia; family Gliridae; genus Muscardinus; species Muscardinus avellanarius. The sequence continues at coordinate 126,570,349 of NC_137791.1, forward strand.
AAGACTCGGGCAGATGGCAGGGACTCGGGCCTCCACTCCAGCCTCTCCTCCTCTGGCTTTGCAGGCCTGACATTAGATCCAGCGTGAAACTCTGCCCCTTTTCTGTTTCCACTTTCAAAAACCACTCACATGAGCCATTCTGGAAGTTAGCTAGCGGGGCAGTTAAGCTCTCTGGAGCCAATCTGCCTGGGTTTGGAAACCTGCTCCAACACGGGCTAGCTGTGTGACCTTGGATAAGTTCCCAAATTGCTCTATGCTTCAGTCTGTTATCTGAAAAAAATGAAGATAATACTGGCATTCACCACATAGGCTATCACAAGGATTTATTTATTTATTTATTCATTTATTTTGCAGTACTAGGCACTGAACTCAGGGGCATTCGACCTCCAAGCTACAGCCCTGTGTTATGTTTTTATTCTTTATTTTGAACCAGGGTCTCACTAAGTTGTGACATGCCTCACTAAGTAACTGAGGCTGGCCTCGAACCTGCGATCTTCCTGTTTCAGCCTCCCAAGTACTGGGATTATAAGTGTGTACCACCATGCCCATTATTAACAAGAATTGATATCAGTAAATGTCTCCTGTCTGGTTCAGGTTTAGTCTAGATTCTATTCCGATGACGCACTACCTTCTGTCACCATAGCTGGCCTTAATGGTGAACACCTGTAATCCCAGTACTGGGGAGGCTGAGACAGGAGGGTCGCAGGTTTGAAGCCAGTCTCAGCAATTTAGATCCTGTTTCTAAATAAAGATAGGACTGGGGGTGTAGTTCCCAGAAACACATACACACACAGAGAGACACACACACAGACACACACACACACACACCATAAATTTCAAGATTTCCGACTTGAGGCCCTCCACCTTGGAGGACATCTGTGGCTTGTCTGACAATTCCTCGTTTTTCCCTTGGTTTACTGGCTTCATGCAGAGGCTAAGTGCTGCCTGAGGGGCACATACACTCCTACCACTCAGACCTAACCCAGCAGTAGTCAGAGTAAAGAAGAACCCTTTGGAATTTTGAATCCCTATAACGCTATTAAATTGCTGTGTGGCTCTGGGCAACTATTTACCCTCCCTGGGGTGGGGGTAATGTGCGTGAGATGGGATGGTTGCTAGCAGACCCAGCCTTGACCACGACCTTTGGCTTCCTTCCCAGGATCTCTCCCGCAAGAGCAGCCAGAGCAGCAAGCTGCCTGCTCGGAGCACCAGAAGGAGTTGGAGGCGCTGCAGGCCGAGTGGAGGGCTCCAGGCGAGGACCAGACGGTCACAGCCGAGGTCAGCTCAGGCCCCATCACAGCCCTCCCTCCTGGGGAAGCATGGGGTCCACCACCAGGAGCCCACGAAGGCAGGCTCTGGGTCTGACATATCCAGGGAGGCCTGCAGGCTCCCAGCTATGGCAAGCAAAAACTAGGTCTTAGGTACCACACATTATAATTCAGATACAACGGCATCTCACGGCCTTGGTGCCAGGCAGGCCCAGGGATCTGAATGTGGAAGAGCCCAGGTGGCTCTAACGCCCTGTGGGGATGGGCTGGGGGGCTGCCGCCAAGAGGGGTATCATTCTGAGTCCAGGTTCACAGCCCGGGAACAGCTAGTCTGAGTTCCTCTTTATGAGGGAATTTCCCAGAACACCTCCCTGTCTAGATTTCCCTGTCCCCATAGAGGAGTCCTGTCCCTGGGCTCAGCGCCAGCTGTTCCTGGCTTCCTGCGGGACTCGCCCATCAGCCCTTCCCTGCAGGTCCCCAATTCCTACCCCAGCCCGGCAGCCCAGCAGCCTCCTAACAGCCAGGCCCCTCTCCCAGCCCCTCGCTGAGGCTAAAGCCCAGTCCTATTCTGCATAAAGCCTCCAGTGGCTCCCACTGGAATAAGCTCTAAATGCCCCCAAACTGGCATTGAAAAGTTTCTTGCTGCGACCTCTTTCTCGCGCCCATTCCCTGGTGGCGCTGGCTGAGGCACCCTCCCTCTGACCTTTGCATACGCACCCTCCTGCCTGCAGCTCCTTCGCGCGCCCTGCACCCCCAAACCCCCACTGTCTGAGCTCTTTGGAGCACTTCAGTTGCTACAGCTCACTGGCCCCCAAAGCTACAGCGGGTCGGGTTGGGACTTAAGGAGGTGGCCTTTGGCTAGAAGGGCCCTCCAGGTAGAAGGCAAAGGCAACGCAGTAGCCCCGTGGAGATCTGTTGTGTCCCTTGCTACGTTCCTGGCTCTCCGGCTTTACTAAATTCCTTGCGGGCCAGATCTGGTCAACTTTCAAAGCTGGAAAGCTTTAGAGCCGCTGTGGGCCCCTCCACCTGGAGCCTGGGGCGCACCCACGGGTCTGGACCCTCATGTCTTGCCCGCCTTTGCACCTGCTGCAATCGCTCATCCTGGTTGTCTTCCCTAGGACTGGGGGTGCCGGGGACAGGTGAGCTCCCCGCCCCGAGCCGCAGCGGAGCAGGGGCGGAGCGAGGGCTGCGCGCTCCTGGAGGAGAACGCGCAGCTCCGGGACGCGGTGCAGCGGCTGCGCGCCGAGGCCGAGCAGCGCCAGCAGGAGGCGCTGCAGCTCCGCGAGCAGCGCAGGTGAGTCCTGGCCCCCCTGGCTCCCTCCTCCTCTGATAGGAAGCCGGGTCGCCATCCCCAAAGGCCCACAAATCACAAGTGTTACCCCCTTTTGACTAATCCAACTGCAGAGATTTTGCCCAGGATAGAAAAGGGAGTCGAGTTTCCCTGCAAATCAAGGAATTTGTCAGACTTTGAATTGGACCTAAAAACACTCAAGAGTGCTCAAATCTAACTTTAGAGAGACACTGTTTTGTGACCTTATTTTATTTTTTTCTGGGCTAGAGGCTGAACTCGGGGGCATCTACTTCCAAGCTACACCTCCATCCTCCCGCTTTCTTTGGTGATACTGAGGATTGAACCCAGGGGGATTCTACGTCCAAGCTACACCTCTGCCCCCCCCCCCTTTAATTTTGAACCAGTCTCGCTAAATTACTGAGGCGGCCTCAAACTTACGATCCTCCTGGCCCACCCTCCCAAGTACTGGGATTACAGGCATGCACCACCATGCCTGGCTGTGTTTTGGTTCTTAAACCAGCTATGTCCTCTTAGATACCTGTGTGATGTTGGAGAGTCAGCTAACTGCTCCCAGACTGTCCTCCTCTATAAAGGGGCTAACGCATATTCCCAGAGCCAGTGGTGTAGTGCCACATTGGCAGGAGGCTCCCCAGGCATAAAGGGAGCGCCTGTTGGTTAACAGTGGAAGGTAATGACTCACCAGTCCTAAATCAAAGCCCTTTTTGTAACCCGTTGGAAGGATTTTAAAATACAAATTCAATTTGCTTAATAGATACAGGACTTTCTAGGCTATCTATATCTTCTTGAGCAGTTTGTCTTTTTCAAGAAACTTGTACAGGTTAGCTAAGTGGTTTTTTTTTGTTGTTTTGGGGTTTTTTTTGGGGGGGGTACTGGGGATGGAACCCTTCTACCTCCAGGCTACATTCCCAGACCTATTTTATATTTTTATTTGGAAACAGGGTCTCTTAAGCCAGCAAGGCTGGCTTCGAACCTGCGCAATCCTCCTGTCTCCGCCTCCTAAGCGCGGGGATTACAAGCGTGTGCCACTATGTCTGGCCAGGTTATCCAAGTTTTTTAATATCCCAGACCCCAGAGTAAATTTTCTTTGTTGTTATTTTTAATACCCAGACTATCCCATTTTCCCTCTAATTTGTCATTTATGTATACAGAACCATGCAGGGTCAGCCCCAAACTGCCTGCAGCTCTGACTGTACTTGTTCAGATAACTTCCACAACTGCTTCTGTATAAAAGTGAGGGTAAGGTTCAGAGTAGAATATATAACTTGCTTCACATCACACATAGGTGTGGGAAGACTGGGGTGTATGTTTGGTCAACAATTGTAATTCTGATTCCTGTGCATGACCAATGTTATGGAGAAATATGTTGCGGTGTGCGAGGGGAGAAATAATTCCCCCAACACAACCACACAAACAGAAAAACCGCAGGTTCTTGTCCTGAGCTAAGGATAAATATACATAGCTCGGACAGTTGCTGAAGATTTAAAGAAGTTTATTAAAAAGATAGAAATACAGAAGACAGTCATGGCCCCATGCTAGAATGATATTGGAAGGGGGGGGCGATTCGAGTGAACACACCCAAAAGACCCCTGCATGCTGAGTGTTCTTATCCTGACCAAGTCTGCGGCAGGTCCTTTGATACGTAGATATGTTGCCCTATCTCTAGCCCAGCTTTCTGCTGTCTCCATCCCAGCCGGATCTGCCCTGGGAGGCAGGGGGGCAGCCCTTCATATGCCAGTGCTCTGCAAGGGGGTAGGGTTGAGCATGACACCTAGCTCCTGCCTTTAAGAATTTCTCAATCACGTTTGTCCCTTTTTCATAAACTGTAAAATATCCACACATTCCAAGAGATACCTGGGGATGTCTGACTACTTTAGTAAGGTTGGGCCTGTATCCTACAGGTACCAAGAAGATGCTTAAAAAAGATTCTGCCCCTTGGAGACAGGGGGGCAGCCCTGTCTCGGGGCACAGACCTCCACACCTTTTGTTATCCTCCCAAGATGTGTTAAATTGCTTCTCTGGGATCTGGGATTTCCTCCCATCCTTGGGGCAGTTTGTCTCTCTTTAGAAATGTAAAGAACCCTTTCTCTGACTCAAGGCTTTTTGTTTACTTCTCTTTAGAAATGTAAAAAGTCCCTTCTTCCTGACAGTCCTGGCTTTCTTTAGTACAAACAATACATTTTCAAAATTGGACATCTTTCCCAATACTGGTACATTAATACATTTTGAAACCTCTTCCCAATACTAGTACAACCAACCTTGGGCAAGTTTCTTAATCTCTTCATACCTGGGTTTGCCCAGAGCCTGGGGAGATAACAATGCCTAGTCCACAGGCCATTGGGAAAATTAAAAGAGATAGCAAGTAAAGCATTTGGAGTGGTGAAGTTTGGAGTGGTAATGACTCAAGAAATGTCAGCCGTGCCTGGGGGCGTGGTGGCCCACGCCTGTAATCCCAGCACTGGGGAGGCTAAGGCTAGAGGATCACAGGTTTAGGGACAGTTTCAGAAATGTAGTAAGATTCTCAGCAACTTAGCAAAACCCCTATTTCAAAATAAAAGATTAAGCCAGGCACGCGCTTGTGGTTCTAGCGTTTGGGAGGCTGAGACAGGAGGATCTTGGTTTGCAAACAGCCTCAGCAACTTAGCAAAGCCCTTTGCAACTCAGTGAGAACCTGTTTCTTATAAAATAAAATATAAGCCGGGCGTGGTGGTGCATGCTTATAATCCCCGTGCTTGGGAGGCGGAGACAGGAGGATCACGCAGATTCGAAGCCAGCCTCACTGGCTTAAAAGACCCTGTTTCCAAATTAAAAAAATACATACATACATATATATATATATATATATATATATATATATATATATATATATAATAGGTCTGGGAGTGTAGCCTGGAAGTAGAAGGGTTCCATCCCTAGTACCACCAAAATAAATAAATAATAAAAATAGGGCTAAGGGTGTAGCTCGGAGGTAGAATACCCCTGGGTTCCATCCCCAGTACCACACACACAAAAATAATAAAATAAATAAATTTAAAAGATTAAAAAGGGAGGGAGGAGCTGGGTGTGTAGCTCAGAGATAGAATGCCTCTGGCTCAATCCCCAGTACAAGAAAGGAAAATAAGATACCCACACTTGAGCTTACCTTTGAACCTCGGGGGGGGGGGGGATGCAGCTCAGAGGTAGAGCACTTTCCTATCCAGGGCCCTAGACTCCACCCTCAGCACCATAAAAAGAAAAGAAAAGAATCATTTGGAAGGCAGGTTGAACACACACTACTTTGCTCTACCCCTCGCATTTTGGATTTCATAGACTGGGGGTGGGAAGGGGGAGAAGAATTAGTTCCCAAACAATGCAACCCTAGTGAGTCCTTTATCTCTTTCTTGTTTTAGAGAGGGGCCAAGGCAAGGGGTTTTCCAGAGGCTCTGGAATTCTTGCTTTTCCAGGCAGAAGCAATTGCCTGCGATTAACCAAGGGAGGGGGCGTCTTCAGCTGGAGGTGGCTCTGGGTTCCCAGGCAGAGACAGCAGCCTTGTTAAATAGACACATCCCCACTGGCCATAGTGGCACACGCTTATAATCCCAGCATTTGGGAGGCTGAGACAGGAGGATTGTGGTTCTCAGACAGCCTCAGCTATTTAGTGAGGCCCTTTGCAACTCAGTGAGACGCTGTCTCAAAATAAAGAATTAAAAAATAGGGCTGGAGGTGTAGCTCAGAGGTAGAATATCCCTGGGTTCCATCCCCAGTACTGCAAAGACAAAACAAACAAAATGTACAGACATCCCTCCCCCACCCCTGCTCCTGCCGTTGCAGCTGACCTGAGGTGGCCCCGGGAATCTGGATGTGGGGAGAGGTATCAGGTGGGTCTAAAGCTCAGTGGAGATGCTCTGGGAGCTGCTACCAGGAGAAGGCGTCACGCTGAGTCCTGGGCTCGCAGCTGGGGAACAGGCCCCGCCAAGCTCGCGTGGTTTGAAGAGACTCAGGCCCCATCTGCCTGCAGTTGTGGGGCCCGAGGCTCACCTGAGAGGTGGCCATGAGCCCACCCGGCCAAGGCGGAACACCTTACATCCAGTTTGTGCCCCACCTGTGACCTGGGCACGTCCCCAGGATAAGCTTGCGCCGGGGTAACCACTTGGGTGATAGCACTCTTTCAGGGATGAAAGCAACGGTTCCCCTCCTGCAGAAACAGGTCACAGCATAAAAACCTGTGTGTACTTTCTGAGGGCGAAAGGCCCCTGTGGCTCACCTGGAGAGCCCACCTGTAGGTGAAAACGGGATAATGATAGCACACGAGCTTTGCACATGAGCTTTGTACCGTGGATTGTTCTAGACTCATGTTAACACAACTCCTCTGCAATAGTCCCTTGAAGTAGGTGCCGCTGTTTCTCTTTCCTGATGCTGGGGCAGGAGGTGCTGAGAAGGGGTTTACCCTGAACCCCATGGCTTGCAGACCCCAGATGTCCATGGGCATCTTGACCTTTGACCCATAACCTCCCGACCCAGCAGCGGGGGTGGGAGTCCCTGGAAGCCGGGTGAGTCTGACTGCCTTCCGTACACCTCAGGCGGCTGGAGGAGGACCAGCAAGCCCAGACGGCCAGGGAGGTGGAGACGCTGCGCCAGGAGCACCGGAAGGAGATGCAGGCCGTGGTGGCAGATTTCAGCGGAGCCCAGGCCCGGCTCCAGGCCCGGCTGGCTGCCCTGGAAGCTGAGTAAGCTGGCCCTCAGGTTCCTCTCCCAGGGGTGGGGGAGACGGTCTGTGGATGCGGGTGGCCAACTCGTCCCGTGCCCTTGAGCTTTCCTGGGTTTAACACGGAAAGTCCTGAGTGCTGAGAAGCTCCTGGGTTCCCAGTAGATGGGGTAGTGTGTCCCCCTTCATTTTACAAGGCTGCGGGACGTGGGGAATCTGTGAGAATGAGCACTATTAGAGGGGCATGGTCTACCCCTCACCTGTGGAAGGAACCCTAGGATCTAGGCTAGTTTGGGGTGACTCTTTGCCTTGTTCCAACACACATCATCTCATTTCATCTTCCCAACTGTCCCTCAAGGTGGACATTTTTATTCCCCTGACAGATAATAAAGCTAGGGTCCTTTGTATGTATGTGCACGCTTTCTTTTATGCATTCAGCAAACATCTATAAGGGCTGTGCACTATTTTAAGCTCTCCGGGTAGCAGAGGGGACAGAAGCCAAGGCCATACTTTTATAGTACTCAGAGTCTAGATGGGGATTCAGACAAGCAGTAGGCAGACAAACATTTAACTTCATAGTAGGTGGTGAAAGGGTGAGAGAAAGACATGCTCAAGGTCGGAGGGGCAGCGGTGGGTCAGGAAGGACTCTGAGTGTCAAATATTTATATAGAGAGGCCAGGAAACTCGTGAGGTGTCTCTGAGAGCCATCTGAAGGAACAGCAAGCACAGGTCCCTGGGGCCTGCTCCACAGCCTGAACACACCAGGCTCCTGTGGCTGAACAGAGGGAGTGAGAGGGTGAGGGGCGGAAAGTGAAGTGGGTGGCACAGATCCTGCCCTGAGAGGGAAGGGGTTGGGATGTGCCCGTGCCCAGGGAAGCAAGGCTTGGGCAGGAGCCATATGGGCCAATTTACCTTAACACGGAGTGCTGAGAGATGATGACTCGGGGCTAGGGGTGATTGACAGGGCGACCATTTACTGCAGGCGACCATCACCGTGACCCAGTAGCGATGGATAATGCTATTTGCCCAATGTTACACAGCGCTGAGCTAATGCGAAGGTCACCTGTCTGGCCCTTATAAATCGGTCTCCAGATTTTGCAGTATTTTTAATGCAAAGCAAATGGCCCCAAAGCAGCCCCAAACGGGTTTGCCAGCTGTCACCCAACGGGCACTTGACATGCGCTGCAAGCTGTCAATCACCTCACCCCCGTCCTCACAGCCATGCAGTTTCATGCTGAGGCTCGCTGGTGAAACGCTGTGCCCAAGGTCACATAACGGAAGAAAATGGAGCCAGGATTAGAGCCAGGTCTTCTCACCCCAAAGCCCCGGCCGCTCTCCCCGCCCACAAGCCTGGCCTCCCCAGAGAGGACCCCGGGGGACTCTGCCTTTGCCCAGGCCGGAGGACCACGCGTGCTGCGCTCCATGTCCAGCAGATGGCGCCAGAGCCACGTGGGCATCTCGGGGACCTGCTGGGCGCGCGGGTTGAGGGCATTTTCCTTCCCAGAACTCTCACCCGGCAACATCCCTGGCTCTTGAAGTCCAGCTGAGTGCGGCAGCTATGCGCACAAGCCAATCTTTAGTTCCCTGGGAGAACAGACAGAAGTCAGACTAGGAGTCGGGACCTGGGTTCTGCAGCCAACTCAACCATGGCTGGGGCCAGCTGTCTGGCTTCAGCTGGCCAGCTGGAGCGCACACTCGGTCTCCCTCTCTCCTGCTTGAGTAATTGCGGAAAGGAGGACTAACTGCCCCTTTTGCACAGACTAAAAGATGCTGGAGAGAAGCCGGGGAAGGCAGCATCCAGGCCCGAGGACCTGCAGCTCATAGGCCGCCTGCAGACCCGCCTCAAGGAGAGGGAAGAGATCATCAGGCAGCTCACGGTGAGGCTGTGCGGCCCGGCGGTGGGGGGCCTGGTGCCCTGTGCCCAGGGCTGCTCCCAGAGGGCGCTCACCCGTACCGGGTAGTGTTCCTGGTGCCTGAAGATTTGCCTTAGGAAAAACCCGTACTTAAAAAGAATTACTACTCACAGCCAGGCACAGTGGCGCACGCCTGCAATCTCAGTACTTAGGAGGCGGAGACAGGAGGATCACAGGTTTGATGCCAGCCTCTGCAATTTAGTCAGGCCCTCAGCAAACTTGGTGAGACCCTGTTTAAAAAAAAAAAAAAAAGAATTTAAATAAGACTGGGAGTTGTAGCTCAGAGGTAGAAGCCCCTGGGCTCAAATCTCCACCACAAAAACAAACAAACAAAAACTCACTAAAGGAATCAGTACAGGAAAACAAGGCAAAGAAAAATGGTTCTACCTCCAAGTCTAACAGCTCAATGTTGATGTTGGTTTCGTTATTTTGACCCAGAGAATTTCAGAAAAATCCAGGATATCTTGTCTTTGAATTGTAGTAGAATCAACCAAATTTATTATTATTGATCTTTCTCTTGTAAAAATGGTTTCCAGTTAGCAAAGCCACTCCCTGGGCCCCTGGAAGGGTCATTTCCAGCTCCTTTGGGTTCTGGCCACCTAGGCCTGATGGCCATGGTGTTGGAATGTGCCTTCCCCCATTTGTTCTAGTCACCGCCACACTTCTGTCTCCTCTGACTGGCTGAAAATTAGATCTTTTTTCCCTAGTGCTGAGGATTGAACCCAGGAGTGCACTGCCTCTAATCTATACCACCAGATCTATTTAATTTTAATTTTAATTTGGAAGCAGGGCCTTTCTGAGTTGCTGAGGCTGGCCTTGAACCTGTAATCTTCCTGTTTCAGTCTGCCAAGCACTGAGATTACAGGTGAATGCAAGTATACCTGAATGAAAATGAGTTGTTTTTTCTTTTTTGTATGTGTGTGTCTGGTACTGGAGACTGAGCCCAGAGACATTCTACCTCCAAGCTATACCTCCAGCCCTATTTCTTATTCTTTATTTTGAAACAGGGTCTCACTAAGTTGTGGAGGGCCTCACTAAATAAGGCTTTCTGTGAACCTGTGATCCTCCTGTCTCAGCCTCCCAAGTACTGGGATTACAATTGTGAGCCACTACACCCAGCATGAGATTTTTTTCATAAGGAATTATTGCTCACTTGCTAAGTGTGAGAAGGCTATTGTGGCTTTGACTTAAGAAAAGAATCCAGCTGGGCATGGTAGCACATGCCTGTCATCCCAGTACTTGGGAGGCAGAGATAGGAAGATTACGGGCTCATGGCCAGCCTCAGCTATTTAGTGGGACCTCCACAACTTGGTGAGACCCTGTTTCAAAATAAAAAATAAAAGATAGGGATGGGGGTGTAGCTTGGAGGTAGAATGCCCCTGGGTTCAATTTCCAGAAGCACAATAAACAAATAACAAATAAAAATAAATAAATAAGAATCCTGACTAATTCATAGCAGAGTTTTTACGGATCAAAGTATATGATGGCTGGACTTTGCTTTAAGGATAATGTGGCAGGAGAGCAAAAGGTCGTAGAAGACACGTGTAAACAAGATGGCACCTAGTTGTGATTGCCAGAGCGGGAACGGATCCTACCCTCTCTGCTTCTGTGTAGGTTGAAAATATCTTTGATACAAATGAAGAACAAAAGAAAAATAGAGCCAAGGGTGTTGGCTCACACCTGTAAACACCTGGAGGCTGAGCCTGGAGGACTGTAGGGCCAAGGCTGGCCTCCACAATTTAGACCTTCGGGGTTCAATCCCCAGTAAATCACACAGGAAAGAAAGAGAGAGGGGTGGGGAGGGAGAGAGGGAGGGAGGAAAAAAGGAAGGGAGGGAAGGAAAGGAAGAAAGAAAGGTAGAAGCCGGGCGTGGTGGCGCACGCTTGTAATCCCAGCATTGGGAGGCTGAGACAGGAGGATCGTGGTTCGTGGACAGCGTCAGCTATTTAGTGAGGCTCTGCAACTCAGTGAGACCCAGTTTCAAAATAAAAGAATAAAAAATTGGGCAGGGGGTGTAGCTCGGAGGTAGAATGCCCCTGGGTTCCATTCCCCAGACCCGCAAAAAAAAAAAAAAAGTAGAGAGAAGGTGAAATCTTGTGTGTATTCAGGGGTGTTCCTCTTTGCACTTTCTATACTAGATTCTTTTGAGGGTACTGGAAGTTGAATCCAGGGCATTCTGCCTCTGGGCTATATCCTCAGCCCCAATTTATTTTATATTTATTTATTTATTTATTTATTTATTTTGGTGGTACTTGGGTTGGAACCCAGGGGCTTTCTACCTCCGGGCTGTACTCCAAAACCTATTTTATATTTTATTTGGAAACAGGGCCTCACTAAATTGCTGAGAGCCTCACTCAGTAGCTGAGGCTGGCTTTGAACCTGCGCGATCCTCCTGTCTCGGCCTCCCAAGCGCCGGGATTACAAGCGTGTGCCACCACGCCCGGATTTTTATTTTATTTTTTAAATTTTGAAACAGGGCCTCACTAAGTTGCTGATGCTGGCCACAAACCTGAAATCTTCCTGTCTCGGCCTCCTAAATACTGGGATACAGGCCTGCGCCACCATGCCCAGCTGAACTAGATTCTGGATTCTAGATGCCGAGAACACTTGCATTTCTGCCTTGTAGGGCACAGCTTGCCCTTTCCTCACCAGGGAGGTGGGGGCCATGAGCCCCAGGAATGAAGGCTCGTCCCCAGAGCTTCAGGGCTGGCAGCTAGACACCATCCTGGCTCCCTTCTCTGTGTATTCTAACCTCCCAGCCATCTTCCTTTAAGGGAAACCCAGAGCTGTGTGCTTAGGTCATTTGGACTCCGTTGTGTTGGCTTTCTAGGAAGAGAGACGATTTCACTACGCGGCGTTTCCTGGCACAATGTCCCATCGCAACCGGTCCTTCTCGTTCAATCCTCACCCGGGGCACTTGACCCCTTCCATGAAGGTAAATTCTTTTTTTTTTTTTTTTTTTTTGCAGTATTGGAGATGGAACCCAGGGGCATTCTACATCTGAGCTATACCTCCAGCACTATTTTTAATTCTTTATTTTGGAACTGGGTCTCACTGAGTTGCAAAGGGCCTCACTAAGTAGCTGAGGCTGGCTGTGAACCAAGATCCTCCCATCTCAGCCTCCAGAATGCTGGGATTACAAGCGGGCGCCACCACGCCCGGCTGGTGAATTCTTTCTGCTGGTTTCAGTGTATTTCACACACTTCATGTTCGTGTTCTCTTCTCCTGAAGCTAGAGCTGCCACTCACATGGGCTGGTGTGCATGCAGAGGAAGCTGATTTGGAAGAAGGCCCTCAGGAAATACTCCAGAAGGACTAACAAACAGTATTTCTGTCTGGCTTGGACAGATTGTATGTGGCTTTTATTTTCTGTGGGACTTTGTATTTTCCAAATTTTCTACAAAAAATATGTCGCTCTTATTAATAGCCCTATCTGGGTGATGGGAGAGAAGGGAAAGAGTAGGAATCTTTCACTTAACTTATTTATTTATTTATTTATTTATTTATTTATTTATGGTGGTACAGGAGGTGGAACCCAGGGGCTTTTCTACTCCCGGGCTATACTCCCAGACCCATTTTATACTTTATTTGGAAACAGGGTCTCACTAAGTTGCTGAGAGCCTCACTAAGTAGCCGAGGCTGGCTTCGAACCTGTGCGATCCTCCTGTCTCAGCCTCCCAACTCCTGTCTCAGCCTCCCAAGCGTGGGGATTATAAGCGTGCACCACCACGCCCGGTTGATTTCTTTATATTTTGGGAATTGGTAACAACGAGCATGTTTATACCCAGGTCTCTCATCTGCTATCATAGGATCCTAAAGTAATTAGTATTTTTTAACAGCTCACAGGGCAGTACCTCTAAATTGACCTGAACTGATGAGATCACATGCTCTTAGTTTGAAAAAAATACAAGTTTCATTGCAGAAATATTAATCCATCTGAGGACAGGATGGGCCCAGCCTCTGCTGAGAGCATCACGTGGCCCTCTAAACTAAAAAAAAAAAAAGAATTGCAAAACATGTCTTTTTCCAGTTATTTTGGATAAAGAGCATGTAGATTTATGTATTTTTTAAACATAAAGATCAGGTTTGGGGGATGGTTTAAAGGGCAGTAAACACTTGCTCAGTGTCCCTGAGGCTCTGGGTTCCAGTCCCCGCATAAAAAGAATGTAAGACTAACTAGGTGTGGCAGGGCACGGCCTCGCATCCCAGCTCCTGAGGCTGAAGCAGGATTGCAAGTTTGAGGCCAGCCTTGGCAATTTGGTGAGATCCTGTCTCATGAAAAAAAGAAAAGAAAATATATGTATTATGTATGTATGTATGTATGTATGTATCTGTATGTTATACATACACACACACATAAACACACACACAGGGCTGGAGACGCAACTCAGCAACAGAATGCCCCAGTACTGCTAAATAAATACATACATAGTTTTTATTACATACATTTAGAATAATGTGTAAGTATATAAATAAATAAGTAGCTGTGCCTCATCATTTTGGTTTGGTGGGCCTTATCTCTTTTTACAACAATGCCTGTTTGGAGGAACACTAACAGAACGTTCCTGTAATACAAACAGAAAAAGAGGATGGAAGACGTGCCCAGCCGAGTGGTCAGTGTGCCCAACCTCGCCTCCTACGCCAAGAACTTTCTGAGTGGGGATCTGAGCTCCAGGATCAGTGCCTCTCCAATAACCAAGTCACCCAGCTTGGACCCCAGCCCCAGCGGTGGCCAGCCTTACAAGCCCACCCAGCCTCCAGACGGGAAAGCTGCCCCACGGTAAGGAGTATGGAGGCTACTATCCATTGCTTTGTGGACAGGAGGGGAATCGGGATCTTTTCTGGCACCTGTAAAATATATCGCTTTTAAGCCGGGTGTGATGGCGCACGCTTGTAATCCCCGCGCTTGGGAGTTGGAGACAGGAGGATCGCGCAGGTTCGAAGCCAGCTACGTTGGCTTAAGAGATCCTGTTTCCAAAATAAAAATGTATAAAATAGGTCTGGGAGTGTAGCCCGGAGGTAGAAGGGTGTCCAGGAATCCCAATACCACCAAACAAACAAACAAAAAACAAACAAAAAAATATCGCTTTTGGACAAATATAAAGGGTAGCAAATCAAGCCCTGCCTTGGAGAAAGAGCAATCTAGTCCAACAGGAAGATTATGTACGGGAAGGGAATTAGGTCATTCTTTGGAAGGTGTCTTGTTTCTGGTACCAAATTTCAGAAGACCTGTATTTCAGAGAATCACTCAGCTAAAAACTTATGTAGGTGGCCGTCTTCGCCTGGCCTTGAGGTCTAGAGTCAAAATCTGGTTTTCGTTCTTAGCTGCGTGGCCTAGGGGAGGTTCTTGCCCTCTCTGCTTCTCTGGACCCACCTTGAAAATAGAGATCATGAAACACCTGCCTCATGAGACTAAAGGAATTAATGCACAGGACCTACCTAGCCTTAAGACCTGGCATAGAAGTGCTCAGTGTAGTTTTACTCTTACTATTCTCTCTTGTACTTTCTTATATTATTTTGGAACTTTAAGGCCTTCCAATCCGTGAGCTTGGCTGGTATACCTAATCATCTCATATATAAACTTTCTTGTCTTCCCTGGCCTCGTACTTCTATTTCTGAGACTCGTGATGTTTCCTTTGGTTACTGTTTCTCCTTCCTATCCAGTCTTTCAGTTCGAGAGCACATTTTGAATTCTAGGCTTGAAGCTTGCATTTTGGAAAGGGCCCCTTCTAAAATGGTCCTCTTTGCCAGGCGTGATGGTGCACGCTTGTAATCCCCGCAACTGGAAGGCAGAGACAGGAGGATTGCGCTTCGCGGGTAGCCTCAGCTACTTAGCAAGGCTCTTTGCAACTCAGTGAGACCCTGTTTCAAATAAAATAAAATAAAGCTAAAATGGTCCTGTTCCAGAGGCTCAGCCTTATGCAGCCCTGGGCTATCAGGACAGATGGGGAGGCGGAGCTTTGGAAGTTGAGCTGGAAGGTCCAACCCTTTTAACAGCTGTGGGAAATGAGGCCCCAGCCTAGGAACCGCCAGGCCCAGCTCCCGTCTCTAGCCATGTGCCCCCCACCTCTTAACATGCCACCTGTTTTATTCTCTTGTTGTACATGAAGCTTCACAAATGTAGGTAGAGATTGTTTAGCCAGGGATGCTTGGTGTCTTGCAGCCTACAGTCTTTTCTCTTTAATTTATTAGGCTAATTTCAGAGCTTCACTGAGAGGCTAGACGGTAATATATTACAGAAGACATGCTTTGCAATACTGTGCTGATTAACTATTTTTATTACCTTTTAAGATTAGGCTTATTATCTAATTGGTGCTTGAAATAAATAATAGATGTTGCAAAATATACATCATTAAAATAGTAAGGACTGTGTTTTAAATGAAACAGTGGAGAAGCTTCTGTTTTTAAAACAGTAACCACATGCTCCCCACCCCAACCATTTTTTTACAGTTTGTTCCCAGCTACTGAGACAGCCATTCAGATCTAGTGTCTTAAAAAAAAAAATGGGGTAGCCGGGCATGGCGGTGCACACTTGTAATCTTAGTACTTGGAAGGCTGAGAAAGAAGTATCACAGCTTTGCCTCCAGCCTTAGAATTTAGTGAGATCCTGTTTCAGGATAAATAATGAAAAATAGAACTGAGGGTACTGGGGAATTGAACCCAGGGGCATTCTATCTCCAAGCTACATTCAAAGCCCCTTTTAATTTTTTTTTTTTTTTGAGATAGGGTCTTGTTAAGTTATGGAGACTGGCTGATCTCAAACCTTCAATCCTCTTCTCTCAGCCTCCCAAGTACTGATTTAGTGTCTTCTTAAGAGTAAAGAACCTCAACAGAGAGCTGATGGAATGGGAGAAAAATTTTGCCAACTATTCCTCCAATAGAGGACTAATATCTAGAATATATAGAGAACTCAAGAAACGCAGCACTAAGAATAATCCAATCAAAACATGGGCAAGTGAACTAAATAGACACTTTACAAGAGATTTGAATGGCAGATAAGTGTATCAAAATGCTCAACATCATTAGCAATCAGAGATGCAAATCAAAACTACCCTGAGATTCCACTTAACTCCAACTAGAATGGCAATCATTCAAAACACAAACAACAACAGATGCTGGCAAGGATGTGAAGTGGGAACTCTAAAATATTGTTGGTAGGATTGTAGGTTAGTGTATCCACTTTGGAAAACAGTATGGAGAATCCTCAGAAGAATGGGAACAAACTTACCACATGATCCAGCAATTCCATTTCTGGGTATCTACCCCCCCCCAAAAAAAAAGCAAACCAAACTATCACACTAATGCATGCATATCTATGTTCATAGCTGCACAACTTACAAGATGTCCATCAACAGATGGATGGATTACAAAACTATGGGATATGTACACAATGAAATTTTACTTAGCCATAAAGAAGAACAAAATTACATCATTTACAGAGAAACGGCTGGAACTGGAGAACGTCATGCTAAGTGAGATTAGTCAGTCACAAAAAGATAAGAAAGCGGATGCTCTCCCTAATATGTGGAAACTAGGGAGAAAATGGATCATAGGACGAAGTCTAGATGAAGAAGGAGAAACCAGAGCTGAGCAAAAAGGTTGCCTGCGGGTGGGAAGAGGGAAATTCTCTAATGTGTATGAGGTACATTAAGAAACATATCAAAGTCAATGACTAAGCCAAGCATTAGAAGGAGGGAGGGGGTAATGGGGTGAGATTTGGGGAAGGGCTAAATGAGTGATGTGTGCATGTATGCCTCTACCATCTTGTACCCCATTAAGAGCTATGACTACAATGCACCAATAAAAAAAAAAAAGAGTACAGAAACAAGCTGGGTGTGGTGGTGCATGGCTGTAATCCCAACACTTGGGAGGCTGAGACAAGGAGGGTTGCAGGTTCAAGGACAGCTTTGGCAAATAGTGAGACTCTTAGCAACCTAGCTAAGGTTTGCTTCAAAACGAAAAATAAAAAGGGCTGGTAGTGTGGCTCAGAGGTAGAATGCCCTGGGTCCAATCCCCAGTAGAGAGAGAGGGATGGGGAGGGAAGGGGAAGAATTATCTTTCCTTGGAAAGTGGAATATTACATTGCTTATGGAATAATTTCTAAAACCATATAAGAAACTTCTCTTTTGTTTGCTTTTTAGGACACAAGATGGTGAAACAGCCCAACCCAAAGAAGCCCAGCAGAAACAGGGCTCTCCACACCAGGAGTGGTTTACCAAGTACTTCTCCTTCTAAGCTGATCCTTGTAAACTCCACAAGGAGGACATTAGAAAAACATTTAAAACATCCAACATCTGATGGGATGAACTCCACCCAACCAACCAAACTGACCTTTTATGCAGTCTCATTGTGACACCGCTTCATTTTAAAATCCCTGATATTGAAGGTAAAACAGTGTTATGCACACATTGCAAATGGCATTAATGTTCCTGATGAGCTACACCATTGTATTTCTCGTGTCCGTGACATCACACCCCACGGCGTGGGGTGTCAGCCTTCATGATTCCCATGGTCTGCTTTAAAGGCGGGTTCCTTTTTCCTTAGGATATGAGTCAATGCTGAAAAGTGTTTTCCATATAAAATTACATAATTCTAAAATACACATCTAACCTCAATAGAAAGAGGATAAAATGAGGTTTAAGATAAGCAAGAAAGCCAGTTAAAAAAAAAAAACACTACTAGGAATAGGAATGGCGTGCTTAGACGGATATTTTGAATTTCTGTCTGGGACAGGCAGCAGATTACAGAGGGGATAACATCTACCTCAAAGGGAGCTTTGCAAGGAGTAAGCAAGATGATACAGGTAAAGACACCAACCTTGGAATTTTCCGTGACTAACTAATCGTGCCTTGCCCTGCCCTGCATCTTGGTCTCGATGACTGCCGTGTCAGCTTGGTCGTCTGTGAAGGTTTCTGGACTCGCTGTCCTCTGGTTTTTGGGTCTGGACCATTTGCCTCCTGGTCTTCGCTTCCCCGTTGCATGGATGCTCAGTAGGTCGAAGGGCACTCGAAACAGCCACTCACGGTGCTGACCTTGCTCTTAGTTCACAGTGAATTGTCCTACTCGTCAGAGCAACATGGTGTGACAATACTCAATACAACTTTTAGTGGGCGAAATCCTTTCTCAGTCCTTTGGTGCTGGCCTGGTAAGTGGCCCACAAACAGATGTTCATTCTATGCACTGTCAAATCTTTGCTCTTTGAATAAAACTTTAAACAACTGGGCAATAAAAATGGCGTGACTGGTGTTGCTTTTCCACTGAAAGGTAAAATTAGACGAAGACAGAGTTTAGACATAGGAAGTTCACATTCAGCTCAATCAGATCATCTGCACGCAAAAAGTAGCTGACTGCGTCCTTTGTAAATGTCAGTTTGAGAGAAACAATTAAAAATGGAGACTCACAATTAAAGGCAGATTTACCATCTAACAAAGTAAGGAGCCAATGGAATATTTTTTTTTTTTTCAGAGCTGGGGACTGAGCCCAGAGTTTTGCACATGCTACTGGGAAGTGCCCCAGTCCTGAGCTACAGCCCTATCCCAAGGCTGAGACAGGAGGATTGCAGGTTCGGAGATCTGCTTCAAAATAAAGAAATAAAATAATAAAATAGAGCTGGAGGTGTAGCTTGGAGATAGAACTGCCCTTGGGTTCAATCCTCAACAACACACACACACACATATGCATGCACACAAATGCTAGTATTCACCTAGCTTGGTGGTACACACCTGTAATTCCAGTATTCGGAAGGCTGAGATAGGAGGATCACAGGTTTGAGATGAGCCTCAACAATTTAGCAAGGCTCTCAGCAACCTGAGACCCTGTTCCAAAATATAAAACAGAGCCGGGTGTGGTGGCTCACGCTTGTAATCCCTGCGCTTGGGAGGCTGAGACAGGAGGATCACATGGGTTCGAAGCCAGCCTCAGCTACTTAGTTAGGCTCTCAGCAACTTAGACCCTGTTTCCAAATAAAACATAAAAAAGGTCTGGGAGTATAGCCTGGAGGTAGAAAGCCTCTGGGTTCCACCCCCAGTACCACCAAAAACAAAAACAAACAAACCAAAATATAAAACAGGGCCAGGGGGTGTGGCTTGGAGGTAGAATGCCCCTGGGTTCAATCCCCAGTAACTAACACACGCACACACGCACACGTGTGCGCGCGCGCGCACACACACACACAATGCGGCTGCACTAACTGCATGGTACCTGTGCAGGGATAGTATTCACTGAGAACCTGCATCTGTTTGCTTTTGTCTTTGCTTGGGTTGTTTGGTTGGGTTTTTTTGGTGCTAAGTATTTAACCCAGGGGCATTCTACCTCTGAGCCACGCCCCCCTTCTTATTTTGAAAACAGGGTCTAAATTGCTCAGGCTGGCCTTGAACCTGTGATCCTCCTGTCTATGCCCGGCAAGTACTGGGATGACAGGCACGTGCCACCCCAGCTCCTACATCTGTTTTGACTCCTTGCTTGTTGTGAGTGAAAGAGCTTATTAAATTTTAGATTCTATCCTACAGTAACTTTATTGTTAAGGACTCTGCATGCTTCTGTCTTACTCCAGTACTAAAGGAATAGATCCTAAAGAACAAATCACAAAAGCGTGAAAAGTAGTTTTTGTTTGATATTAATAACCATCCGGAAAGTTTCTAGTAACTTACAACCTTACCAACAATAAATGAAATTCCGACTTTCTGTGCCCTAGACAATACTGACTAGGAGAAAGAATTTTTTTTTTTTTTTTTTTTTTTTGCAGAACTAGGAGTTGAACCCAAGGGCCTTCTACCTCCAAGCTACAGCCCTATTATTATATTTTTTTCCCTTTATTTTGAAACTGAGTCTAAGTTGCAGAGGGTTTAAGTTGCTGAGGCTGGTGTGAACCTGTGATCCTCCCGACTCAGCCTCCCAAGGACTGGGATTAAAAGCATGCATCACCACACTTGGCTGCAATAGTGGTATTGACCTACTGTCTCTTACTAGATAATGAGAGGCCCCTACCGCTTGCCATCCAGTCATCTTCCCATTACTCCTCTGCGAGGAGTCCAGGCAGCATGACGACAGCCAGCCGACCCTGCTGTCCTGGTGTGCAGACTCCCCCTCACCTCTGGGGTCCCAACCTCACACCATTTCCTTGCTGGAGGCATCCCAGGGAACCACTGCTGGAACCTTGAGCAGCTGGGCCACACACACCCTTGCGCAGATGACAGCCGGTGCTCAGCTGCCCTTCAGGACACTGCGCCTTGCCGTGTTGGGCGGCGAGGGAGCAATCCCGAGTCCCCATCCTGCTCGCTCCTTAAATGGTGGTGACCAGTGCTTCTGTCAAAGCCCAGGAGAAAGCTGCACAAGCGTGTTTATTACTTGTAGAGGAAGGATGCTGACTATGATGGAAAAGGGAAGGGCTCCTCAGAGAGGTGGTCAGAAAGAACCTGTGTCAGGTTTTTGACTTTGGTTGGATTTCAGGGAAGGTCTAAGGGAAGTAGAGTCACTGGAAAGTGGATGAAAGACGGGGTGATTTTATGACTGGGTGGCTCCAAAAAGCTTATCTAAAGGGAGCATCTAGAGCCGGGCGTGGTGGCGCACGCTGATAATTCCAGCATTTGGGAGGCTGAGACTGGAGGAGGATCATGGTTTGCAGACAGCCTCAGCTACTTAGTGAGGCCCTCCGCAACTTAGTGAGAATGTTTCAAAATAAAGAATAAAAATTGGGGCAGGGGGTGCAGCTCGGAGGTCAAATGCTCCTGACCTGAAAAAAATAAAATAAAATTTAAAAATAAATAAATAAATAAAGGGAGCATCTATGGGTACATACTTAAGCTTCTTTTTCAGTATTTGACTAGAATAAGAACCCTGTAATTGGTTAAAAAAAGAAAAGGAGGAGGGTAGTAGTTGCTCGTTTTAGCCAGGATGGTTGGTATTTTGCAGGTGACTCAGTCACCGTTTCTGTGTGCGCCTAGACAAAATTAAAGTGGGCCATTTTGTCTTCATCATGGCCTTGGAGCAACGCCAGGAGAAACATGGCTGCAGTGCTGGGTCAGCCTCTGGACCTCAGGGAAGTGTTCTCCCTACTATTCCTTTCCAAGGAGAGGAGGGGGAGACAGGAGCCCAAGGGCTGTGCTGCGCTTTGACAGACACCTGTGGAGGGACTAAGGAAGATGAGGCCGAGGAGGGCCGGACGCCGGGATGGCTCCAGGCAGTGCTGGCCAGGCAGGAGCTCAGCCCACGCGTTAGGAGTCCACTGGGCAGCGGGCTGGCCTCCCACCACGCTAGGTACCAGGTGCACCACACCCAGGCTGGGAGTGGCCAGCACAGGTTTTCACACTATGCCTCCCTTGGTAGCTCTGGGCTGGGGCAGGGGTAGAGCTGAGCAGTGCTCCTCCAGTCTCCAGAGGCCCAGAACAAAATGATCAGCAATGTCCAGTTAAGAGGTTGGGCGGAAGAGGGAAAAAGAAGGGAAGATAGAAATGTCTAAGATACGATGTACTTATTCATATTGTAGCCAACCACTTAGCCAAGCATGAGAGGGAGGGACGGGGAAGGAGTGGGATGGGGACTGGGTGGAGGCTGGCTGGGTGATGTGGGCATTTATGCCTACACAAGTTTTTTACCCCATTATGATGGATAAATACAATGTACCAATAAAAAATTTTTAAAAATGTCTAAGACAGAGACCAACAATCCCTGTGAGCTTCGGGGACGACCCAGAGACAGATAGGAAGACAAAAACCACAAGGGTTAAGCCCTAGACATGGCAACTAGTCTGGGATCCAGAACATGTGTGAAAGGCTGGCCTGACACAGGGCAGGCACTCAGCAGCGGGTCAGGAAGAGGAAAAATGCCCCTGAACCTGTGGGCAGACAAGAGAAATGCCAGAGGGTGAACTGGGACTGCTCTCCCAGGACACAGCAGCTCAGAGACCCATGTTCACAGCCCAGTGAGAAGTCACTTAAAAAGATAAAGATGTTTGTTGCCAGGTGTGGTAGCACACACTTGTAATCCCTGCGTTTGGGAGGCGGAGATAGGAGGATCGCACAGGTATCGAAGCCAGCCATGCTGGCTTAAGAGACCCTGTTTCCAAATAAAAATAAAAAAAAAATAGGTCTGGGAGTGTAGTCCTGAGGTAGAAGGGCTTCCAGGAACCCCAGTACCACCAAAAAACTTAAATAAATAAATACAAAGATAAAGATGTTTGCAAACTGACAAGTTTGAAAAATTGTTATTTATTTGACAGAGAACTTTTGAATACATGACAATGACTTGTATATATAGTAATTCAAAATATTTTCATGATGCACCAAGTAGAGAAGTTTCTAATCTTTACACCAAAGATTTTTATTACTGAAAGACTGTCCCAAACTTAATCATTATTTAGATTTTTAACAAGAAATCTGAAGCTGCCAATCAGAGCTTCTAATTAGCATTGCAATGACTAGGTTGAGCCCTTATATGAGTAAAAACAACTTTTACAGGCTTCATTTAGCCTCAATGAGGGGACTCACTGGTCTCGGTCTGGTAATCATAGGTCCACACACTAAACATCATACACAGAAGCACTCCAACAAAAATGGGTTGTAAGTATCACATATAAAATGAGTAAAAAATATCATATAAAATTTATGGTCTCGCTGGGCATGGTGGCGCACGTTTATAATCCTCCCTGCGATTGGGAGGCGGAGACAGGAGGATTGCACAGGTTCGAAGCCAGCCCTGTTGGCTTAAAAGACCCTGTTTAAAAAAAAAAAAAAAAAAAAAAAAAAGATATATAATAGGTGTCTGGGAGTGTAGCCCGGAGGTAGAAGGGTTTCCTGGAACCCCAGTACCACCCCCCAAAAAATATTATGGTCTCATAATATTCCTGGGTCTCATAATATTCCTGGGTAATACCCCCAATTCTCATGCACGTACGATGCAGAAGGGGGCACAGAAACAGATACAAACCACTAACCTACCAGGAGAGCTGAGCAAGGACAGGGCCTGGGAACAGAGGGAGCGACACGCGGAGGCTTCGTGGACCAGGAGGCATCGGGTCTGACCGGGCCCGCGGGTGCGTATCGGTGTAGGCGGGAGCCATCTGTATGGCTGGACAGAGGAAACGAGCAGAGACATGAGCCTCGGACCACAGACTCTTGAGAAGACGGCTGAGTGTGGGTACCAGGTAAAGGGATGTGATCAGCAAAAAACTGCAAGAAACAGAGGGAAGCCTCATCCAACAGGAGGGTAAACACCTCCCAATGCAGAGGCTCCCGTGCCCTCGGAGCAGTGAGGAACCTAAGGATCAGCCTGTAGGTCACCCTGGACCCGAGGTCCTGGTCCTTGGGAATCAGATTCACGAGCAACAATCTTCCCTAAGGGGAATGCTGTCCAAAGAGTAAAACAGAAACGACACAAGCAAACGCAACTAAAAAGTAAATGAGACCTCAGAGTAAGATCTGACCCAACTTCACTCACATCCCAGCTGTCAAGCTACCGAAACAGGGTCTCCCGTGACCTACACCGATCCTACCACAGAGCCCAACACTTAGCATATCATGCTCCTGATACACCCCCCCAAAGACAGTAAACACCACACAAAATAAACACCCCAAATAAAAGCCAGCGTCCACCTAGGGATTTACCAACCCCCTTCTGATCCATCTACAAATATCCGCACCCTGCGATGCTCTGGAAGCATTACAACTGTTGCATTAGATTCCTCTTCTTGAGGTAGTTCAAAGTCTTGAAACAGGAACTTTACATAATTTTTTACACTACCGTGGGTGGGCAGTTATAATAAAAGGCCTATAACCAAACTCTATGACCCCAATTCTCAGACCATTATAATTTTTCCCTCAGATAATGTAACAACTGCAAAGACAAAGAGATGAAGTCATACAAAAAAAACATGCAAATAAAAAAACACAAGACTCTGTCATCAAACTTTCCTAAAAACAAATTCAACTCTGTTTACCAAAAGCTATAGGTATTTTATAAAGTACTGAAGAAATGAACAGCTCATAAAAATAGGGGAAAATTTTTAGGTGGAAACAAAACGGACACCAGTTTGTTCTCCAGTAGCGTTCTTCCAAAATGCCACGTCCACATGAAGGACAATCAGCAAAACTGTCTGTCTGGGGCTCCGCGCGGGCGGGAGCAGTCAGGTCTGCTTCAGAGGCGCTGGGATATTGGCAGAGGCCTGCTCGAGGTAGGCCAGGGAGCCCTGAGGGATGTCGGCGGGCTTTTTGGGCTGCACGTTGATGTCCTCCAGCACCTGCTGCCAGTGTCTCAGCTTCGTCAAGTGCTTCTGGACCAGCGCGTCCTTTCGCTGCAACTCGTTCCTCAGTTCTGAGACGTCCTACAGATAAAGTGGTAGAGTAAGTCAGAAAAATTCAGGGACAAGGAACACAGTTCCTGCTTAGTTAAGAGCAATGAGAAGCAAATCTAAAACCAAGAAGCCCATTACTCTGTTTGACTCCACTATCTGAATAACAAAGCAATCCTTCCAATGGAAGATGTCTGCCTAACACCAAGACTTTTTTTTATAGTTACTTTTCGTATAGTAATTAGTAACACAAGTCATAAAACTAAAAATGCACCCAAGACCAGTCAGGAAGAAACCAACTTCTTTCTCAGCCTGGTCCCCAGCCACCCAGCTGCACTGTCTAAAATCTACACACAGCTGAGAATCGGAAACACAGGCTAACAACTCTAAGACTCCACACCAGGCCCGGGGCAGCAGCGTATGCCCAGAGTCCCAGGAAGCCGAGGCACAAGGACCACATGCTCAAGTTTAAGGTTAGCCTGGGTAACTTCATAAGACTGTCTCAAAGAGAAAGGGGGTGGTGGCAAGGGATGCAGTTCGGCATCCCCGGTCCTGCCCAAAAGATATCGCTGCTCAGTAATTCCAGACTACACAGTGTTAAAAGTCAGTTTCAAGAGCGTTTTTTTGGAACTGGGAATGGAACCTAGGGGCGTTCTATCTCCAAGCCACACCCCAAGTGCTATTTTTATTATTTATTTTGAAACAGGGTCTAAGTTGCGAAGGGCCTCACTAAGTAACGGAGGCTGGCAATGAACCTGGGATCCTCCTGTCTCAGCCTCCCAAGTACTGGTATTACAAGCATGTGCCACGAGGTCCAGCTGTTTCAAGAGTTTTTTTTTTTTTTATGAACACTAACATTAAATCCATTACGAAGATCTAGTCTCCACACCTCCATTGTTATTTAAGTACTCATATCAGGAAGTGATCTGGCAAGACAGACTATAAGAATACTATCCCACCATTATCCTTAACAGCTGGTTTCATGGATGAAGAGCAGCTTTCTGATTAACCAGCCAGCCTGTGGGGGTTATATCAACAACTACTCAAGACCCATAAACTCAGTTCAGTGCTTCCCACTGAAGGCATCATTGGCCTCTGTGGTGGGAGGAGTCCTCCCTCCTCCAGTGAGGTGACAGGTCCTTATTGGATCCAGTCAGTGCCATTAAAGCTTCTGGGTCCTGTGGCAACCCTAACACATTTCCAAATGCTCCAGTTTAGAAGGACCCTTGGTCAGATCATTTACTTTCTGACTCCTCAAGCACAGCTGCGTATGTCCCTTCCTGTCTATATGGCCCCAGTGAGGCAAATGGGCACACAATCACAGTGGCGCTCCAAAATGCACCTTCATTTACATTAATGGCTTTCAACCCTTCTCACAAGATAGAATTTCTCTTTTAAGAATCTCTTTCCAGCCAGGCGTGGGGGTGCATACTTATAATCCCAGTATTTGGGATGCTGAGACAAGAGGATTGCAGACTCAAGAACAGCCTCAGCAAGTACTGAGACTCTCATCAATCAGGTACTGAGACTGTTTCAAAATAAAAACAAAATAGGACTGGGGGTGTAGCCTGGAGGTGGAATGCCCATGTTCAATCTCTTTCCATAAAAATCAGTGTGTAACAAGTAGGCAGAGCTGCTCTGTCTGACACTCTGCCCTCCACCTTGCGATCGTTCGGGGCGTCTTGAGCGCTGACAACCAGCAGGGTTCCATGCTAGGGTATAAAGCTCTGCTGTAACTCACAGGAAGGTGCAGTTCATTTAAAGCATAAGTGGAAGCACCTGCTTCCTAAAAGTTGAGAAGAAACTGAGTTTATACCTCTTTGATAACTTGCTCTGGTTTCTGCACAGACAACTGCAACCTTTTTTGTAGGAAAAAACATTCTGTCTGTCTTGCAATATCCAGAAATTTCTGAATACACTGATCAACACCTTAAAAAAAACACAAAACATTAAATTAGGAAGACTACATATCTATTTCCCACATAAAATGAAATCATAATATTAAAACAGCACTTTCTCAAAGACGTAATCTGAGATTTTAATCTTGGTTATAGCAATAATAATGACTCCAAACTTTCCATGTGTTAACCAACATCAAATATCAGATAATTTGTAGCTTAGTACGGTGATACTTTCCTGTAATCCTACCTACTATGGAGGCTGAGGCAACAGGATTGCGAATTTGAGGTCAGCCTGAGCAATTCAGCAAGCCTCTGTCTCAAGATAAAAAAAATAAAAAGAGCCAGGGATGGAGCTCAGAAGTAGAGCACCCCTGGGTTCATTAGTCTAGAGAGGTAGGGGTGCTGGCCTCTCTGGAGACAGAACACGGTGATGAGGGAGAAACACAACAGACTTTTCTCTGTAATAACTACTCAAATGATAATCACAAGCCGGCGTGGTGGCGCATGCTTGTAATCCCAGCATTCGGGAGGCTGAGACTGAAGGATCGCGGTTCACGGACAGCCTCAGCTACTTAGTGAGGTCCTCTGCACCTCTGCAACTCAGTGAGACCCGGTTTCAAAATAAAGAATAAAAAAATAGGGCAGGGGGTGTAGCCCGGAGGTCGAATGCCCCTGGGTTCCATCCCAAGACCCGCAAAAAAAAAAAAAAAAAAAAAAAAAAAAAAAATTAAAATTTGCTTTTGTTTTTTTTTAAAGCAGTTCACACTACTGGCCTTCTTTACCTTCTTTGTACCAATACAAAGAGCTCATAATTCACTGAGTGACATATCAATTAATAAACTGAACAAAGAATGAGAAATTTACAGGGACGTTCTGCAAACATTTTATTCCCTAGAACAGTTCTCAGGATACTCACAAGGCTAAAAGACATCAAGAGTAAAATCAGTAACGAGGACTCTTGCCAAAGGCAAGAACACTATCTACAAAGAGGGAACTCTTACCAGTTCGAATTTCCTCTTGATCGGTGCCATTGACATAATCCTGACTCACAAGAGAAGCAAAGCAAGCCTGTGTAGTCAAAACACCAAGAAAGATAAAAGATGTCATCACACACCAAAAATCTTATTTCTGAGTAAGACAGAATTTCTCCTAAGGTCATTCAAGAAGTTGGTAGCACAGGGTTTGTACACGAGATGACAAGTTCTGGCACCTATGAAGACACTTGGGAAACTGAGTCCCAGTGAGTATTTGCTGGCATCACCATTTGGTCTCTCTCCTACCACCTGCCCCTTCCCCACACCTAATCGAAGGCAGGAAGGCCTGTCGACCCCCCCACCCCCTTCCCACTGATCCTTACACGACTTACATACCACCCACTCAGAATGCAGCATAAACAGTACCTCCGTAGAGAGACTATCTCTTTCTAAATGGGGACCCCTCCTGCTCATGCTCTATCCTTGAGCCCAGTTTTATTTTTTCCACACAACTAACTGACATCATCCATTCTTTCCACCCATGACTATCTGTCTCCTATGAGCAGGAGGGAATTGTACCTGGTTATCACCACTCTACTCTGAGTGCCTTACAAACTGCTTGGAGTTTCATAAAGAACATAGGTGTTTAATAAATACTTATTGATGAGTGGCCAGATGACCAAGCCCCCAAGAATTCTCTCTAAAGAGGCACCAACTGAGATGCATATATGAATCAGCCAGGCAACTCTCAGGAAATGCACAAAGACGGTCTGCTGGAGGGCAGCAGGGCTAGAAAGAGAACAGGACGTCAGCTGGAAGCAGGCAGATTAAGGCCCAAATTTAGGCCATCGGCTAGATGTGATGCCTCTCTGAGAAGCAACAAATTCCCCAGTTTCCCCCATCTGATTGACAATCACAGGAATTCCTCCTCCCTACAACAGCTCAACAAATCAGACTGCCCACTCTGTGCATTACTTTAAAAGTTGACTCCTGCCGGGCGTGGTGGCGCACGCTTGTAATCCCCGCGCATGGGAGGCTGAGACAGGAGGGTTGCACAGGTTCGAAGCCAGCCTCAGCTACTTAGTGAGGCTCTCGGAACATAGTGAGACCCTGATTCCAAATAAAGTCTAAAAAATAAGTCTAGGAGTATAGCCTGGAGGTAGAAAGCCCCCTGGGTTCCACCCCCAGTACCACCAAAAAAAAAAAAAAAAAAGTTGACTCCTGTTGGATTTGGGATATGAGAAGGATGTGCGTGCTTTGTGAAATTAGGGTTAATGTAAAACATCCCATTCATATAGCCAACCAATCACAAACTAGCTCACAAAAGCTGGGGCAACTAACTCCTCCAGTACCCAAAGGGTCACTGACAAAGTGGGAGAAAACCGAATCTTAGAAAGTTTAGCCGGGCGTGGTGGCACACGCTTGTAATCCCAGTGCTTGGGAGGCTGAGACAGGAGGATCGCGTAGGTTCAAAGCCAGCCTCAACTGGTTTAAGAGAGCCTATTTCCAAATAAAATATAAAATAGGTCTGGGAGTGTAGCCCAGAGGTAGAAGGCCCCTGGGTTCCATTCCCAGTGCCACAAAAAAAAAAAAAAAAAAAAAAAAAAAAGTTTAGCCCCTAGCTGGACATGGTGGCGTAAACTTGTAATCCCAGTACTTGGGAGGCTGAGACAGGAATCCCAGGTTCACAGCCAGTCTCAGCTACTTAGTGAGGCCCTCCACAACTTAGTGAGACCCTGTTTCTAAATAAAGAATAAAAAATACGGCTGGGGGTGTAGCTTGGAGGTAGAATGCCCCTGGGTTCAAATCCCAGTTCTGCTCCTCTCCCCCGCAAAATTAGCCTTTCCCCCTTAAAAAAATTAAATACTCAGACCTTTATAGATGGCTGGACAGTCAGTCAGAGAAGAAAATGTGTATTAGTCTACAAAAAGAATATGCTTCTTTGGATGTATGCCCAGAATAGAGCTTTGACCTGGAAAGCTAGGAGGTTTGGGTGTTAATCTTAATTTCCATAAATCCCAAATTTGGCTTTGGGCAAATTATTTCTGCTCTCTGAACCTGTTTCTCCATCAGTAAAAGGAGGGAATATGAGACTAAGTGGTCTTCAAATTTCCCTCCTCATATTAAGAGTGATTTCGCTAAGCATGGTGGCTCACGCTTATAATCCCAGCATTTGGGAGGCTGAGACGGGAGGATAGCGGTTCGCGGACAGCCTCAGCTACTTAGTGAGGCCCTTTAACTCAGTGAGACCCTGTTACCAAATCGAGAAAAAAAAATAGGCTGGGGGTGTAGCTCGGAGGTAGAATGCCCCTAGGTTCCATTCCCAGTAACGACAAAAAACAAAAAGTGAACGATCTCAAATTCCTTCCATCATGAGGCATTAAACTCAAAACTAGAACGAGAAAGCCCAAACCTTCAGGGCCGGCACCCAACTAAAAATGAAAATCACATAAGCAGGACCGATGCCAGGAGCTTCTTGAAGGATTAGGACACTGGGAGGAATGTGACCTTAAAACAGTCGGGAGAGAAACTAGGGACGTTTAACTGTGGAGCTCGGCAGACAGGTTGCGCTGAATGGATGAGCTCGACTCAGGCATGCAGAGACAGGGGACAGGCAGCGGAGACCTGCAAGGGTCCCGACACTGACTTTGGACAACTTCACATCCACGGGTCTCCAGAAATGTACAGTTCACGCGCTTCCACCAGAGGATCTGAGCACAATACCTGCCAGCCCTCATGGTGGAGCCTAAAGCCAGCGATTTCAGTTCTCGGAGAGTTTCCCATTTGTAACTTTGCTGCTGGGAATGAAAAGACCAAGTGCGCACGCGCAGCTTACAGTGCAAGGACTAAAGCGCTGGAGACGTACACCTCCCCCGAAAAACCCTCGGCTTACCTCGAATGATGACTCCAACTCGTCCACCAACGTACTGGTAGAAGGTCTCGGGGTGCCAGGCGCTGCCTGAAGAAGCGAGGCCTGGCCCGGGAGCCCCTGCGGGGGCGGCGGAGGCCCAGGCGGCTGGCCGGAGAACATGCCGCCCAGAGGAGCCGCCATGTCTGCAATGGCGTCAGAGGCCCACTGCGTCTGCGCGGGAGTCTGCGTGGGGTCACGTGGCGTGCGCGGGGTCATATGGTGTGTATGATCACGTGGTAGGCATGATCACGTGACAGGAGGCCGCTCGCGCGTCTTTTGGTCGCCAGGGAAACGGGAGGCGGTTCCGCAGTTCGTTTCTCTCTGGTTCCGAGGCCCCTTGGATTTTCCTTAAATTTTCTGAATTGGAGTACAGAAAGCATGGCTGGACGGTAAGCTGCGGTGTGGTGAGAGAGAATTACTAACTACGGAGGAGCGACACCTGTCGGGAGGGCCTGAGTAGTTCCGTGCTGGTCCTGTCTCCGCTGAACGCTAGGAGGGGCTTCGGCCAGCTCACTTTCTCTCAGGGCTCTGTTTACCTGTTGTTCAAATGTGTTGCCCATTCATTCCACCGACGTTTTCGAAGAGCTTACTATGTACCCAATATTAATCCAGTTCCTGGTTATAGAGGGAACAAATTGAAAGAGTCAAAAGGCAAAAAATAATTGAGGACCCCGAGTATTTACTTGTATGGGTTATGTCTGCTAATATTCACCTACCCGAAAATTACGCTGGGTGTGGTGGTGAACGCTTGTAGTCCTCCTGTCTCAGCCTCTCAAGTACTGGGATTACAAGCATGTGCCACCACGCCCGGTCCTTTTTGTTGTTGTTTTAGGTAGTACTGGAGATAGAACCCAGAGGCATTCTACCTCTTAACTATATTCCTAGACCTATTTTATTATTTGGAAACAGGGTCTCATTGAGTTGCAGATGGCCTCACTAAATTGCTAAGCCTGGCTTCAAACCTTCAAAACCTGCAATCCTCTTTGCAATGGCGTAGAAGGCCCACTGCGCCTGCGCGGGAGTCTGTGCGGGAGGGGGGGGGGTTACATGGCATACGCGGAGTCATATGGTGCGTGTGATTACTTGGTGGGCGTGATCACGTGACAGGATCTCCAAATGGAATTGCTGACCAGTGGTAGTCCCAATAGGCTAGCAAATAGTTCACCTATCGACTGTTGCTTTTATGATCTTGTATCTTACTTCAGTATTTTAAATAAATCCCACATCTCTTCAAGTAACTGAACTGAAAGCAGCAATGTCGTGTAATTAGATGAACATGAGTCTGCTAGCTCTGGAGGTCACCCCGGCTATCTTGTTCCACCAGGGGCCAGCTCCGTGCCGGCAAGGGCACGTCAGCCCTGGCTCCTGCTCAGTCTGTAACAGGGGGTAATAACCGCCTATCCCGTCAGGTTACTGTGAGGATCAGTAACTTACTACGTGAAAATCCTAGAAGAGTGCCCGACGAAGGTTTGTATTTGCAATTGTCAGTTAATACTGCTACTTGGAACTGATTTACTGTGGAAACCATGTGCCAGATCTTGATTCCACAGCCCCATAAGCTCAATCACTGAGCGCCCAGAGTGATTTGTTTGCACTGAGAAAGGACTTACATCACTGTGCCCCAGCTGAATTACGTAGTTTATATAACCGAAGGCAAGTTCTGTTATTCCTTGTTTTGTAGGAGTAATATATCAGTAAAGATCAGAGTCAAACTAGAGAGCAAAAAAGTTGGTTTTATTGTCTCTAAGAATTGCATAGTAACTTTTCATTCGCTTGTGTTCTTAGCATCACAAATAAGTACAATTTTTCCTCTCAATTAAAAACGCTGTAAAGTGATTGGGAAATTTCTTTTTTAAAAAACTTGATCATCATATGTAGAATATCTTAAAAATTTTGCCAAAAGATATTAGCTTTACCTTTACAAATCTGCATAAAATGAAAAAAAAACAGGCCAAGGCATACAAATTTTAATTTGTTCTACATTTTTAAGTACCATCCTTTGTTGCCTTTAAAAGATTCATATCCACTGAACAATATTTTGAAGCCCAGCTGTCCAACTGAAGACAGAGGAACTGTAAACAGGAACTTTAAATGTCTGAACTAAGCACTCTCTTTGCTGAAGCGCAGTAAGAACTCAATCAGAGTCCGCGTGGGCCTCCCGGTCATGCCCTTCCGCAGGTATGGAACCTCGTCCTTGTTGGTCATCACACCTGCTATGTCTAAATGTGCCCACTTGGGATGAGTCACGAATTCCCTCAGGAATGCCGCAGCTGTACACGCGCCTGCAGACCTGCAGAGACAGTAAGGAGCATTAGTTTACCCCGTGTCAACAAGCACTGAGCATTTCATTAAGCTCTTACATTTTTTTTTTTTGGTGGTACGAGGAATGAAACCCAGGTGCTTTCTACCTCCGGACTATCCTCCCAGACCTATTTGATATTTTATTTGGAAACAGGGTCTCACGAAGTTGCTGAGAGCCTCACTAAGTAGCTGAGGCTGGCTTCAAACCTGTGAAATCCTCCTGTCTCAGCCTCCCACGTGCTGGAATTACAAGCATGTGCCACCACGCCCGGCTAGCACTTACATTCTTGCTAAGTAGATTTTATGAAAAACAGACCAAAAGTCAAACTTATGAGACCTAAGAAGGAGTTAAGCCAAAGTTCCTTTTAGAATATTTTCAAGCCGGGCGTGGTGGTGCACGCTTGTAATCCCCATGCTTGGGAGGTGGAGACAGGAGGATCGTGCAGGTTCGAAGCCAGCCGCGCTGGCTTAAGAGACCCTGTTTTCAAAAATAAAAAAATAGGTCTGGGAGTGTAGCCCGGAGGTAGAAGGGCTTCCAGGAACCCCAGGACCACCAAAAAAAAAAAAGAATATTTTCAGATATGGCTTTATGTAGAACAGTAAAGGATAAGTTTAGATTCCTCTTTCCTATTTGACAAATCTCTGTATTTCCCATCTTTTTCCCTTATCAGCTGCTTATATACAAAGCAGAAGTGAATTTAAAACATGCAAATTATTGAGAACCTGTTGAAATGCCTTGGAAATTACAGAATCAGAAAGTTTACAAGCAAAGGAAGTCAGTAACAACTTTTGTAGAGTGGATAAAACTGAAGATGACCATTTTGGCAACTAAGTACGAATGTAAAAATGCACATTTAGTTCATTTTACATACCTATATTTTCCAAGGTTATTAACATCAGCAAGCTGGCAATCTATAACTTGTCTTGTATAATGTTCAAAGAGAGGCATCCTCCAGACACGGTCCCCAGTTTCAATGCTGGCCTAAAGAAGAAAAATGTAAGACAGTGTGAGACTGGATGAAGTAGGCTCTAGGAAATTCACTGTCTGCTTGACACATGAAGGAAAGAGCTGTCCAATCTGTTAGGCTGAAGCATTCACTACAGCTGTCAGGTCATTAAGACATTTAAGAGTTACAGGAAGGGGTAGTGGCTCATGCCTATAATCCCAGCTACTAGGAGGCTGAGACAAGAAGATTGCAAGTACGAGGCCAGCCTGGGCAATCAAGACAATCAAGACCAATCAAGACCGTCTCGTAATAAAAGGTCTGCGTCTGTGGCTCAGGGGTTTAACACCACTAGGTTCAATCCCCAGTATTGTGGGAAAAGAAAGAATTATTATAAAAGATACTAGGAATTATTATAAAGAGAAGTTCCATTAATAAACAGCATCCTGTGTTGGGTACAGGCTCTGTGGGTGAGTGAAAAGTCTTCATGGCTGGTTCTGGCTGTGCTGAGGAAATGCACGCCTGACCCTGCGTACTGAAGACCCAGCTCCAGAGGCAAAGCAACTTCACTCATCCACCACTGACCTGCTCATTCTTTTATTCAGCACTTATTAAACTTCTGAGCACCACTAGGGTGAGCCTATAGGTCAGCAGGAAGAGATACATAAACATCTGTGAACTGTGGCGAGAAGTGAAAGACCCAGAAGTAGCAAATTAAGCTCTATTTTTTAGTTTAGGACATGAGGGCATATGAGCTGCGTCAGCCTCTAGGAAAGCAGACTGGAGGTTTTCATTGCTGACTTGTTAGATATGTAGGGGAGCAGAGCAGAGGGGAAGTAAGTCCAGGCCCTTAAAAGTCACAAATACATTTGGACATCTGGTTTCGCTCCTCACATTAAGCTCACATGTACTACTTGTTGAAGGGATGAACGAGCCTCCAGCTGGAGCTGCGGGCAGCCACGCCCAGCACAGGAGAGTTCCTCCGTGGTGGAGGACACAGAGCCGAGGCTCCTCATGAGGCATTGGGAGTGAAGTAAGAGCGTGGTGGAGGCCTGAACACCAGCCAAAGGGGTGGACAAAGAAACAGCTAAGGAAGGAGGACGAAGCTCAGCAACCCAAGGAGGGAAGGAGCAGAAGCCAAGAGCCAGGTGTCACCAAGAGGTCACAGTTACAAGCTGCCTACAGACTGCGGGCGGAGTAAGCCTGGGCAGGGGTGAAAGTGAGCATGTGGGGTGGAATGCGGGGGACCGGAAGGGCAGCTGTGCAAGGACCCAAAGGAGGCAGAGCACAGCCGCCAGAGGCCGCCATCTCCAGCAGGCCACGCACTCCAAGCTCAGCAGAAGGGGCTCTAGCCTCACACTCAACCCTCAGACCGCTCTGCCCCAGGGGTTCTCAATCACCGCCAGGACACTTGGAGGTTACTTCACATCACTTAAGCATTGGAGGAGAGGTAGGGGGCATCATCCCCATAATTTAGGGCATTTGTACAAAACCCAAAGCCACTCAGTCATGTTATTGCCATGGCCCATTTTCAATTCCATGGTAAATTCACAGCATAAGAATCACTTTAACCCAGGTTAAACAAGTCAATCATTGGAAGGCCACGACAATTCATCATCTCTTAGCTTTGGTCTACCTATCACACCCACCTCAAATAGTTTGTTCCACAGCCAGGACGAGTTGGTAAAGACTCCGGTGGCACCGGATCCCAGGGCTATGTCCATGGCACCTGGAAGACACAATTAACAGCTCCGGCCACGCTCATTCTCTCCAGGCCAAGTGGATGCCTCTGCTCCTCACACCAAAACTGGCCTGTGGCCTATTTGGTGGCCTTCATTGTCAAATATAGACGAACTTGGAAAATTACCTCTATATTTAATACTGTTTCGTGTCTCTCAAGCTAGAATTCATCTTTAATTGTTACGGAAAATGCAGAAAAGGAAATATCAAATATCAGTGATAACTGCTGCCAATTTTGGTATTTCCTTCTATATGTCTTTAAACATTTTTAGGAAAATAATTAAAAACATACCGTATGTTTTTAAGTATGTTTGAAGGTACTTTTAATGATTTTATCAGTCCTTTGGATGGGGATTATAATTTATATACTACTGGCATTGAGGTCTCTCTAATTCTTGATATTCTTAACCACATCTCAGCAAGTATCTGATACAAGACTTTGCACCTTCCCTTCTCTAACACTTGTGTCTCTACTGGCTGACCTCTCTTTTTACACAAGTATCTCTGGAAAGGGCAGTGCTGGGGACTAGCCCAGGCCTCGTATGCGAAGGATGTGCTCAACCACTAGCCACCTCCTTAGCCCCTTAATGTCAGTTTCAGGTGTCACTTTAGATGAGCTGATTTGACCCAGTCAGGTTACAGCTGGAAGCCAGGTGTGGTAGCACACTCCTGTAATCCCAGTACATGGCAGTCTGAGACAGGAGGCCAGCTCAGCAACTTAGCAAGACCCTGTTCCAAACTAAAAAATAAAACAGTGCTGGGAGTGTAGCTCAGAGGTTGAGTACTCCTGGGTTCAATCCCCAGTACTAAAAAATAAAAAAGAGTATAGCTGGAATGTTTTAAAACAACAAAGTTAGTATTCAAAACATTTTACAACTGTAGAACAATTCCTTCGGTGAAAGACCAACTGCCAAAGGAGTAAGCCAGATTTAGCAAAATAATGCCAAGTACAGTGTGTGCACCCCACCCAGCAAACAAGATTTCCCCGGAACACACGCAGGGAAGTAGGTGCTGACCTGTTAAGGTGGCGGCATTGATGATGAGCTTCGGGTTAAAGATGTGCGCGTAGCACAGGGCGTCAGCCAGGATGAGCCTCCCCTCAGCATCAGTGTTATCTACCTGTGAAGGAGCGTCAGAACAAGGAAGCGTGAGACACTAACACTGACCGCGAGAACCAGGCATTCACAGCAGTGTCTGATCTCAAGGCCAGTCTGGACAATAAAGGGAGGCCTATCTCCAAATAAAATTACAGGAAAGAAAAGGCTGAGAATGTAGCTCAATGGCAGAACGCTTGCTTGGTATGTGTGAGGCCCTGGGTTCCATCCTCAGAACCACGAAAAGTGTGTTTCATTTAGAAGAACACATCTAACCTGGACAGCAAATACAATTTACTAGCCCCTGTACCAGAGCTGGTGATCTAAGGCTGATGACACTGGAAGCTGAAAAAATACAAAGTGCCTGGCCCATTTTATTAGCAAATGCTACAACAAAATACGGAGAAAAATATAAAGGTTTCTGAAAACAAATAGGCTAAGGAGGTTAAGAAAGCCTCAGCTAAGCGGCAGCCTGGGCCCTTTGCAATCACATTCTCTTCTTTTTAATAGAGTCCTGTTGCCATGAGCAGCAGGTGCACACAAGTGACACAGACACACACCCCATGGATGGCTGCTGCCGTGACTCCCCCCGCCAAGTGCAGAGCCCAGATTGTGAGACACCCAAGCACTTAAAATGGAAAAAGTTAACCATGGGACAGGAACACCCTCAAAACAGCCCACACTTACTGCTTTGCAGTGCTCTGCAACGCTGGCTGGAAATTCAGGGTAATTTTTGTGTACAGCATACAAGAAGTGGGGAGAACAATAAGGCAGGAAAAACATGCCTCAAGTTCTCAAGAAATACTTGACTCTGCATGAAGAACTACCCCGCATGAAGGACCCGCCCTCCTCGCCAGCAGGGAGCCAGGTCCTGTGCCACCTGGCTGCGCTCACACAGGGCCACAGCAGGCTTTGAGGAAGCCAGGGCGGAGAGCCACCCCTCACACACCTGGATGGTTTTCCCGTTCTTGGCTCTGACAACGTCCCCAGGCTTGTTGGCCTTGCCGCTGGGCATATTTTCACAAAGTGGTGCCAAACCTGTTGGAAAGAACATGAGACGTGGGGAGGCGGGGTCCATGTGACAGAAGCCTGGTGCAGCTGCCAGCAGAACCAAAGGACCGAATTCAGTGTCACCAATGGCACAGGTGCCATGCGTCGGCAGCAGGACGTCCTCACCACCTCCAAGGACTCATCTTGATTCTAATAAATGCCAATCATGGAATCTCCTGAGACTGGCCTGGACCCTTCAAAACTGCCCATCATGGAAGAAAAAAACGGCAGGTAAGGTTCTTAATGGAAGAAAACTAAAGTGACCAGACAGCTAAATGCAATCTGGGATCCTTGATGGGCTTCTAGAGTTGAAAATGAAATAAAAACAAGATGGAGTTTGTTTTTTTTTTTTTTTTTAGGCAACTGGGAAATTTGAATTAGGGTATTGTATTAACCCTTGAAAAATGTAATGTATTGTCATATAGAATGTCCTTTTTCTTAGGAGACATGTTAATGTATTCAGGAGTGACATGTCATAATGCCTGCAACATCATTTTAAATAGTTTAGCAAAAATAAAAACAACAAAGAATGAACTGTGGTGAGGGCGTGATTGCAGATGCATGGAAATCAGACCCAAGCTCCCACTGCTTCCTCACGTGATACTGGCCAAGTACGTGACCTAGTCCTCCCTCGCCCTTCCCTTTCCTCTGAAACCCCAGCAGTGCCAAAGACCCTGGGCACCATCTCTGGGACGTGGCGTCCTGTAGCACTGAGTGCTCTTCCTGTCCCTGGCAATGTCTGTTTCGGGGATTTAATCGGCCCCAACCCTGAGACAATCAGTAAATGAGCCAGCAATGCCCTTCAACCCTGACCATGGAGCATCTTCCAGTGGAGTAAACCACAAACTTGAAATATGTGCCCTGATGGCTAACTGCTTTTTGGAGAAGTTAAACAAATCAATTCCAGTTTTTAGCCTGCTGGATGCAAAACACATTTAACTCAGCTAAAACAAAAACACTTATCTCAGCTAAATAGCTTTAAATAGCTTCTGCTTGATGAAGAACTATTTAAAAACTGTCTTCTGATCTTTTCAAATTGCAGGAAGCCATGTTGGTTGTCTCAGTTCTGCTGAGTTCTGGATTCCAGATGCACTAGGACACCATCCCTTGCCCCCTTACCTACGATGTTAATGGGCAGGCTGAGCTTCGCGGCAGACACGATGGCCGAGCACACTGTTGCGGCCCCTCCCATGTCGGCCCTCATGAGGTCCATGTTTGCGGCAGCCTTGATGGAGATACCGCCACTGCAGGGGAGATGGAAGCCATGTAACATCAACAGCAAGGATGATGGCCGAAACCAAGTTCTTAAAGAACATTCAAACTGGGCGTGGGGCGCACGCTTGTAATCCCAGCATCTGGGAGGTTGAGACAGGAGGCTCTGGGTTCATGGTCAGCCTCAGCTATTTAGGCCCTTTTTAACTCAGTGAGATCTTGTTTCAAAATAAAGAATAAAAAATAGGGCTGTGAGGGGGAGCACGGCTTGGAGGTAGAATGCCCCTGAGTTCCATCCCAGGCATCACAAGATAAATAAATAAATAAATCTGAGCACAGTGGTGTGTGCCTGTCATCCCTGCTATTCAAGGAGGCTGAGGCAAGAGGATTTCAAGTTTGAGGCCAGCCTTGGCAGCTTAATGAGACACTGTTTCAATATAGAAAATAAAAAGGGCTGGGGATGTAGCTCAGTGATAAGAGTATCCTTGGATTCAATCCCCAGTACTACAAACAAAACCATTCTGAGGGTTAACTACTACATAAAAGCACCAAAGTTTCTAAGTTTAGAATATGAATTAGTTCAATGTCTTTATAAAAGATACAAAATAATTCCAGAAATATAGATGTTGTAGTTCATTTTCTATTTGAGTGAAATTTAAGCAGTGTTACTGGAAATATTAACATATCTTCTTATCTCATTAACTCCTGACATCTACAAAGATTGTCTTTTCAACAAACTGCATGAATTGATCAACTCATGAAACCAAAGTCATGGGCTGTTAAGGAAAGTTGTCATTCTCAGAGAAGACTAGAAGCATCCCTCTTAAACCCATAGGACAGAGGGAAACACTGCCTTCACACACCTGCACGGGTGCGTGGTATCCTGAGATGGTACAAGACAAGAGTGAGGCAGGCGCTCACACAAAACCTCCAAGATGCTCTATTCAGCAGTCAGCAGAAGCCAAGTGACTTTCTCAGACAGCTTTCTAAGCAACTGCTGACTTCAAGAGTCCAGAAGTGACTTGTGCCACAAGCTGGGTTCGGGGCTCGGGTACTGACTCCTGTGGTCTGCTGACCAGCCCTGGTGATGCTTTGGAAAACTTCCTATTCCCTATCTTAGCAATCAGGTCCTAATTCTCACCTCAGAAACACTTGATAATTAGATGGATGTCATTTATACCTCAAGATTATCCACTGGCTGGAAATAAACTAGCCTGTTGGCCTCTTGGTCCAAGTCCAGGTTACCCCTGTGAGGAAAGGGAGCGCTCTGGGAAGGTGATGTTCTCTGTGCGCTTGCATGCTGACTCCAAGGCCTCTCCTGGGAACTCTGCTCTCTGAGCCTATGACCACCATTCCAAAGTAGCCACCAAAGATTAGCATGTATTTTTATTCACCTTTTTATCCACCCATTTTCTGTCTACTGCCTCTATTAACTGATACCCCTGCCACATCACTAAGAAGACTGACAGGGCTGTCCGCATCCCTCTGCACATCCTTAGCATGTCCATTTCACCCCCCTCAATACACACATCCAATGTTTAGCCTCCCCCTTAAAAAAAGCTTACCTCAATCTTAATTTCAGTAGGCACTTGCATAAAAAAAGTGACAAATAGATCCTGATATTTCTATGAAAACAAACAGGATCTAGCCAAAGTCATTCTGAAGAAGAGCAGTGCTAGAAGATGTATGTGAACAAACTTCAGATCTCAAGACTACTCAAAGCTACAGCAATCAAGTTTGTCCAGAGACAGATACCAAATTACACGGTCAACTGATTCTCTACCAATGTGCTAAGGTAGAGAAAGGACAGTCTTTTCAACAACTGGCATTGAAATAAACAGATATCCATATTAAAAAAAAAAAAGAGATATCCCTTTTGCACCATACACAAAAATTCAAAGTGAGTCCTTGCCTTAAAAGCAAAAACTAACTTAAAAACTGTCTTATAGATTTTAGTATATGCAATACCATCTCAGAGGGAAAAAATTGATAAATTACATTTCCTCATAATAAAAAAACACCTGTTTTTTCAGAAGATAACACTAAATAAAAAAATGAAAAGACAGGCCTCATACTGGACACAAAAATATTCCTGATTAACATCTGACAAAGGACTTGTATTCAGAACATAAGGAAAAAAACAACTCATAACTTTTAAGACAAATACCCTATAAAAGGCAAAAGATTTAAGTAAACAACATACTAAAGAAGATATACTCCTAGTCAATAATCATGTTAAGAAATGCTCAATATGATTAATCATTAGAGAAATGTGAATTAAACCTCAGAGGCATCACTGCATAATCAGCGGTGCGGGGATGAGATTCAGATTCTGGGTCCTGCGCAGAACAACGTGAATTGATGGTGGGAATGAAAAATGTCACCATCAGTGTGTTCACACCAAAGGATGTGCTTTCTCATGAAGCTGAACTTCCAGTGTCTCCTTTCCTAGATAGTTACCCAAGAGAAAGGAAAGCACATGAAAGCACAGAAAAAGCTTATGGATGATCTTAACTTTATTCCTAGTAGCCTAAAACTGGAAAGAAGCTAAATTCCTATCAACAGATAAATGAGATAAGCAAATGTTCCTATTTCCATACAAGAGATTATTATTCAGGGATGAAAAGGAACCAATGACTGACATGACAAACATTATAGATAAATCTCAGACACTAGACTGAGAGAAAAAGCCAGACATGCAGGGCCCCATCTATATGGATTTCTGGACCGGGCAAAATGAATCTATACTAACAGAAGAATCACTGGCCGCCTGGGCAGCAGTGCGGAGGGAAAAACAGCAAAATGCACAAGGGGACTTAAGAGGTTGATGGGCATGTTCTGCCATCTTTAGAGCAGCCTTTGTTGCATGGGTGGTCCTGTTAATGCTCAGAGCTGAACACTTAAAAGAGTGAATTTTACTGCATATATGTATATACAGTGTATGAGTGTGTGTGTGTATCTATATATCTATATCTATATATCTATATCTATCTCTCTATATATAATCTTCATCCCATTTCCTTCCCTCTGCTAGGCATCCAGTTAGATCCAACTATTCTTAGAACACAGGTCAAAATCTAACCAGGCCCAGAACACCTAGGTTCTTCCAACCTCCAGTGCAGCTCGCCCTTTATCCCCACCCTACACTGGGTTACACCCATCCTGACCTTTGTACTTCCCACCTCCGGCCTCTGCACATTCCCCTGCCCCAAACACTGTGACACTGGGTCTCAGTCCCCACAGAACTAGTTCCTCCAGGTCTACATCTTAAGCTAAAACTAATGATCCTGCTAGATTTTGCAAAAAAAAAAAAAAAAAAAAAAGCAAATATAGATTTAAATGAACAATAAAGAGCATCCTGAACATGAATGGACATAGAAGCTGGGGTCCAGCTCAGTCATAGAGTACACGTGTGCTTAGCACTGGAGGCTCTGTGTTCCATCATCTGGAACAAAGGAATAAAAATAAATGACAAAAAAGGAGAGAACAGAACATTCATGTTTTAGATGAAGTTTCTGAATGGTTGCAAAAATGTACTGGGGAAATTGGTACTTTATTGTTCTTTAGCAGTATTTTCCAGAGTAGTTTCCTGGGAATACGACTCCCCAGAATCAGGATTCTTTCAAAAGGAAAATTAGAAAATGCAATCTTCTGTACCTTGAGCTTGAGCTCTATAGTTACAGGAAACAAAAAGAAACCTCATTTGCTTTATCTAGCCTAATTTTTGTTTTGTCAAGTAGCCCTCTTTATGCCGCAGACACATCCTGGTAGACACATCCCTGAAACTGGTCTTCGTTGACACAGGTTCTCATAGAAAATACCAGAATACACACACGGTCCTTTCCAACTCAGCCTCTTTTTTGACTAAAATGACCAGAGATGGTTTCCACTTCTAAGGAATACTTACAGTTTAATAAGATTACTGGGTATGTGTGTATTGACATAGTATGCTGACTTTTAATTCTTTGCAACAAATACTGAGAAGTATCACTGGGTCATATGGTGGTTCCACTCCTAGTCTTTTGAGGAACCTCCATACTGAACTCTACTGTGGTTGTACTAACTTAAAATCACACCAATGATGTATAAAAAGCTCCTTTCCCCACAGCCTTACTAGTATTATTTGCATTCCTGATGACTCATTCTAATAAGTTAGATGGAATCTCAGTGCAGTTTTATTTATTTATTTTTTTGTTGGTACTGGGGGTGGAACCCAGGGGCTTTCTACCTCCAGGCTATACTCCCAGACCTATTATATATATGTGTGTGTGTGTGTGTGTGTGTGTGTGTGTGTGTGTGTGTGTGTGTGTGTATATATATATATATATATATATATTTTTTTTTTTTTTTTTTTTTTTTGCAGGTCTGGGGATGGAACCCAGAGGCATTCGACCTCCGAGCTACACCCCCTGCCCAATTTTTTATTCTTTATTTTGAAACCGGGTCTCACTGGGTTGCAGAGGGCTTCACTAAGTAGCTGAGGCTGTCCGCGAACCGCGATCCTCTGGTCTCAGCCTCCCAAATGCTGGGATTACAAGCGTGCGCCACCACGCCCGGCTCTATTTTATTTGAAAACAGGGTCTCACTAAGTTGCTGAGAGCCTCACACTAAATAGCTGAGGCTGGCTTCAAACCTGCGCGATCCTCCTGTCTCAGCCTCCCAAGTGCGGGGATTACAAGCGTGCGCCACCACACCCAGCTTCAGTGTAGTTTTAATTTGCATTTCCATTATTGCTATGGATATTGAATGCTTATAGCACCACAATTCATAATAGTCAAATTATGGAACCAGCCTAGGTGCCTATCAACAGATAAATGGATACAGAAAATGAGGTATATACACACAGGGGGTTTTACTTGGCCATAAAGAAATGAAATTATGTCATTTGTAGGAAACTGAATAGAACTTGAGAGTACGATGCTAAGCAAAACACGCCAGCCTCAGAAAGTCAAGGGCTGCATGTTTTTTCTCATATGTGAAAGCTAGAGAGAAAAGGGGAAAAAAAGGGGGTTGGATCTCATCAACTTAGAAGGAAATCAAAAGAGGAAGAGAGGAGGGAGGTACTGGAGAATGAAACTCACCAAATTATGTTATGCACATGTACAAGTATGTAACAACAAATCCCAGTATTATGTGTAATTATAATGCACCAGTAAAATTTTTTAAAAAAGAACAAGGAGAGTTAGACTGCTCAGGTAAAGAAAGTAACAAAACAAAACAAAAAAAAAAAAAAAAAAAAAAAAGCAAAGCAAAGGGCAGAGCCTGACCCCAGCAGCGGCAGCACTACTATCCATGTTGGGAGTCTTTACAGTCACAAAGGAGAATCAAGTGTAGGAGGGAAAGACTGTAAGATATTCTAAAGATAGATCTGATTTTGGCTTCTGACTCTTCTTAGTTATGGGACTTGAACAAATTTCTTAACCTCTGAGTCCTGGTTTCCTTACCTGTAGAATATCCACAATGCCTAGCTCATAAGGGTAAGATTAGTGCCAATAAATGTAAAACGCCTTAGTCTCTGATATATACATGCGTTTTGTAAGTGGGAGGATAATACATTTAAAGTAACATGTAAGATTTGACCAAAACCGTGCTTAGGAATAAAACGATGAGCCAAACACCAGTGCCGACTCTGCAGCCACAGAGGCAAACGCCACCGTACCTGTCAAAGGTGATTCCCTTCCCGACAAACACCAGGGGAGGGTCACTTGGGTTGGAGCTGCCCTTGTAGTGGAT
The DNA here is from genome assembly GCF_963383645.1 of Muscardinus avellanarius. NCBI lineage: Eukaryota > Metazoa > Chordata > Mammalia > Rodentia > Gliridae > Muscardinus > Muscardinus avellanarius. The sequence continues at coordinate 126,614,665 of NC_137791.1, forward strand.
TTCCAAGAAGACTGGAGGCTCCTCCGACCCTTTGGCTACACTTAGGAACGAGCCCATTTCCTGTTCCTCAATCCATGACTTGGGCCTGTAGAGCAGAAAGGGGAAAATATACTATTATCTTATTTCAAAATAATTTTTAAAAAGCTCAAAAAAGTTTGTTTAAAAAAAAAAAGCAGCATAATATACAAGCTCTTAAAATATAATTCAGTATTACAGTACTTGGCTAGTTGCTTGAGGCCCTGGGTTGGATCCCCAGCACAAGTGAAAACAAATACTACACACATGTACACATGTATTAAGGCTTCAATGGTCGTATCTTACTGTTTGCTTTCTGTATGTTTCAGACAAGTCATTTGGTTCCGAACTTATTTTCTTACCTATAAAATAAGCTCAAGGAGTCTTCATCAAAAGATTATAGGATGACTAAAAGAATGCACACATGAAAACTAATACAGTGTCAGGTAATAATGTATAGTCAATGAATAATAACTCCCCCTTTAACCTACTCAGATATTTCTTTTCTTCTTTTTTTTTTTTTTTTTTTTTTGTGTGTGTGGTACTGGGGTTCCTGGAAACCCTTCTACCTACTCAGATATATCTAAAGTTTTAATTTACAAAAGAAAAGATGAAATAGCCAGGCACAGTGGCGCACACTTGTAATCCCAGTACTTGGGAGGCCTAGATAGGAGGATTGCAGGTTCAGAAACAGCCTCAGCAAGTAGTGAGACTCTCATCAACCTAGTGAGACCCTGGTTCAAAACAAAAATAAAAAAAATAGGGCTAAGGGCATAGTTCAGAGGTAGAATGCCCCTAGATTCAAATCTCATAATCACACACACACACACACACACACACACACACACACACACACACACACGCAGAAGAAAGAGGAAGGCCTGGCCATGGAGGCATTTTTAACACAAATGCAGAACCTGATGCTTCATTACAGCCCGCCCTTCTGGAAGAGCTGTCTATCTTATTTCTTTGATGTAGAGCCACCCACACCGGCCAGCACTTGGCACCTGTCTTCAGTTCAATGAGTCACATGCCACCCACGAGTCCTGCCTCCTCTCTGGTTCACCTCTTCCCTTTGTTCACCACAGCCTTGTGGTTTCCCAAGGGGCCACCACGCACCTGCGTCCCCACCTGAAGTGCTGCATCCGCCCCACTCGTGCCTATTAACTTCTTATAGAGCCCCAGGGCTGCGCAGCCTCTGCATTCTTCTGCAGTCCTGCTCAGCCCTCTGTCTGCAGCTCTCGCCCCACCCTCTGGTCCCCTGCCAGTTCCTTGCTTCTTTGAGGACAAGGAGTGCCATGGTATACCAAGTCCCCAGGCACAATGGAGGTGCTGTGGCGGATGGGTGACAGCATCACCACTGCCTCCTGATGCATGGTAGCCTGGTGTCTTCTCAGGTAAAATGAGGAAGAGCCCAACAACCCCAGCCCGTGTTTGGCTGCCGTGGGTCACCTCAGCTCTTTGGTCTCAAGTTACTCCTCTGAATAGAGAGGGAGGATTTAAGATTTCAAGGCTCCCTCTAGCACTAAGTCTGACATAATCAGAATTACCTGATATGGACCTCTGTTTTACTACTAGCAGCTTTGAGATTCTTCTCAATAATCCCAGCGAATCTGGTTGGCGTCATCTCGTTGGCTGGGGTCTCCATCAACTGGCGTGCCAGGTTCTGCCCGGAAGCAAAGAGGACTCCTTTTTGCCAGGCCTCCTGATCCCCACTGTGGAAGCAAGCAGTTACTGTCAAGGACCTCAAGAACACTGCGCCTGCAGCCAGGGAGGCTCTCACCTCTCCAAACTCAAGACGACTACGAGTGAAAAATGACTGGCTTGGGACTCGGGTCTGTGTGCTGTGACCAGGCAGCAGGCATACGGTGTGAAGCCCTAGGATCCCAACAAGCCCCACTGTCTGCCACAGACTCTTACCCACACAAAGAATGGGCTGCACTGCTGGGTCTTTGCAGCTATACATCTACCACGAGGGCTGAAGGGGAAGCCTCCATGGAAAGGCCCGTTTTGTCCTGCTTCACCACAGCAGGGATGACACAGCCCAGGTGCCAAATGTCAAGCGGGCACACAGCGACCATGTGGATGCACAAGAGGAGATTGGGGCTCTAAATCCCAACCGAGCAGACAGCAAGGATTAACCTGACCAGAGAACACCCAGTGGCATGTGTTTACCACCCTAGCTCTTCTCCACAACATTGAAGGAGTGTAGGCACACAGAGATGGGTAAGTACCAGCCGACAGCTCAGAGGGCTGACATGCACCACTCCCCTGACGAGATTTGTCTTCGGGTCACTGTAAGAGATCTATGAAATGGATAGTACAACTCTACAGAAATCTCAGCCACTTACTCGAAGCCAGCCTGAGGAAGGTGCAGTGCCGAGATTCAAACCAGGCTGACTGGCTGCTGAGCCCCCACTCCAGACCACTGGGTGTACCCAGGGCCACCGCGTCCTCACAGCCCCCAGCCAGGTCAGTCCTCACACAGACACCTGGGCAGAGCTGGAATGGCAGTGCTCACTGACTGCTGGGGCCCCAGCCCAAGGCCACAGGGTGAGGATTGCCACACTTCATCCACACAGCTCTCAGGGGAAATTATCTGGACTGAAATCCACTGGGATGTGTCTGTCATGTCGTCCCACCCTCCCAGCTAAGAGCCAACTTGGCTTTGGACTCCTAATGACCAACAAGCACGGAGCAGCGTAGGGAGCTGTGGGGAAAGGACATGACAACCAGCGACAGGCCTCACAGAGGCTCAGGGCACGCAGCAGGCCCGACACTGGAAAGCAGGCAGCTCGCATCCCAAAGGGTCCGCTGCAGGAAGCCGAGGGAGCGCCACCCTCGCTCGGTCCCTTCCGTTACCTTCCGTGCAGCTTGGGCAACACGACTGGCTTCTTTTTCTGCTTCAGCTCATCGTATTCATAGAGACCAAGCACGGCTCCTTCCGCGGCCGCCTGAGCATCTCCGCAGGGGTCCACCTCCACAGAGGAGAGCTCCAGGTCTTGAACCTGCCTGCACCCCGCTGCAGGGGGACAGAGGGACCAGAGAACAGGAGTCAGTCAAAGGAGCCGGAGCAGCAGGAGGCAGAGATGCGGTGTGCTGTGCTCCGTCCCTGCCTGACACCTGACTTCTGGACCTCCACTGGCTCCGCTGTACGTGAGGAGGAGCACGCCTCCTGGAGTGCTGAGCGCAGGCCCTGGGTGAGAGGCAGCTGTTACCTGCAGCATCTCGGACACACTAGGGTTTCCTGATGCAGCTTCCCACAAAAGCTTCCCTGATTAAAGGGAACACGGAGATGATGATAGTGAAATTACCTCCACAGAGCTGAGCAAAGTCCATTATTAACACAGCATTTTATTATAATCCTGTCAGCAAGGACTTCCCAATAAAGATTATGAAATAACCACTTGACACGAGCTTTGAAAATCAATTTAACAAGCATTATGATACACGCAGGGCCAGGGACGAATCAAGCCAATTACTGCTCTTCAAACTGCTTCTCAAAGCACCTCTCAGCCACAGTCTCCTGCGGCAAAGATTCTCACTGCTGCTCATACCTAAAGCCACCCAACGGCGTTGGCCTCAACTCTTAAAGCCTCCACCTGACAAACTGGGATTAGCACACACCAAGCACCCCACACCGGGCTCCCACTTTCTCTGATTTTAACTGTGATGACTCCATGCTATTTACAAGTTGGGCAACACCAGGATTGCATTGCAAAAAGGAAAAATCCACATACCAGTTTCTGGCAATATAAGGCCAATGCTATCAGAATGGAAAAATGGTACTAAAACCTCCCAACACTAAATATAGAAAGATTAAAAATAAAGATCCGGCTGGGCTTGGTAGTGAACACCTGTAATCCCAGTACTTGGGACGCTGAGACCGATGATCCCAGGTTTGAGGCAGGGCTAGGGGTCTAGCTCAGAGACAGAATGCTTCTGGGTTCAATCCCCAGAACCATAAAAAGGGGAAAAACAAAACAAAAACAAAAACCAGGAGTTAACTATTATAGATCTGTTAAGATGAATTACCTCTGGGTGAATGCTGAAAAGGTGACAATGGTAAAAAACAAAGACTGGGAAGGAGAGGCGGTCTTAAGGAGCAGGCCCTTGAGAATCCTTATCAACACTGACTTAAACAGTAAACTGACCTGCCACGGCGGCTCGGATGTTTTCTTTGCCTTCGTGCCAGTTCTCCTGGTCATCGACGCCAGCTGATCTTTTGCCGAGGCCGACCACCACCACGCTGGGGAAGTCCTGTTCCACAAATACACTTGTCAGCTGCAGCAGGCGGTCAGAGAGCTCATTTCCAGCGCAGAGCGGTCCCCGCACAGAGACTCACTGAGCTCCCAGACAATCACCTTAACCTCAGCACAGGGAGCCCTGGTGCCTTGGTAAAGTTCCATAGCGTGTGTTTGAAAGACAGAGTGAGGATAATCAGGTAAATAATTCTACGTAAGAAAGTGAACAAATAGACCCAGCTTTCAGACTGAGGAACCCAAGAGAGGCAGCACACAGCGATGTGCGTCTCTATAATCTTATACTCTGCTTAATGCTGGAATAAATTCTACTGTAAAATTTTTGTATGACTTAGCAGCTACAGTACCAGGCACCTGGAGGAGCTCACTGAGGGTTAACTGAAGGGACATCGTCTTTATCTCATACCTGATGCAGACCATAAAAGGTTCGGGTTTTGCCTGCCTTCAGAGGTGGCCCAGATCTAAAACAAGAGGAAACCATATTTTAAAAACTTCAGTTTGTTCTGCTTGCTTGGAAAGTGATAGATGCACACCTTTAGGATTATCCCAACATCTGGCTAACTGTTCTTAGGGATTTTGTTTCCTGTTTTTACAGAACGCTCTCAGGCCAATTTCTTAGAGGCAACACTTCTAATTCTAACCTCAGTACTATTTAGTGAACTTTCAGCTTACACTTAGCAGTTTTATTTGGGAACAACTATGGAGAGCAACACTGTGGAGGGCAAGGTACAGCCACACACGTGATCTCAGCACTGGAGGACAGCTGGACCGCATGGATCGTAAACCCTCCCATTAGAAGACACAGAACACCAAAATCATTGTGGTGTTGACGAAGAGGCTGACCTGACGGCAGTGTGACTGGCTGAGAGGCTGTCAGGGGAGGCTTACCTACAGATGGGAAACGGGACCGTTTCTACACCCAGGGGATCCTCCACTGCAGCCAGAGGCCTAAAGCTGGGCAGCCAGCAGGAAGGACTTAGGTAGCTGAGAAGGCTGTCTACTGATGGAGGACTGGTTACTTGGGAAGGAGATGCACATTCTGTAATCCAGCCATTACATAACGGCTCTGTTTGTCTGACTGTATCTAATAGGTTCAAACTGGTTATTTATAATCTGGGCAATATGGAGTTGCAGTGGCTGATGTTGGCACTTATATATTTGCCAAACACGGCCTTCGTCAATGTTATTCTTTCTCTAGACCCTTTCTAACCCAAGGGGGGTGGGGCTTTCAGGTGGCTTCTTCCCTGACTTACTGAATTAGCCTCTGTCCCCTTACATCCTCAGGTGGCCCACTTGTACTTCAATCTGAGAAGCCCTCAAACTCCAGGCATAAAATAAAAGGGCTGAACATGTGGGCTGGTTTTTTTCTTTAACTATTCAAGTTAAAGGCCACAGAGAGGCTGATGGGAAGGCCAGAGGGGAGGGAGTAAAGAAGGTGAATTTGAACCCGGAGGGTGGGCAGAGGAAATCTGATACTTTTCAGATCCTTCTGGTTGGTCCTTCACAATAGGTCTGTAGCTGTGCTGGAAACCATCTGGCTTCCCAGAACTGCAGACCCACCCATGCTGACACATGAGCTCTCCTAATCTCACTTCCTCTGAGAACTGCTGGGCCAGGGTATTGCTGTGCACTTTATTACTGACAACAAAGCATAGGAAAGTATTCTCCTTGAACTTGGGGGACTTTTAAGAACTGGGATGCTCAGGGAACACTTACATGTTCAAAACTTCTCTCAGCTTTCCAGCCACCAATTTATCAAAATTCTCTCCCGCGCTTGTAAACTGTGGCACGTCATCTTCTCTGTCTTTGGAATAGATTCCTAAAATGAGACCCTGAGAACAAGCAAGAAAGATGAACAGAATCAGAGTGGATCTCCTGGAGGTGCTCGGGAGTCTCCAGGTGCCAAAAGGAAGAGTCCTCCCCAAGGACAGATGAACAAGCTGCCGCTGGCAGCTGGTGCACCCTGCCGGCCTCAGAACTCCGCTCCTGCCTGGGCAAGGCTGAACCGCGCCTGGCCCCATGCCTGGTCTTGGGTTTACATGGTTATGGTCATCCCTAGGAAAGAGCTCCACCTCACAATGACAAGAAAGGGGTTTCCTTTTCTTTTTTTGCGGTACTGAGGATTGAACCCAGGGGGCATTCTACCTCTGAGCTACACCCCCCATACTTTTTTATTTTTTTGAAATGGGGTCTTGCTGGGTTCCTGAGAGGTTTTCTTTAAAAAAAAAAAAAAAACAAAAAAAAAAACAGCCATGTGCCACCAAGTTAGACCCTGAAGAGCTTCAGAACCCGCTGTCTCCAAATGTGCTGCTCTGGCGTATGGGGTACATTGAGCTGTTGGCACTTGTGAGGCAGCCAGCGTGGGCAGGCTTTTGGGCATCATCCCATCTACCTAAAAGCATGGCATAAAATTGCCAAAAAAAAAAAAAAAAAAAAAAAAGGCAGCCTCCCTGTAGCGGGGAGTTCATTCCAGAGGCTTGAGTGCCAAAATGACCTGCACAAAAAAGCCTGCTGAAATAAGCCTTATCTCCCATTAGTGCCCCAAATACAACCTAGTCCCTGCCCCGCAACTTACCACCCCTAGGCCAATCCCCTGTCTCATTGCACCATCTTTCTTTGTTTAAAAAGGTATAAAGTTGCCAGGTATGGTGGCCCACGCCTGTAATTTCAGCAACTGGAGAGGCTGAGGCAGGAGGATTACAAGTTTGAGACCAGTCTGGGCAACTTACTGAGACTCTGTCTCAAAACAAAAACTAAAGGGCTGAGGGTAAAGCTCAGTAGTACAGCACCCCAGAGTCAGTCCCCAGGACCATGGGGTAAAGTATGAAAGTTTGGGGACTAATAACATCTTTGGGTCTTAATTTCCTCTGCTGACTCCTTTGTACAAGTGAAAGTATAAAATAAAATTTAACACATCTTACATCAGTGTCAGGCCTAAGAGTCTCAGGCCTGACCTCAGAAACCAGGAGGGGAGAAGGAAGTTTTCTTCTCCTTCCCTGTAACTCTCAAATGCAAATCTCACACTGTGGTTTGCATCCCAATAACCCAATGAATGCACTGCCTAGGCTGAGCATCCCATCTGAAATGCCTGGGAGCAAAGGCATTTGTTTCAGGTGGTTTTTTTTTTTTTCTTTTTAGTGCTAGAGATGGAACCGAGGGCCTCCCACATGTGAGGCAAGTGCTTCACCACTGAGCCATGCTCCCAGTCCTATTTTTTATTTTATTTATTTATTTTCCTGGGGATGGAACCCAGGGCATTCGAACTCTGAGCTACAGCCCCTGCCCTATTTTTATTCTTTATTTTTTGAAACAGGGTCTCACTAAGTTATGGAGTGCCTCACTAAGTAGCTGAGGCTGTCCACAAACCGCAATCCTCTGGTCTCAGCCTCCGAAATGCTGGGATTACAAGCGTGCACCACCACGCCCGGCTCAGTCCTTTTTATTCTGAGACAGACTCTTGCTAAGTCGCCCAGGCTGGCCTAGAACTTGAGATCCTCCTGATTCAGCCTGCAGGGTAGCTGGGATTACAGGTGTGTGCTACCATGCCAGCCCCCCCCCCGATTTTTAATATATGAAAATGATAAAAATAATTGAGAATGGGACCCATGACAAAACATGAAATTCACTTGTTTCACATACACAGAACCTGAAGGTATTATACAATATTATTAATGATTTTGCCTAAGCTGGGCGTGGTGGCGGGCGCATGCTTGTAATTCCAGTTCTTGGGAGGCTGAGACAGGAGGATCACAGGTTCGTGGCCAGCCGCAGCTACTTAGTGAGTTCCTCCACAACTCAATGAGACCCTGTTTCAAAATAAAGAATTAAAGGGGGGGGGGGAGGGGCTGGGAGTTAAGTTTGGAGATAAAATGCCCCTGGGTTCAATCTCCAGTAACATACACACACATGCCAGTGAGCTGTTACGGGGTCAGAGGCAGCATTTTCCTTGTAGTAGGGTTATGTAAGCACTCCAAAAATTTTGCATTTGAGCACTGCAGATATTTGTATAAGGGATGCTCTACCTTTACTAACAAGTACTCTGGCCAACTTAGAGGCTAAAAGAGAACAAATATAAAGCTTCACAGGGAGAGGGAAGAGGCAGAGCATTCCGCCAAGCACTCCATGACAGGACCCCTTTATAAGCCCTGGCTCAAACACCTAAAATAAAGAAGTCAGTGTGGTGCTTTTCCACATTTGATTTTGCAAGGCAATCTATGACTTTGAAAATGTTTTGTTTGCCTAAGGGCCAATCTGTGAGATATAAAGAACATAGTCTTTTTCCCACTTGATAGATAAGGAAACCCAAACCTGGTCTGACCCACTAGCCCATAGGAGGCAGAACTGAGCAAGAATCCATGCCTTCTCACCCAGCATGGTGGCATGCAGCTATTACCCCAGTACTTGGGAGGCTGAGACAGGAGCGCTGTGTTTCTCGGACAGCCTCAGCTACTTAGTGAGGGCCTTTGCAACTCAGCAAGACCCTGTTTCAAAATAAAGAATAAAAGATAGGACTGGGGCTGTAGCTCGGAGGTAAAATTCCCTTGGGTTCTAGCCCCAGCAAAAAAAAAAAGGGGGGGGAGGGGGTGACTGGGCATGTAGTTCTGAGGTAGACTGTCCCTGGGTTCAACTGCCAGTATCTCCTCCCCCCCCCACACAAGCCTTCTTTTCATCTCATTCATAAAACCACAGGTACTTAGCTTAATCAAATGAGTACCTTTTCTTTTGTCTTTCCCACCAAAGAAAATAGGTTTCCTTGGCGCTGGTAGTTCTGCCACGTTCTCACTTTTCTTCTAACACTGGTCACTCCCCAGAGATTCCACTGATCAAGTGGGTTAGAACACTGGATGTCTGTCTAGTCTCTCTGTGGTGTGTGTGTGTGTGTCTATGACTAAGGATTGAACCCAGGGGCATTCTGAACCCAGGGGCACCTCAGCCCTACTATATTTTGAAGCAGGGTCTCTCCAGAAGTCTAAGTTGCTGAGGCCAGCCTGGAACCTCTGCCTCAGCCTTCCACATACTGGGATGACAGGTGTGCGCTGCCAGGCAGGCTCCTCTGCCATCTTTGAAACCCGCGGGGGACCCAAGCTCAAGCCCCATCTAGAACATTGCTCGCTGGGGACAGTCATTTCTTTTTCTCGGGTTTCCCAGCATGACTCCGGGCTTCTTTCTGCTCTTTCCACTGAGCCACTCCCCTTCCCAGACATCTCGCCTCTGAATCAGGGTCCTGCATAATCTCTTGGAGCCCAATTTGGTAGAGAATCCTCTTTTTCTGCAATACGCTTTTCTTTTAATTGCACAGTGTCATTCTCTTTGCAAAGAGCCCTTTTCCCTAGAGACATTTCCCTTTCTCTGGAAACCCTCAGGCAACTTGTCCTGTTTTCTGACCTTTCCCTTCAGCCCCGGGAGGGGGCTGTGTGGAGCCCGGCCCAGTGACTCCGGGACCTGAGGACGACTTTTGGGGCAGTATGGCCACCGTCCTTTCTAGGGTTATGGGGAGGACTAAACCAAATGGTCAATGGGACGAGCGTTTAATCTTCTGGAGCTCAATTAGGTGGAGCCAGTTCAGTTGAGCTCGGTAAACGGATCACAGCTTCTTCCCTGGCCCAGAATTCGGAACCGATACCCCCCCCCCCGGCACGCGGGCGGAGGGCGGCGCGGGCCGCGGGCACCGGCGCCCGCCGAGGCCGGCCGGCTGAGGGAGGGCACTCCCACTTTGGCCCATTTGCGCCCCGGGGCGCAGAAGCCGCGCGCCCGCCGACCGCAGCCCCGCCGGCCGGCGCAGGCCTCTCACCTTGGTCATGGCTGCGGCGGCGAGACCCCGGCCCCAGAGACACCTCACTCGCAGACGTCCGACTGCGACTCGCCCGGCAGCCGGAAGAGGCAGCAAGAACATCTTCTCGCCGCGGCCCCTCGCGCCGCCCTCAGCGAGCACGTGGCGCCCGGGAGCGGGCGCGCGCCTGGGGGCGGGCCCACGGGGCCGGCGGGCGCGCGCCTGGGGAGCGGGACAGGTGCAAGGGGCGGGGCTTGCGCACGGCCGAGCTGCGGGGCGGGGCCAGCGGGCGCGCGCCAGGGAGGAAAGTTGAGCGCGGAGGGGCGGAGCTTCCGGTGAACTTCGGGCGGGGCCAGCGTGCGCACGTCGGGGAGGTACGGGTCAGGGGCGGGGCCTTGGGCCGGCTGGCTCTCGTGCACGGCTGGGCTGCGGGCGGGGCAAGCGTGTGCGCGCCTGAGCTGGGCCAGGGGCGGGGCTTCGTTTTCGCCTGCTGAAGTGCACGGCCGGGCTATGGGGCGGGGCCAGGGGCGGGGCTTAGGGCTTTCGGGCTAGAGCGCGCCGGCGCTCTGAGCTGTGTTGGAGGAAGGCCAGCCTTCGGCGGAGTTTGGGGCTATGCACTTGCGTTGTGGGGCGAAGCGATGGGGCTCCTGCTCCAGGCTCTAAGGGCCCCTGAGAGCCCGCTACAGAGGATGTGTAGCAGCAGTGGACATCCCAGGAGAGATCTGTTCCGAGGCGGGGAAATGGGAGGAGACAGCGCCTGTTGTCATGGTTGCAGATACACAACTGGTTGCGGCAGACACGCCCACTGAGGCGTTTTTTGTTCCTAGCTTTACTTTTGAACTTTCATCTGGTCCAAGGATGCAGCCCTGTAAGGCAGTTAGCTCAAAAACTGTTTTAAAAGGGATTTTTAAAAAAATTCACTACCAAAAGAAACAAGGCAGAAACCCAAGGCAGAATACAACTCGAGGTACACAGGGAAGCACAAAAAGGCATAAGAAAACCGCCCTGGCATGGTGGCTTATGCCTATAATCCAGTATTGGGGGGGGCTGAGATAAGATCACAGGTTCGAAGCCAGTCTCTGCAACTTAGGCTCTTCACATCTTAGTGAGATTCTGTTTCCAAATAAAAATCTAAAAAGAAAACTGTCTCAAGGTATAGTACAGAGGGAGAATGCCCCTGGGTTCAGGAAAAGAACAAGCTTGTGTCTGATCAAAATTTTAAGTGAATCTTTGATTTTAGCCCAGGGAGCAGGGGTGAGTGGGAGAGTCATTCATACAGCAAAACCAGCAAAGTTCTGCTGGGTCCCAGTTGCAGCATTGAGAGATGTTTATTCTCCAAAGGCTGGCCACAGGGAGAGCTGAGATTTGATGTTCCTTTCTGGAAGGCCGAGCAGATTGGGGCTGGTAGATTGGCCCTGGCTTTCATCCTTTCTAGATAGAGGGGAATTGTCCATCAAACTCTTAGTTTGCAAGGTACATATCATGGTGTTGTTGTTAAGAAAAAAATAGCATGGGGTAAAAAAGTATCTAGTATCTCTGCCCTCCAGGACTTTTTATTGTAGAGCACAGAATTTAGCCTCTCAAGCTGGGCCCAAGAACGAAGATGGCATAAGACAAGGAAGAGAAAAGCATGTCCATTATATTTAACAATTTTTTTTTGTGTGTGTGTGTGAACTGGGAATGGAACCCAGGGGCATTCTATCTCCGAGCTACACTCTCTGTCCTATTTTTTAGTCTTTATTTTGAAACGGGGTCTCACTGAGTTGCAAAGGGCCTCACTAAGTAGCTGAGGCTGTCCTGAAGCCATGATCCTCCCGTCTCAACATTCCCAGTACTGGGATTACAGCGTGCGTCACCTCACCCACTTTATATTGAACAATTTTGTGGGTGTGTGGGAGCTCTTACAGGGAAATGAGAAGCTGCTAAGTGGTCGGCCCCAAATGCCTCATAGGTTTCACAAAGAGTGAATAGTGGAAGGAATAAAAGAAACATGCAGGAAGATAAAGGGACAGAAGGGTCATTTTAACAAGATTATTTTATAGGCATTTCTCTCTGCCTCCGCTGCCCCTCATCTCTGTCGTGTGTTGTTTTTCTCCTGGTATTGGGAAAGCATCATTCACATGGGGGTTTTGTCTCCTGCTTTCAGAAAGAAAAAGAGACAGTAGAGAGTCCTTCTTGATTTGTTGTTTTACAAGAACCTCTGGCTCAAAATAATCTTTATGCCAAAATAGTATATTTTGGCCGGGCGTGGTGGCGCACGCTTGTAATCCCCGCGCTTGGGAGGCAGAGACAGGAGGATCGCGTGGGTTCGAAGCCAGCCATGTGCGCTGGCTTAGGAGACACTGTTTCCAAATAAAAAATGTAAAAATAGGTCTGGGAGTATAGCCCGGAGGTAGAAGGGCTTCCAGGAACCCCAGTACCACACACACAAAAAAGTATATTTTGGGATGGCATATTTTGTCATACTTCGTTAACTAGTTGAAGCAAGAAATACTGTGATTGTAAAATTTTAAAAAAATGGCAGTACTGGGGATTGAACCCAGGGGCATTCTATCTCCAAGTTATACTCCCAGCCCTATTTTTTATTCTTTATTTTGAAACAGGGTCTCACACAGTTGCAGAGGGCCTCCCTAAGTAGCTGAGTCTGGCTGCGGACCTGTGACCCTCCTGTCTCAGCCTCCCAAGTACTGGGATTACAAATGTGTGCCACCGTGCCCAGTGAAATAAAAAAACTTAAAGACTGCCAGACTTGGCAGCGCATGCTTGTACATGGGAAGCTGAGACAGGAGGATTGCACAGGTTCAAAGCCAGCCTCAGCTACTTAGTGAGCCTCTCAACAACTTAGTGAGACCCTGTTTCCAAATAAAATATAAAATAAGTATGGGAGTGTATCCTGGTGATAGAAAGTCCTTGGATTCCGTCTCCAGAACCACACACAAAAAAATTAAAGACTGTTTTAAGCAGTTGTATGCGGTTATGCACAACAGTTTGAATCTGGAGTGTCCCTCAAAGGCTGAGGTGGTGGAATTTTTAAGAGGCGCCATCTAGTTGATATGGTGGTATATGCCTGTAATCCCAGTCCTTGGGAGGCTGAGACAGGAGGATTGCAAGTTCAGGGCTGCCTCTGGCAATTTAGCGAGGCTCTCAGCAACCTAGTTAGACCTACCTTGTTTCAAAACAAAAAATAAAAAGTGCTGAAGGAGCTGGGTGTGGTGGCGCATGCTTATAATCCCAGCATTTGGGAGGCTGAGGCAGGAGGATTATGGTTCGCGGCCAGCCTCAGCTATTTAGTGAGGCACTTTGCAATTTAGAGACCCTGTTTCAAAATAAAGAATAAAAAATAGGGTTGGGGTATAGCTCAGAGGTACTGGGTTCTATCCCCAGTACTGCAAAAAAAAAAAAAAGTGTTGGAGGGTATAGCGTGGAGGAAGAATACTCCTGGGTTCAATCCTTAGTACCAAAAAAAAAAAAAAAAGAGGTGGAGCCTAGGGAGAGAAAGCTAGGTCTTTGGGGGTAGGTCCTCAAAGGGGATATTAGAAGCCCAGCCTTTTCCTTCCTCTCTCCTTGTTTCCTGAGGTGAAAAGGCTTCTTCCACAACATGATGTCCTATGAGGTCCCACAGCCAAAACATCTGGGCCAAGCGACCCAGGACCAAAAGCTCCGAAGCCATGAGCTGAAATGCCTTCCCTTCTTATAGGTTGATTATCTCAGGGATTCTGTCACCTGAGATGGGAAAGTGCCTAACAATATGCTCAGGTTCCCTCAGCTTCTGTCTTTGCTTGACGGATGCCATTTCTTCTAGGAAACTTTTTCTGATTGGGTTATGTGCCTCCCCCTGCTTCCAAATTAGCCCGTCTCAAGGTGTGATCACCTGTGTCCTCCTTGTTCCCTCCCTTAGGCATCCTGGGAGCCATGGCTTTCATCTCTGGATATCCAGTGCCAAAATCTAGTGTCTAGACTGTGTCTAGTATTTATACAAGATGCTCATAAGAGGTTTAAATGAATGTGTGATCAAGGTCTAGTGAAGTAGCGTTGGTAATTAAAGAACAGGTAGATGCCACTGTGGCTTTCAAATAATAAACACAAAAACAAAAAGCTCCAAATGAGCCGCAGAATGAGCAGGCTCTTGGGGGTGGAAAGCTGCGGCAGGACCAGGAAGGGCTTGTGGGAGGGCTTCGGAGTGGCTTCAGGAGGAAGGGTCCGGCCTGCCCGGAATAAAAGGTATATATAAAGAGGGTGATGCTGGATCAAAGAGGACCTTGAAAGGCAGGAAGCCAAGTTTATTGTGGATGTGGGCGTCAACAAGGAGCCAGCGATGTGCTTTGTAAGAGCTGGGAGAGGTAAAAGCGATGTTTTAATAGGACTGATGGATATTGGTGTCCAGGGTGGAGAAAGGCTAAGTGCAATAGAGAGGAGCCGCGCTTCAGTGGAGAACGATGCATTGTCCCGAGACAATCCCCTGGGTTATCTCACTCAGTTTCTCTGGAAGCTCTCCCACAAGTCGGTAAATCATAAATAGTTCTGAGATGCCGTCATGTCTTCTCTGTGGATGACATGTTCTGTCTGTACAGTAGCTGTTCAGTTAGCAGCCTTTCCTCTCCCATGGAGAAACTAGTTTTTGTTTCCATTTGCCCACAGCCGTTTCAACATTCCTGACCTATAATATATCTGTTCCTAGCATTCTCTTTTGAACCAGGTATAACAACTCTTTTGTTCCTGCATGGGTGAGATAAAATGCTCACCGAGTGCTGTGGGCAAGGATGTCCCTATCCTGCTTCATTGTGCTGTATGATTCCAGTGCACCCATCAAAGTATTGTAGAAAAATCCTTAGTATGTGTTCGTTTTTATTTCTCTATGAGATTCATAATTTTCAACTTTGGGGAAAAGTTACCTTTTAATGGAAGATAAGCTAAGCTGGAGGCACAACTTTCTGATGAAACTTGCTAGCTGACTCCATTTGAGAAAAGAAAGGCAAACTCGGCTGAATGCAGGCTTGTGGACGTGGAAGGCCAGGCCTGCGTGCCTTGTTTGGGCCTCACTCTCTCCTCCTGCTTCGGAAGGGAGGTGCCAACGAGGCGAGCTGTTTGGGGGTGATGGGGGGTTTGCTGACCAACGCTGACTTTGAGTAACAATGAGACACTGAAGGGAAAGCAGGTGGGAAAAGGTTCCGCAGGGGCTTCAGATGAAGATGTAGACTTTCACAGGGGGAGTTTAACAGCTAGGAGGTGGGATGGCTTCCCAAGCAAGAAGGGCAAAGGGAAAGGACGGAGCTATTGCAGATATCTTCCATCGGGAGATGGGAGAATCCAGGAAGGAGGCAGAGGAGAGAGGTCTAGAGTGGCGAGGGGAGAGATAGTCACATCAAGGGTGATGAGTCCCAGTCATTTGTCACTTTGCAGGTCACCTTGGGCAGGCTAATGATTCAACACAGCTTCTAACAAATATGCTTAAAACGTTGTCATTTATGTACAGAGGGAGGGGAGCAATGTTTTCAAGTGATAGAAATGTCTACCTCCTCCTATGTTCAAACTAAGAGTTGCGGCATGCACTAACCGTGGTGTATGATTTTAACTTTCCTAGAATCCCCTTTGTCTTGTGATATCCCACAAGCCCAAATCATAATTGGATAATGTTAGCTACTCATACTTGATAGAGGAAGTAGTGAGTTGAGTCTGTGAGCTGTACCCCAAAGAGAAGTCTTTCCTATTCTAGCAATGGGAGACTTGGCAAGGCATATCACTATTCAACTTAAACTATTTTCCAGTCTTAGAGAAGCAGGTGGGCTGGATTGGAACAGTCCTGAAGCATCTCAGGGGAAAAGGTAAGCAGGCCCATTGAAGTGAAAATAGCAACGGCGAGATAATGCAGACAAAGACATTAAGGTGGTTGGCTGTATTAGCTCAAGCTTGTAACTCCGGTACTTTAGAGGCTGAGACAGGAAGATCATGAGTTCAAGGCCAGCGTAAGCAACTTAACAAGACTCTTAGCAACTTAATTAGACCCTGTAACAACAACAACAACAACAAAAAAAAAACATTTTGAAAAAAGGAGGGATGGTATAGCTTAGAGATAGAATGCCCCTGGGTTCAATCTGCCAGACACACACACACACACACACACGCACACACACACACGCACACACACACACACCCCACACAATTAAAGCATAGTGCAAAATGAAATAGTGAGCTGGGCGTGGTGGCACATGTTTGTAATCCCAGCATTTGGGAGGCTGAGACAGGAGGACTGCGGTTCAGGGACAGCCTCAGCTACTCAGTGAGGCCCTGTTTTAAAATAAAGAATAAAAAATAGGGCTGGGGTGTAGCTCAGAGGTAGAATACTAGAATGATCTTGAGTTCCATCCCCAGTACAAAAAAAAAAAAAGAAAGAAAGAAAGAAAGAAAGAAAGAAAGAAAGAAAGAAGAAATAGTTATGTCCCCAAATATAAGGCTCTTGCCCTTTTCTGGTTTTCCTCTGCAGAAGGCAGCCTGTTCCAGATCTTTGTCTCTGGAACATAACTCTCTCGCTCTTTTTCTCATGGCCTTTACACTGCCTTCACTTACCTAAATAAACTTCTTTTTTTTTAATTTTATTTTATTGGTGCACTGTATTCATACATCATAGTGGGATACAAACTTTTGTAGACATACATGCACACATCGCCCAGTCAGCCCCCACCCGATCCCCACCCCATTCTCTCCCCATCCCTCCTTCCCATGCTTGGCTTAGTGGTTGACATCTAGTATTATAGCAATTTATCCAAAATTAAAAATGTTAATCTCACATAACAGTTTCATTTGTCTGATACCAAGCGTTTGATGATTTAAAGATAGCATTTCAATATTTCTTTTTGCTTTCTTTCTTACTAGAGCATATTTTTTTCTGTTTTTCTAGGTGAAACTATCATATATTTATATATTTATTTTTCAGAAAAAAATCTATCCTAATATGGAATATGAATTCTAGATACCCAAAACGATCTTGAAAAAGAACAAAGCTAGCAGATATATATTTTCTGATTTCAAACCATATAAAGCTACAATAATTGAAACAGTGTAGTACTGTTCTAAAGGCAGATATATAGACCATTGGAGTTAAATACAAGCCTAGAGCTAAATTCTTCCCTATATTGTCAAGTTATTTTTGACAAGGTTTCCACGAACATTTGGTGGTGGAAATAATAATCTTTTAACTAAATATTGTTGAAAAATAATAATTACATGGAAAAGAATAAAATTGGACCTTTACCTAATCCCATATACAAGTATTAACTCAAAATAGATAAAAGACCTAAATATAAATCTTAAGACTATAACCTTTTAGGAGAAAATCTGGGTCATAAAACCTCACAACATTGAAATTGGCAGTGATTTCTTGGATATGATTTCAATGGCACAGGCAACAGAAGAATATACAAACTCCCTAAAAAATAAAAGAAAATATTGTATATCCAAAGACAATGTAAACAGAGTTAAAAGTTACTAATAGAATTGGATAAAATATTTCCAAATGCTATATCTGAAGGTATATTAATATTCCAACTAGAAATCCTAAAAATTAACAACAATAAAGGCAAACAATACAACTTAGAGATAGGTAAAAGACTAACATAAATAATGAATCTCCATAGATAACCAATCTTAGTTGTCTGTTGGATGGAAACTCTTGTTTCTCTGGTTCTGGTGAGTGTTACCTATTTCTTCTTTGTAGTTAATCTCTTTGAGTATTTTCTCTAGCGCTGGTTTTGAAGACATAAATTCCTTCAGTTTCTGTTTGTCGTGGAAGCTTCTTATTTCTCCATCTAATTTGATAGAAAGTTTTGCTAGGTAGGAAATTTTTGGCTGGAAGTTGTTTTCTTTCAGAGTTTGGAATATGTTACTCCAATCCCTTCTGGCTCTCATGACTTGGTTTGGGAAGTCTGGAGTGATTCTAATTGGTTTGCCTCTGAATGTCACTTGGCCCTTTGTTTTTGTTGCCTTTAAGATTCTCTGCTTGGCTTCCACATTGGTCATTTTGACAATTATATGGCGTGGGGATCCTCTTCTCGGATCCTGTCTAAAGGGAGTTCTATAAGTTTCCTGGATCTGTGTATCAACCTCTTGCTCTATATTTGGAAAATTTTCTGCTATTACTTCCTTGAAGAGATTGTTGATCCTTTTGGTATCACTTTCTTTTCCCTCCTCTATTCCAATTATTCTTAGGTTAGCTCTCTTAAGATGGGCCCATATTTCTTCAATGTCACATTCCTGCTGTTGGATATTTTTTTCTAGATTAGAAACTATGCATTCATTTTTGGATTGCTCATCTTCTAAGAGCGAGATTCTGTTCTCCATGTGGTCTAATCGGTTGTTTGTGCTTTGAATTGAGGCCTTTACTTCATTAATTGCATCCTTTATCTCTTTTTGGCTCTCTCTGAGTTCTTTTCGAAGCACCTCTATTATTTCTACAGTTATTTTCCTGATTTGATCTTCTAGAAATCTCTGATTTTCTGTTTTATCGGGTTCTGATGTTGTGGGGTTGTGCGCATTCATTACTCCAGTGTTATTCCTCTTTCCCATGAATTTGGAGGTTTGTGCCTTCTCTGGGTTCTTCCCTTGGGTCACTATGGCTTCACTTAAGGTGCTCTGGATCTCGAGTCTGTATTATCTCAGACCCCACTACTCCTTTACTGGGTTGTATCACAGAGTCTCCGACCCAGGGAGTCGATAGAGGCTGCTTTAAACTATGGGGGGTGCCAGGTTGCACGTTCTCCTATGGTGTGATATCTCTGCCACCACCACTCCCTCACTGGGTCAAGTCCCAGGAGGCCCAATACTGCGATTTCTCATCTGTGGCCCGCAATTTGACTCACTGTTCTTGAGTACGCAGATGTAGCTGTAGTGGACTCGGTGAATTCACTGCTGCTGCCGCCGCCAGTGGCAATATGGCGCCTCTGCCACGCCCTCAGCCATGAGGCTGGCGTATTTTTTCTTCTCTGGTTTTGATTTCCACTCTGAATCCCTGCAGCGTGTGCTGAGCTCAGCCACTGGGAGCTTTAAATGCTGTCTGCGCCGAAAGATCCCGCCTGGCTGTTCCGCAGCGGCTCACCTGCCTTGCTGTAGCCATCCGTTGAGTTCGCCGCTGCCGCCGGCAGTATGGCGCTGCTGCCGCGTCCTCTGGCGCGTGTGTCTCCTCTGTGGCCCTGAGCTCTGTTCTCAGTCCGCTTTCTCTCTGGAGCCTGGTGGTTTTTTTTGTTTTTCTGGTGATGGTGTTTTCTGGCTATGAAAGGCGCTCTTTTTGTGGTAATGGAGATTGGTTGTTAGCGGGACTCTTAAGCCCCGCTTTTCTCGGTCGCCATCTTCCCGGAAGTCAATAAACTTCTTATAATCCCCCATTTATGCTTTCCCTATGAGTCTCCTCCACTCAGAGAAGGACCGAGAAGAAATTATTACCTGGAAATAGTTCCAGCTAAGAGGAAGGAGAGGAAGTAAAGTGTGTGTGTGCAGATTCCAAGACCTGGCCCTGCTTTATCCACTTGTTCATTTACAAATATTTTTATTGAGCATTTACCAAATGCTGGGAACTATAGTAGCCACCTGGGATGAAAGGAACAAAGATTCTTGCTTCATTTGAATTTGTAGTCTAGCAGGGACACACACACACACACACACACACACACACACACACACACACAACTAATGATTAGAAAGTGATACATGATATATATAGAGAGAAGCAGGTGGGCTGGATTGGAGCAGTCCTGAAGCATCTAAGGGAAAAAGCTAAGCAGGCCCATTTAAATAAAAAAAAAATACACACACACACACACACACACACACACAACTAATGATTAGAAAGTGATACGTGATATATATAGAGAGAAGCAGGTGGGCTGGATTGGAACAGTCCTGAAGCATCTAAGGGAAAAAGCTAGACAGGCCCATTTAAATTAAAAAAATATATATATATACACACACACACACACACACACACACACATACACACACGCACGCGCGCACATGTGTGTGTGTGTGTGTGTGTGTGTGTGTGTGTGTGTGTTACTGGGGGTAGAACCCAGGGGCTTTTCTACCCTCTGGGTTATACTCCCAGGCCATTTTATACTTCGTTTGGAAATAGGGTCTCACTAAGTAGCTGAGGCTGGCTTCGAACCTGTGCGATCCTCCTGTTTCAGCCTCCCAAGTGCAGGGATTACAAACGTGTGCCACCAAGCCCTGCTAAGTGATATATGTTATAAAAAGAGAGCACAGTGGGTGAGGGGCTTGGGAGTGCTAAGTAACTGACATGTGTTGCAGTGGCCCACAGGTGGTCACAGCAGACTTCATCAAGAACACAAGATCTGATCACAGCCTTGGCAGAGAAAGAGATGGGCCATGCAATTATCTGGGAAAGAGCTTCCAGGCCAAGAGAACTGCCAGTAACACACCACGAGGAACAGTGGGGAGGCCAGTGGAGGAGGGAGAGAACTGCAGGTAAAATCCTGGGCAGACGGAGACAGGAAGGGCTGGCCATGTTGGACTCACAGGCCACTTGAAGGGCTTTGCCTTCATTGTGAAGGCAGTGGTGACCCATTGGAGGATTTTGAACAGAGCAGAACACACAATCCAACTTGGAAAGTGATACCCTGGCCTCTGTGTTGAGAATAGTCTGTAGAGGACAAGAATGGAAACAAAAGGACCAGTTAGACTATTGGGATAATTTAGATGAACGCTGAGAGTCAGCAAGGACTCTGATGTTGCTAAAGATGGAAATGAAGACATGCCCAGGTCTGCATATATTTGTGAGGTCAGGCTGCCAAACTTCTTTGCAGACTAGAAGTTGGGTTTGAGGAATGAGTTCAAGGCAACTCCAATTTTCGGCCCAGGTGACTATAAAGAAGATGCTGCTGTCCACATGGAGAGGGTCTAGGATGCCATCAGTGAAAACGGTTGTGGGTGCAGCAGGTCTGTGGGAGGACAGGTGTACTGACACCCACGTGGGGATGTGAATAAAGCAGCTTGAGAAACGAGTCTAAAGTGCAGGAGAATGTTCTGAGCTGGAGATATAAATTTGGGAGCCATTGGCATGAAGGTGATACCTAAAGCCGTGAACTCATGAAAGGAAAGAGTATAGACAAGGGAGAAAAAGCAAGGGCCAGGAACTGAGCTCTAAGGTACGGTGACACAGATGTCAGAACAAAGAGAAAGAACCAGTGCAAAAATTGTAAAGTAGCAACCAGTGGAACTGGAAGAAAACCCAGAGAGCACTTTGGGAAACACCTTAATATTTCCATAAGAGGGACATGAGCCTTCCTTGTTCTCTGCTCTCTCCTCCCTCGCTAGAATGCAGACATAATAGTGGGAACCAGAGCCCAACATTTTAAAGCATAACATTTAAAGAAGCTGCATCACCAACACTGGGGCAGGCAAATCATTTCTGGACTGCTATCAGCCTGTTACTTAAGAAAGAAACAGACCTCTAGCTTGTTAGGCCACTGCTACTTTGATCTTTGTTATAGCAGTGGACCTTGACTGTTAACTAAGACACACAGATTGTCTGCACTTCTTCACCTTGGTTTCAATCTAGTGATATATTATCTACGTCTCGTGGTTCTTATTCTCACTTGGGCTTTATTTTTATCTTTCTAAACTGGGCAAGTTCTTATGAAGCACAGAGCTAGAGTTTAGATACGAAAGCACATCACCATGTCACATTGATTTCCATGATAATGGCTATAGACTGAAGCCGCAAACAGGCTGTTCTTGATCTTGAGGTAAGAGAGATCCTCTTCCAAAGTTGCACGTTTGTAGAGAAAACAGCAACCCACAGAGCAGAGTCGCCATTGTGAAGAGTGTTTTGTTTTCATTAGAGGATACCATGTATGTGCTTTAGTAGGAAGAAGTAAATTTATTTGTCCCAAATATATGAAAATGGAGGTGAAGGGAAATTGAGTTAATTGGTACCATATATCTGATTTGGTCTACAGTAGTCCCCCTTACCCACATTGGTTATATTTGTGTGTAATGTACCAGTATTGAGAAGAGGTTTCAAAATGTATTAATATGCCAGTATTGGGAAAAATTTCCAATTTTAAAGATATATCTTTGGTAGTAAAGAAAGCCAGGAGCCTCAGGAAAAAGGGCCTTTTTACATTTCTAAAGAGAAGTAAAGAAAGCCAGGACCACCAGGGAAAAGGGCCTTTTTTACATTTCTAAAGAGAGATGGGAGGAAATCCCAGACTCCAGAGAAGCAACTTAACACATCTTGGAGCGTAGCAAAAGGTGTGGGGGTCTGTGCTGAGACAGAGCTGCCCCCCCATTCCCCCCCTCCTCAGAGGGGGCGAGTCTGGCTGGGATGAAGACAGAGCAGATACCTGGGCTAGAGATAGGGCAGCATGTCTACATATCAAAGGACCTGCCCGCAGACTTGGTCAGGATAAGAACACTCAGCATGAAGGGATTTTTGGTGATTTCACTCGAAACACCCCCCTGTGCCATTTCTGAATGGCATGGAGCTTTAACTGTCTTCTGTATTTCTATCTTTTTAATAAACTTCTTTAAATTTTCAGCAAGTGTCTGAGCTATGTATACTTATCCTTAGCTCAGGACACGAACCCACGGTTTTTCTATTTCTGTGGTTGTGTTGGGGGAATTATTTCTCCCCTCACACACTGCAACATATTTCACTGTAATGTGTGTGTGTGCATGTGTGTGTGTGTGTATGGTACTGGGGATGGAACCCAGGCACATTCTACCTCCAAGCTACACCCCCAGCCCTACTTTTTATTCTTTATTTTGAAACAGGGTTTCACTGAGTTGCAAAGGTCCTCACTAAGTAGCTGAGGCTGTCTGCAAACTGTGATCCTCCTGTCTCAGCCTCCCAAATGTACCAGTATTGGGAAATGACTTTAACATGTATGAATGTACCAGCATTGGGAAATGGATCCAAAATGTTAAAATAACGTCGGTATTAGAAAGCCAGGAGTTTCAGAGAAAAGGCTGCAGAGTTCCAGGCAGCCGCAGGGTGACTAGCAAGAGAATAGAGGAAGCCCAGAAGCTAGGGTCTTTCACATTTCTAAGAGAGGCACACTTCCTCAAGGGTGTGGGGGAATGCCACGAGCCTCCAAGAGACCCCAGATCAGTGGAGTCTGTGCTGGAGACAGAGCAGGTCTACAGGAAGGAATCCCCACATCAAAAGACCTGTCCCAGAGAAGGGTGGATCTAGTCGGGTCAGAAGATTGGTTATAAAGATACTCTGCATCAGAAACTTTTGGTGACTTCTTTTCAAGTTACCCATCTAGTATAGAGCTTTATTAAATCTATCCTATCTTTCTGTCTTTGTAATAATAAAAATTGCTTAAGCTTACAGCAAAAGAGTTTGTGTTGCGGGGAGGAAGTGTGCGTGGTGTGTGTGTGGAGAAGTAATTCCCCCCACCACCACCACACAAACAGACAAACAGAAAAACCGTGGATTCTTGTCCTAAGCTAAGAATAAGTATTCATCGCTTGGACAGCTGCTGAAGATTTAAAGGAGTTTATTAGAAAGATAGAAATACAGAAAATAGAAATACAGCCCCATGCCCAGATGGCATGAGGGGATGACTTGAATGAGTACACCCAAGGGCTGACACGTGGACTTGGCCTTTTATATCCATGACCTCCATCTTGTTTGCGTGACTCTGATGTAGTGAACGTCCCTGTAAGTACCTCCCCTAGCAAGGTGTGGTGAGGTGTCTCCTTTCATGGAGGGCAAGGTCAAACCCTGCCCCATCCCTGTCTAGATCATTATGTAGATCTGTCTTTAGAAAGAGGAAGCCCTAGCTCTCCTCTATTGACTTGTTAATTACTTTGAGCTAGGTTGCTTTACATTGGAATAGCTGCCTGTTTTTAGGCAGAAACCAAGTCCTTTCTTTATCCATGTCTGCCTCCATTTTAACACAACTATTTTGAAATATACCGATTATTTTCTTTTGAAATATATTAATAATCAGAGCTTTCCCAAATCTTCCTAGGTCATTCCCAATACTGGCACAGTTTGGGCTAGTGTTTTCTACACATAGCTCAGAAGAAGAACCCGCTGCTATACCTTTCTCACTGTTATAGTTCTGGGGGCCCCCAGAACACCAAATGCTAGGATTACAAGTGTGTGCCATCTTGCTTGGCTCCACACTGGTCATATTCTAAGACACTAGGGGATACCTGAAGCCGTGGATAAGATAGTAGTGAACTGATAAGTAAAATAAAAAATTAAATGCGAGTAAAATAAAAATAATGTGCATACGGCGGAGTGTGAAAAACACGAGAGAGGTCCGGTACATGTGGCATGTAAAGTTTTAATGGCACGGCTCTCCCGGGGATCAGGGCGAGGCACCGTGGGGCCCGCGCGCCTGTCCGAAGCTAGAGGACGCGGGCTCTCCTTTTAAAGGCATGCATCTCGCGAGATGAGGGTTTACTCACGGGAACGCCCAATTCTCGCGGGGGTTTCAGCCCCTCCCTTGCCCTGCAGAGGTCATGTGACACAAAGTCACATGAGTGCAGGACCCAACTTAACATTCCGGCCTTTTGATGGTAGGGATAATGGATGACGTTGGACCCTCTAGCTTCTTCCTGCTGTCAAGGGGTGTCGTCAGGGGCCCCAGGCCGGGAGGAGTCGGGAGTCCAGTCCCCCAGAAGGGGGTGCAGGTGGGTGCATAGCTGCAGTGTGAATTGGAGGTTACCCTGGACAGCTTAGTGATGTGCGCTTGAGGAGGCTTGAACAGGCAAGGGCTATTAAAGAAAAAAAACAAATCATGAGATTGAGCAGGCGACCAAAAAGGAGACTGGCTTACTCAGTACCTGGAGAGCTACCCTGAGCTGGCAAAGAGGATGGAGGTTGAGGGATCCAGGAGCCGTCAGTCTTCAGCCAGGCTGAGTAGAGCCAGCGGCAGGGCCTGGTCTGGAAAGGTGCTCCCCCTGTGTTGAGGCACCTGGGGCTCAACCTTTTCCTAGGGCACTGTTCCAGTGGCCCTCCTGGCCACACGCCGGGCACAGTCTGATTGGTGGGCGTGGCTTCGCCCCACTTCAGGCAGGCTCCTGGAGGTAGTTGTTGAGGTAGTTGTTGTTGCAGTCCTCCACACCTAGGTGGCGCTCCAGAGGGCTGAGCCGCCACCGCCAGCTGAAGGGCAGCTACCAGGGATCTGCTTTTTGGCAAAGTCGGAGTGTACGCTCCATTTCCGCCTGTTTCTCTCTGGAATTAAAACTTAGATGCTATGTTAAGGTTCTGTCAGCTGTGACGGACCTATACTCACAAAGAGCGCGTCCCGGGGCTGGTGTCCGGCATGAATGGCAATGCAGATTCCCCACAGGCAGAGGGTGTCGCCCCAGCCCCGGCGTTTCCCACAGCATCTAGGGCGCGCCCACGCGGGCCACCCAGCGAAATTGCAGTCTGGCGTGGGCCAAGATGGCGACTGACATCACCAGGCAGCGACTACGCGCCATCACAAAATGGCAGCTGGCGGGAAAATAAATGGCAGCTGATAGGGGAGAGCATTTGGAGGGATACCAGACCGCTTATAAAAGTTCTTAACTATTCCTCGGCCACCGCAACCTATTTCCCAACTCGTATCAAGGCAGACAGGCTCTCAGGGCATCTGCTAGTATAAAGGTTCGACTTCCCATAATTGGTTCGCGGGCGGAAACGAAGAACAGGAAATGGGCGTCCCCGATTTCCCTGCTCAATCGTTCGGAAACAGAGGTTAAGAGATAGGGAAGAACGTCTTCATTCCTTCTCAAAACCGGAGGATGACCTGGTCATCCGCAGGGTGGTCCCAGTGGACCGGGGGACAATGGGTCACCAAGCGCTTGGATTTTTGGGTCCCAGTGGACCGGAAGACCCAAGTCCGGAACCCGCTAACCAAGGGAAGGAGGCAGTTTACCAGAGTGAAGTGTTGCCAGCCAGTGCTGGCTGCGACAGAAGCGCTGAGAAGCTGCTGGGAGCGTGGTGGAGCTGGGGCGCGTGGATGCCGGTGGCTGGTGTGGACAGCACTGGCGGCTGGCGCAGGCAGGATCAGTGGGGGTGCGCAGGCGGCATGGCTTGCCGGGCCCGCGGCGTGGAGACAAAATGGCTTCCAGGCACGCGCCAGACGCTGAGGCTGGGCCCCGAGGAGCACCGCCAGTGAGCCTGGCTCGGGGCGGGTGGGGCAAACCGGCCAGAGGTCCCGGCGGTGACCGGAGAACCAAGCTGGAACGGTGCTTTAGGAGGTCCAAGCGGCAGGCAGAGGTCCTGGCCCGCGCAGTCGGTTGGCAAGCAGAGCAAGTGCCAAGCTGCCTGGCTCGGGCCAGAAAGATGGCCGCCAACTCCTAGGATTGGCTAGGAGTGGAAAGTGGGAGGGATTAAAGATTGTGAGGCCTCCAGTGAGGCCATGAGGTGGGAGGGGTTAAGGATGGCGAGGCCTCCAGTGAGGCCATGAGGTGGGAGGGGTTAAAGATGGCGAGGCCTCCAGTGAGGCCATGAGGTGGGAGGGGTTAAGGATGGCGAGGCCTCCAGTGAGGCCATGAGGTGGGAGGGGTTAAAGATGGTGGGGCCAAGATGGCGGCCCCCCAGTGATTCCACGTGTCTAAGATGGCGGGCCAAAGCTGGCGACCCCCCCCCCCCCAGTAATTCCATGTGGCTGCTTACCGGAATGGCCAGGCCCAGGCAGCAGGGGTGGGCAGGCACAGGGTGAAGGGCGCCAGGGCGCGAGTCCGAGTGGAGGAACCAGCTGGAGCGCGGGCTGGACTTGGCGGGCTGGGGGCTGTTTAGCAGAGTGGCGGCCACCTAGATGGAGGAGGCAGGCGGCCCCGGCAGGCGGGTCTAAGCAATGCCAGGCGCGGAGAAGACATAGGCGCGCGGTGTGGCGCAGTACGCGGGCGGCGCGGTCCCATTCCAGCGGCGGGCAGCGTGGGCAGGCGGGAACGGCGGCTTTAGGAGGTCCAAGCGGCAGGCAGGAGCAGAGCAGGTGCCAGCATTACCCAAGGAGCCTGGCTCCGGGCGGGTGGAACTGGCAGCCTGGCGGCCGGCGGAGCCTGCACGCCCCGGCAGTGGTGGCTGTGGCCGCAGTGGCAGTGGAAGATTGCCATCGGCGCTCCAGAAGAGAGCACGTGGGCAGGAAAAGATGGCCACTGGCTCTCAGCAGAGCGCAGGGCTGGAATGATGGCCACCGTCTCTCAGCAGAGCTCGGGGTCGAAAAGATGGCCGCGAGCTCTCAGCAGAGCTCGTGGCTGGAAAGATGGCCGCGAGCTCTCAGCAGAGCCCGGGGCGGGAAGAAGGCCGCCGGCTCTCCCGGAGAGCGCAGGGCTGGAAAGACGGCCGTGAGCTCTCAGCAGAGCGCGGGGCCGAAAAGATGGCCGCGAGCTCTCAGCAGAGCTCGTGGCTGGAAAGATGGCCGCGGACTCTCAGCAGAGCCCGGGGCGGGAAGAAGGCCGCCAGCTCTCCCGGAGAGCGCGGGGCTGGGGAAGAAGGCTTACGGTCCGGGCAGGCACGAGGCGGCAGCGGCGGCAGTGGTGGGAGCAACGCCTGCAAGCGGAGCGCTGGTGTGGGACCTCACAGTCGAGCTGCTGGTGGGTCGGAGAGTCCGGGGCTCAAAAAGAGAGTAAAAATAAAAAGAGAAAACAGAGAAAAAAAAAAAAGGAAAAAAAATGGGGAGGGACCCAAGAGTTCTCCCGGTTCGGCACCAAATGATAAGTAAAATAAAAAATTAAATGCGAGTAAAATAAAAATAATGTGCATACGGCGGAGTGTGAAAAACACGAGAGAGGTCCGGTACATGTGGCATGTAAAGTTTTAATGGCACGGCTCTCCCGGGGATCAGGGCGAGGCACCGTGGGGCCCGCGCGCCTGTCCGAAGCTAGAGGACGCGGGCTCTCCTTTTAAAGGCATGCATCTCGTGAGATGAGGGTTTACTCGCGGGAACGCCCAATTCTCGCGGGGGTTTCAGCCCCTCCCTTGCCCTGCAGAGGTCATGTGACACAAAGTCACATGAGTGCAGGACCCAACTTAACATGAACCCTATGTCTACTCTCTTCTTTTCCTATCCATACATACCTGTGATAAAATTTAGTTTGTAAATCAGGCACAGTATGATATTAACAACAGTAAGTAATAAAATAAAACAATTATATCAATATTCCATAATAAAAGTTATTTAAAGCATATGAATAATTTATTTCTGGAATTTCCCATTTATTATTCTTCAGATCTTGGGTCATTGAAACCACAGAAAGTGAAATCATGGATAAAGGGGTGACAACAACTTTGGTATGTTAGGATCACTTAACGGATCCAGTTACATAATTTGCAGAGCCCTGTGCAGGGTGAAAATGTGAGTTCCCAGATGAAAGAGCCCAAGGATAGAGACACATCAGGAAGGAAGCCTTTCATTGACATCCCCACGAGAACACCAACTGCTCTTCGTATTTTTGTCTCTAAGTCAGGAATGCTTTCAGCTGCAAGCAGCAGCATATTTAACAGTGGCATTCACAAATAGCAGTTTGTTTTTCTCCTACAACAGCAAGTCCAAGGATGAGCCCTTCCAGGCATTAGTTTAGTGGCTCAGGGCTGGATGTGCTGCCCCAGGTCTTGTTTGGCCCCTCATGCTACCTGGTCATCTGAGGGTACAGGAATGGCAGCCACATGCAGGGCAGCAGGAAGGGGCGGGCACGGTGCCAGCTTATCTATCTTTGGTGGGAAGAATCCAAACTCTTTATAAGCCCTCCCTGAAAGGTTGGAGCCGCTGCCCTGCAGGGGGCGGGGCCGGAAGCTAGGAGGCGGAGCCCTGTGATTCCCAGAGGGGACCACGCCTCTCGATCAGAGAGAAGCTCGATGGGAGACAGAGGGAGGGGCTCTCCCCCACTAGCTCCCGTGGTCCCGCAAGGGCTGGCGGTCGACTTCCCACGAATAAAGGCATCCATATCACCTATAATGGATTTTCGCGTGTATCTGTGCACCGATGGGACCCGCCGCATCTTTATTTATTAATCACTCCCTAGCTGACTTCCCCCTATTTCTCAGTGACTAGAACTGGGTCTCACGGTTATGTCTTGGGGTATTGGATGGGGAGTGTTTCCACTTCTGTAACATAGGCAGGCCAGGGGAGAGGAAACGAGAGTGTATGCAACATTAACTTACCATTGCTGTCCAGCACCACCTGCCTCATTAGACTTAGTGTTTTTTTAAGTGAGATTAGTCAGTCACAAAAAATAAGAAAGCAGATGCTTTCCCTAGTATGTGAGAGTTAGGGAAATGGGTCATAGGAGGAACTCTAGATGAAAAAGGAAATCCTATAGAGGAGCAAATAAGGCAACCTAAAGGAGGAGAAAGGAGGGGGGAAGAGGAAAATCTCTAAAACACACAATGTACTTAAACATATCGAAGTCAACCACTAAGCCAAGCAAGGGAAGAAGGGACGGAGAGGGAATTGGGTGGGAATTGGGTAGGGGTTAAATCAGTGATGTGTACATGTATATACACACAAGTTTTTTGCCCCAATATGATGTATGAATATAATACACCAATAAAAAATAAAAAATAGCTATAAAATAAGTTATCTTAGATACAGAAAGCCAGGGAAATTAAATAATACTTCCAAATTATGCAAATAAATACCTTTAAATAAAAAAAGACTTAGTGCTTTTTGAGAGTGTGAAATGTGTGTATTTATACATAAATGTATATATGTATAAATAATTTTATATTCTCTATCTCTAGTCCCAGGAACAGTTTAGATGATGGTTTATGGAATGTAAAATATTGATGTTATGGATTAAGGTTTGTGCTCCTCACCACACAATGGCTGATATTTGGAGACTGGAGTTGGTGGGAAGGAAATCAGGTTTTATTACAAGGAGTTGCTGAACCACACAGCTGGACCCCGAGTGCACCAGATACACCTGCTGGGAAGTGAGCCTGGGAGCTCACTCTAGGGAGACGGGGTGTCCCCTAAATTAGGAGCACCGTGCAAGGGGTGTGGGGAAGCCACCAAGCCTGAGACGTGTCCCATTTCCTGATGAGGAATTTGTTGGTCATGTGACAAATCAGAAGGCAGCTGGAAAGCAACCAGAGTGGCAGTTTTAATTTTATTTTTATTTTTCGCAGTACTCGGGATGGAACCCAGGGGCATTCTACTTCTGAGCTACAGCCCCTGCCCTATTTTTTATTCTTTATTTTGAAACAGGGTCTCACTGAGTTGCAAAGGGCCTCACTAAGTAGCTGAGGCTGGCTGTGAACCTGTATCCTCCTGTCTTAGCTTCCCAAATGCTGAGATTACAAGTGTGCCTGGCTGAGGGGCAGCTTTAAAAAAAAAAAAAAGTTAAAATTACTTTAAAATGTGCCATTTCATACATCAGAAGAGTAATTATAATGTATATGCTATTTATAAAGCATCCTAATAAATCAAATGCCTGGGAACCCCCTACTTAAATGCAGACCATAAATTATTAATACCATGGAAGTTACTGATGTACTTCTTTCTCATCCTATTTCTGATATTTATTAAAGGCTGTTTCTACTGAATGTGGTTTTCTATAATATTCTTCCTTTAATTCTGTATTTCTAAGATCTGTCCATGTTACTCCATGCATGTTTAGCTGGACCACTTTCACAAGTGTGTAATATTTCATTCTGAGTCTCTAACAGTATATGACTCCATCACAACTTATTTAGCCATTTTTCTGTCGATGGACATTTAAATTGCTTCAAATTTTAATTATAAACAATGACATTGTAAAGAAAAAAACTTATATATGTCTCCTAATTCACAAGTTCAAAAACATTTGTAGAAAGAAAAGTAGGAAGCCGGACATGGTGCCTCACCTGTAATCTCAGCACTTGGGAGGCTGAGACAGGAGGATTGCAGGTGCCAGGATAGTCTTAGCAATCTAGTGACACCTTCAGCAACTTACAGAGACCTTGTTTCAAAATAAAAAATAAAAAAGGGATGGGAGCATAACTCAGAGGTAGGATACCCCTGGATTCGCTCACCAGTATCACAAAAAGAAAGAAAAGTAGTAGACTTTATGGGATAAAAGTCCCTAACCTAAGAGTTCTCATTTTACTACATTCATGTCATTCCTTGATTTTGCTAGGCATTAACTAATTAACTTTGCCAATCTAGCTGGTGTGAAATAATATCCTATTGTGATTAGTTGTTAGAGAGGTTGTGCATCTTCACATAGATTTATTCATAATTCCTACTTCTTCTTTTGTGAAATATCTGCTAATGCCTTTTACCCACGTATTGGATTTACTGATGGTTAATTTTATGTGCTCACTTGACTGGGCTACGGGATGCCCAGATAGCCGGTGAAACATTATTTCTGAGTGTGACTATGATGGTGTTTTTTGGAAAGGTTAGTATTTGAATCAGTGAACGGAGGAAAGAAGATCTGTCCTCATCACAAGGGTGGGCATCACCCAGTCCAGAGAAGATGAACAGAACAATTCTCTCTTGTGCTGGAATATGCATTGTCTTCTCACTCCAGTGCTCCCGGTCTTAAACCTTCAGATTCAGACTAAAATGTAGCTCGTTGGCTCCCCTTCAGGCCTGAACTGGGACTGCACCACTGGCTCTTCCGGGTTCTCCAGCTTGCAGAGCCGATTTTGGGACTTCTTGGTTTCTATAGTTTCATGAACCAGTCCGTCAAAATAAACCTCCTTCTATGTATACATATATCTATCCTAGCTACATATATATTCCTATTGAGAACCCCAAATAATACAAGTAATTTATCTAGGTTTATAGTTTTGCTTTTTTTATATTGGGGTTTTAACCTCCAAGCTCTATCCCCAGCCATTTTAATTTTTTATTTTGAAACAGGGCCTTGCTAAGTTGCTGAGGCTGGCCTCAAACCTGCCATCCTCTTGTCTCAGTCTCCCAAGTACTAAGATTACAGGTGTATGCCACCATACCCAGCCTTTATAGTTCTTTAAATATGCTGGATGCTCTAATTTGTCCAATTTAATAGGTTGTAATATCTTCTTCCAGTTTGTGGCTTTCCCCCCTTTTTTGATGAGTTTTTATTTTAATAATGGTCTGATACATTACATATACTTTTACTGTTATATAATCTTTTGTGCACTAAGAAATTCTTTCCTCCTCCTCCTCTTCCTTCTCCTCCTCCTCCTCCTCCTCCTCCTCCTCCTCCTCCTCCTCCTCCTTTCCTTCCTTTTCCTGCTCCTCCTCTTCCTCTTCCTCTTCTGGGGCATTCTACTTCCTCTAAGCTATACCCCCTGCCCTTTTTATTTCTGAAACAGGGTCTCACTTAGTTGCTGAGGCTATCTTTGAACCTGCAATCCTCCGATCTCAGGAGAGCTATTTCAAAATTAAAAATAATAAGATGAAATAGGGCTAGGAGTGTAGCTTCTTTCCTCCGTTCACTGATTCAAATACTAACCTTTCCAAATGCTCCTGGGTTCGATCTCCAGTAATAAGAAAGGAAAGAAGGAAATAAAGAAAGGAAGAAAGAAACTAATTTACATGGTAAAAGATATGCCTGGGGAGAACACAATTTAGGCACAATGTTTTCTTTGGGAACTGGTGACTGAGCCAGGGACATTCTAACTCTGAGCTATACTTTCAGCCCTCTTTAAAAAAATTATTTATTTTGAACTAGGTTCTCACTAAGTTGCTGAGGCTAGCCTGCAATCTGTCATCCTGTCTCAGCCCTCAAGTACTGGGATTACACCACACCCTGCTTATGTGCACTTTGACCACGTGTGAACTGGCGCAGGTACTGTGAGAGAGTGCTGTGTGGCTAATGAATATGTTGGTCTTTGGTTAAACATGTAGACGTGCTCTTCATTCCTGAGCTCCTTGCTACTCTGCCTATGGTAGAGTCACCTTGCTATGTGAATCAATGCAATACATAATTTGGACTAAGCCTGCCTTTATTAGCTGTGTTTGATTTCTACATTGTGTGAGCTAAGGGACCCTCCCACCCCGAGCTGGTGATAGACCTTTAGAACAAATGACCCCATTTTCCTTTGGTCTGCTGGGCTTTGTGCAAGAGCTTAGTCCAAACCAATGGCCTCCGGTGAATTTTATTTAATAAATCAAGGAATGGGCCAATGAAAGACAGGAAAGAAGCCTGGCATGGTGGCGCACACCTGTGATCCCAGTTACTCAGGAGTCTGAGGCAGGAGGATTGAAAGTTGGAGGCCAGCCTGGACAACTTAGTGAGACATGGCTAAAACACTAAAGCCAATAGAAAGGGGAGGTGGGAGAGAGGAGGCAGGGGGTGTAGCTTCATGGTGGAGCACTTGTGTAGCATGTGTGAGGCTCTGGATTTGTTCCTCAGTGTGGAGGAGGAGGAAAAAGAAGAGGAGGAGGAGGAGGGGGGGAGGGGGGAGGAAGAAAGGGTAGACATTAGGTACCTGGCATTTTACCACCAGGAAGAGGTCAGAAACCATCATTCTGCCACCTGCAGTGTAGATAAGTGTATTCCAGAGCCACCTTGGCTGTGAAGACAGAGCCGCACCTTAGGGACGGTGGAGCAGGCAGCGGGAAGAGGGTCCATGGAGGCGTTAGAGACGTGCCACTCAGGTCCTGGATGGCGACCTCCACGCTTCCCTAATGGGAAGTGTAAATCCTGGTACATTTCAGTTATTATTGATTGGAACTCGCCGTCACATGTCGCCAAACCAAAGCTCAGAGACGCAAAGTGTCTCACCCATGCCAAGCTACATCTCTTAGACAAGGGATTTGGATCCCGGCCTGTTGAGCCCTAGGGTCTGCACTTCAACACCCAAGTCACAGAACTTGCAGAAACCTCAGAAAAAAGCAAGACAAAAAAACCCAAAGATTTGTCATGACATTAAAGCAGAAAATTGAACTTTGTGTTTTCACGAAAAGCATAAATTACCCAATGTACTTATCTACACTAGTTTTTTTTTTTTTTTTGTAGCACTGAGGATGGAACCCAGGGCCATTCTATCTCCCAGCTATAGCCCCAGCCCTATTTTTTATTCTGTATTTTGAAACAGGGTCTCACTGAGTTGCAAAGGGCCTCACTAAGTAGCTGAGGCTGTCCGCGAACCGCAGTCTTCCTGTCTCAGCCTCCCGAATGCTGGGATTACAAATGTGTGCCACCATGTCCGGCTTACACTATTTCATAGCAAGGTTCTGAAGGAACTCTTGTCCATGCTTTTTTCAACCTTTCCCTTTAAATTAGACTGTTGATTATGTGAGGTTCTGCATAGGTCTGTATTCCAGTGACTTGACTATCAAATATTTTCGGCCTTCCTGTCTTTTCATTATGTTATTATTAGAGCTGAGTCCAGTGTCTACCTTGATGCAGGGTGCGTGTGTGTGTGTGTGTTACTGGGGGATTGAACTCAAGGGCGTTCTACCTCTGGCTCCATCCCCAACACTATTTTATTTTTTACTTTTGAAACAGGGTCTCACTAAGTTGCAGAAGGTCTCCCTAAATTGTTGAGGCTGTATGTGAACCTGAGATCCTCCTGTCTCAGCCTCCCAAGTACTGAGTTTACAGGCGTGTACCACCACACCCCACTCTCTAGGCATGTTTAGTCAACAGAGGGTAGATTTCACCGACACAGATGGAGGGGTTCCCCAGCTTTAACCTACTGGTCAATGGAAAAGAAACAAACAAATACCATCACCGAAGCCAGGGTCTTCCTAATAAATGCCTTTAACATTTTAAGTTTCAGTCTTGCACTAGAGTATTAGTTCTTATGTTAGAGTATTCTAAACTCTACTGAAGCAAGTTAAATTTGCTCTACTAAGCAAGTTGGAATTTGGAACAACGTCTGGGGCTATTAGAACAACTAATCTGTTCTCAGCAGAACAGTGATAGGATGGAAACGTTTCCAGAGGAAGTATAAGGCATGCTAATTCTGGAAGAATTAAATTGTCATGAAAGGACCGGCGCTTGATTTAAAGTTTGATGAGTTCAGTTACTCTGATCATGGAAGTGAAAAGAAACTTAAGGATTATATTAAGCTTTACATTTTTTTTTAACTTTGTATGGGGGAAAAATAACTTTGGTTTGCAATTTGAATTTTATTTTTGCCTTAGTGTATTGAGTCATTTTAGCTATGCATAAACCTAAAGAAATCTATTCTGAGCTTTTTAAAAGAAACTTAATTCCTAACTGTGACCTGTGACTGGAACAATTTTTAGTTCTTAAAAATTTCTTATTTTCATACTCCTTTGAGGTCTTATAGGAGTGGCTGAAATCTCAGCATTTTAAAATGTTGTTTAAAATATTTTAAAATATTGTTTAAAATAATGCAGTTGCAGTGTATATTATAAATACTGGGTAAATTCATTGCCATGCACAAATCTAAGCTCAATGTGCTAAAATAATGTATGTGAAGCTTTGAAATTTATGTTTTAGTAAAGCAGTCCTAGTAGTTGTATTATCACATGCAAATACCGCTGACAAATTTATCTTCTGAGTAGGATAAAAACAGCTACAGTATATTAAGAATCTATTATAAGCAAATGGAGGCTGAAAATTGGTTTAACATAGTTTTTTTTTTTTTTTTGCGGTACTGGGGATGGAACCCAGAGGTATCCTACCTCCAAGATATACTCCAAGCCCTATTTTTTATTCTTTATTTTGAAACAGGGTCTCACTGAGTTGCACAGGGCCTTTCTAACTTGGTGAGGATGTCTGTGAACTGTGATCCTCCTGTTTCAGCCTCCCAAATGCTGAGATTACAGGCTGAACCACCACACCCAGAGATTTTTTTTTAAAACTATTGGTCTTATGTTCTTTTCTTTTTTTTTTCCTTTTTTTTTCAGTATTAGTAATCAAACAAGGGATTCCTGCATGCTAAGCAAGTGCTCTAACTCTGAGCTACATCTCCAGTCCCTTCCATTTTTTATTTGGGAACAGGAATAGTCTCGAACTTGTGGTCCTCCTACCTCAGCCCCTGGAGTAGCTGGGATTACAGGTATGTAATTTCTGGCCATTGATTATATTTCTTATTTTCCATCTTCTTGTGTTTTTGTTTTATGAGGTTTTTAAAATTTTGTGCTATCAAAAACTACCACGAGTTTTCTTTTCTTGTTGATGTGATATTTATCATTATTTTTCTATAACATTAATTACACTTTTTGCTAAAATTATTCTGCTCTGAATTGTTTTTTTCTATGAACCTTCATTTCTTCTTTGTTTTATTCTCTTTGACCTTCAAAGGCCAGGTGATCTTTGACTATCTCACAATATTTATTTATTTTTTTAACTTTTTGTGTTACAGGGGATTGAATCCAGAAGCAATCTATCTCTCAGCTACACCTTCAGCCTTATTTTTCTTTTCTTTTTTTTCTTCTCTTTTTCCTTCTCCTTCTCCTTCTCCTTCTCCTTCTCCTTCTCCTTCTCCTTCTCCTTCTCCTTCTCCTTCTCCTTCTCCTTCTTCTTTGCAGTACTGGGGATGGAACCCATGGCATTCTACCTCTGAGCTATACCCCAGCCCTATTTTTTATTCTTTATTTTGAAACAGGGTTTCACTGAGTTGCAAAGGGCCTCACTAAGTAGCTGAGGCTGGCTGTGAACCACAAACCTCCTGTCTCAGCCTCCCAAATGCTGGTATTACAAGCATATGCCACCAACACCTGGCTTTTTTTAAATTTTCAAACAGGGTCTCACTAAGTTGCTGAGGACCTCATTAAATTGCTAAGGCTGGCCTTGAACCTGTGATTCTCCTGTCTCAGCCTCCCAAGTACCAATATTGGGATTATAAGTATGTGCCACCATGCTTGGCTTTGTCTCAAGTATTATATATATATATATATATATATATATATATTTTTTTTTTTTTTTTTTTTTTTTTTTTGGTGGTACTAGGGATGGAACCCAGGGGCTTTCTACCTCCAGACTACAATCCCAGACCTATTTTATATTTCAACTAGAAACAGGGTCTCACTAAGTTGCTAAGAGCCTCACTAAGTTGCTGAGGCTGGCTTTGAACATGCGCAATCCTCCTGTCTCAGCCTCCCAAGTACTGGGATTAAAGTACACACCACCACACCCAGCTTTGTCTCATAGTATTTAAAGGTGAACCATTAATGCCCAAGGATTAGTGGGACCTTTTTGTGTCAGGGGAAGAGCCTGGCAAACAGTAGTTTCCATCTTAACATGATTTGATAGAACCCAGGGCATCAGGGCATCCCTAGTTTCTTGTTTTTTCTTTTCCTCCTAAAGGATCCTTTTTTATGGGGAGGGGCTTGTCCTTTAATGGCCCGACTTCTAATTTTTTGGGAGCAGGTCAGTGTATAACTTTATTCTTGATTTTCCTATTTTTGATTCAGTGCTTCCTCCTCCCTCAGCAGAGCCCAGGGACTCCAAATCTATGAGATCTACAATTTTACCGTTTTAGAAAGAAAGAAAATATACTCTTTTGATAGGCTGAGGAAGATTCATATGCCTGGGGGAAGGTGGATAAAATATTTGTAAAAGTCTGTTGAGATAGTATCTTGTGTTTCTGAATATATTTTCTCCATTTCTGTGTAATTTGGTCTTATGATACCTCTGCCAGTTAAGAATTAAGAGGTTGGTTCTCAATGTAACTGTATCACAGACTGAATAATTTATTACCCCTCAGACCACTGGAGTGGAATTTCCCTATGCGCGCTCAACCATTTGTTCAACGAATATATGCTGAGTGTCTGCTTTGTGTGAAGGACTGTTCTGGGTTCTGGAGAAGCAGCAGTGAACAAGACAGGGAAGTGTCCTGAGTTTCACATGTTCCTGGATCTATCCAGTTCAATCATTCACTTAATAATACATATGTGGAGGGTCTACTTAGCCAGCTTTCTGTTGCTGTGACAAAATGCCTGAGGGAATCCACTTAAAAGGAGGAAAAACTTGATTTGTCTCATGGTTTTAGTCCATGGTTGGTTGGTTCTATTGCTTGGGGACTGTGGAGAGCTATCACATCATGGCCTTGGGGGGGGGTATTAAAGTTACAAGCTCCCTTGGTCAACATTCTCACTGATATAATGCAAAACAACTGATCACACAACTTAGAAAAAGAAAGATTTACTTGTTCACAGTTTGGGGAGATTTCAGGCTCTGTCCATGTTAGCCAAGGTCTGTGGAGCTCAGAGCATGGAGGCAGAAAGCAGAGAAAGAAAAAGAGCAAGATTCTGTTCTTATATCCTGGAGGCTAGGAGCAGAGAGAGTGCAAGAAAGGGGATTCAAAGACAAAAGCATACTCCTAAGGCTAGATCTCCAGAGACCCATCTTCTCCAGCCACTCCCCACTGGCCTAGGTTACCACCCAGTGAGTCTAGTACAGTAGATTTATCTACTGATGAGATTATAACCCTCACGACTTAACTATATCAACTCTGAACCGTATACATGAGCTTTTCAGGGAACATTCTATATCTAACCACAATAGAATCCATATAGCCTACCATGTGGCAGGAAATGAACTAAGCACCAGGGATCCAAGATAAATAAGGGACATAGTCTCTGCCTCCACTCAGTATATAATGCAACAAAGAAGGAAGATGATATGATTGGTGACACCAGCGATATATGATGTGGAGGGCTGGAGAGGAGAAATTCAAGGTACTCCAAAAGCTCATACTGCAGTGGTGAGGCACATAAGTTCTTCCAGAAGATTTACACTGAAGCTGAGCCCTGAATGATGAGCAGGTCTGACCCAGGGAAACACAGGAAGTGGGTGAAGGACAAAAGAATGTGGCTGAGAGAAGGTCAGTGCGAGTGTATTATAGACATCAAGGGAATGGTAGAGCTGGGCAGGGAGTCAGGGCCCAGTGGCCGATGGCTTTGGGGTCCATGAAGAAGAGCTGAAGGTGTCTTGAACTAGATGGTAGCTGAAGCTAAGAAGAGATGTGGAAAATTTCCATGTTAGTTGGAAGGTAGACTTGACAATGGACTAGATTTAAAGAAAGAAGGAAAGAGAAGATTTAAAAATGACTCTTAGATGACTAGCTTAAGCAACAAGGCAGATGTCCAGCTTTTAACTGAGATGAGGACCCAGGAGAGGAAATAATCCATGTGGAGTGAGGGAGGTAGACTGATCTGTTCTCCATCTCTTCAGTGTTGTCATCTCTAGAATGCTATTTAAATAGAACCATGTATTCTGCTGCCTTTTGAAATCACCTTTTTTTCTACTCTGCATATGTGGTTGAGGTCTGCCCAAACTGCTGTTTGTACCAATAGCTTATTTTTTTTTAATTACTGAGTTATATTCCAAGGTGTGTGTATGTATCATAGTGGGATTCTTTTCTTTTTAGCCCTTCACCTATTAAAAGACATTTTGGTTGTTTCCAATTTGGGGCTACTCCCAATAAAACTGCTATGAGCATTTGTGTACAGTTTTGTATGAACATAAGTTTTCATTTCTCTAAGCTAAGTGCCCAGGAGTTGAATTGCTAGGTTGGCTGATAGATATTTATTTAGTTTTTAAGGAAGCTGTTAAATGATTTTCTGGAGAGGCTGTACAACTTTACATTCCCCTATGGTGATTTGTTCAAAGGTGAGGGATATGTCAAGCATATATAAATGTTGTAGGGAAGGAGCCAGTCACTAGGAAGGGACAAGATACCCTGGAGTCAAGTCCCAAAGTGATCAGAAAGGAGCCTGACAAACACAAAGGTACTAAGGGGCTCCGCCGGGGTGGAGGAGCAGCTGGGAACAGGAAGAGGAAGAAGAGGGCAGGGCCAGGCAGGTGGCTCCACAGGTGCTGGAAAGACAAAGACCTGACAGGGCTGTGTCTGTTCTCTAGTAGAAGCTGGTCAGGCAGAGGGGAGTGAGCGCTCTGCCATCCAAGGGCTTGGGGTCAAACAAGGTCAGGAGAGGCATCTTCCATATGGCATGCCCCAGGGGTTCACACAGCAGAGGCTTAGACAACTCCCAAGGTAAAAAGAAATCCATTACGCTTTGTAGTTTGAACAAATGAGCCTACATTTGTGGGTTTTTGTTGTTTTACTCTCCACATTTATTTCTAAACTCCTCCCACTCCCTATTCCCTGAATATGTAGTGTGTGTGTGTGTGTGTGTGTGTGTGTGTGTGTGTGTGTGTGTGTGTGGTGTATACTAAGGATTGAACCTGGGGCATTTTACCTTTGCGCTACACTGCTAGCCCTATTTTATTATTTATTTATTTATTTTCATCTTTACTTATTTTTCTTTTTTATTGGTGCACTGTAGTCATACATCTTAGTGGGATACAAGCTGGTGGAGGCATCCATGCACACATCACTCATTTCGTCCTTCCCCAACTCCCACCCCATCTTTCCTTCTCCCCCCTCAGGTTTGGCTTACGGATTGACTTTGATATGTTTGTGCATGTATATTATGAAGAGTAAAATGCTCTATTTTAGTTTTCATTTTGAAACAGGGTCTCTCTAGGTTGCTGAGAATCTTGCCCTTGGCTGAGGCTGTCCTCCCCTCGTCCTGTCCCAGCCTCCCAAGGACTGGGAGTATAGGCGTGTGCCACCACACCCGGCTCTGAAGAATTTTCTCTTCACATCGGTTTAGAAAGCTCTGCAGTAAAACATTCATGGAATTTCACTTTCACCACTAGAGAAAGGCTAGGATTTTAGCAAAATATTTTAAAGCTTGAAACATATTCCAATGCAATTTAGGATATGTACTTGTTATGCTAAACTGATATTTAAAAATGAATTTAACAGATTTAAAGCCAGCCTCAGCTACATAGTAAGGTTCTCAGCAACGTAGTGAAACCCTGTTTCAAAATAAAATATAAAATAGATCTGGGAGTGTAGCCCAGAGGTAGGAAGCCCCCCCCCAAAAGAAGAATTTGCATGTGTGTGGGGGGCACATGGTGGTGCACATCTGTAATCTCAGTACTTAGGGGCCTGAAACAAGCACCCTCAACCATTTAGCGTGAGTCCCAGCAACTCTGTGAGACCCTGTTTCAAAATAAAAAAATAAAATAGAGCTGGCAGTGTAGCTGAGAGGTAAAATGCTCCTGAGTTCAATCCCTAGAAATACACACACACACACACACACACACACACACACTCACACACACACCACCTTTCTCTCTTCCCTCCCCCACAGATGGTGAATTCATTTTCAGAAGTTACTCCTAGCAGGGAGGAGACGTGGCTCACTGGTGGAGAATTTGTCTAGTGCAGAGCAAGGGTTCTGGTTACATCTGCACTGAATTAAAAACAAAAAACAAGAAACAAAACTCCAGGTAATCCTCACCATTAGACAGGCTTGGGAGCTACTGAAATAATAATTTTTCATGCCTGTCCTTCATCCAGTCTGCTTTCTTTATTCCAGAAAATATTTAAAATGTTGACTTTGTTAATTACAATAGCTTAGAAAACTAAACATTTAAGAAAATCAGTAACAATACCAGAAGTGTTTTAATCTTCATTTTCTTCCTTATAGTTTGTATTTTCTAACTTCTCTTGACATGTATTGTTTTTAAAGATAAAATCTTTAAGCCAGGTGTGGTGGCACATGCTTGTAATCCCAGCATTCAGGAGGCTGAGACTGGAGGATGGGTTGTCGGACAGCCTCAGCTACTCAGTGAGGCCCTCCGCAACTTAGTGAGACCCTGTCTCAAAATAAAGAATAAAAAGGGCAGGGGGGGGGGTGTAGCTCAGAGGCTGAATACCCCTGACTTCCATCACCAGACCCCCCCAAAAAAACTTTATAAAAGAATAAACTGTCTAGGTAAAGATTAGGCTGAGCCCAGTTATTTGTTAGCAGTGCTGTCCTATGTACTAATTTATATTTGATGAATAATCAATTAACCAAATTTTTTAATTTTTAGGACACTCTGCTGGCTCAGAGGGCCAGAAAGGAGAACTTTTATGGCTGAACTCCACTGGCTTCTGGTAAGATGGAAGATCTTGAATGTTCTCAATGGGTTTCTGTTCTCAGCAACACCCTTCTGAGAAACAACTCTCACTATACTTAGGAATATTACATAAATATAAAAATAGCTCTCCCTATTCAACTGGAAATTGAAACTGGAATCTAGCAAATTAGAATCATAAAATGACTGTGAGTTGCAAGAGTCCTTCAAGGTCCCCCTCCAAGCAGCAAGCCGACAGCCCCAGGACTGAGTTTATTGCTGGTGGGCTGCTTCCTCCTAGTGGTCAAAGGTGGTAACACGACTTCAGTTTTCAGAAGTGTTTAACCTCAGAAGCATCGTTTATAAAATTATTTTGTGCCATGGACTGCTTAACTATGATTATTGTAACATATGTGTATATAATACCATCACATAACAACAATTCTAAAAACCATTAGATGGTGGTTTTAAAAATTGAAGCAACACCGGGCGTGGTGGTGCATGCTTG
This sequence comes from Muscardinus avellanarius, assembly GCF_963383645.1. Lineage (NCBI taxonomy): Eukaryota > Metazoa > Chordata > Mammalia > Rodentia > Gliridae > Muscardinus > Muscardinus avellanarius. Next base: position 126,656,987 of record NC_137791.1, read on the forward strand.
TAATCCCAGCATTTGGGAGGCTGAAACAGGAAGATCATGGTTTGTGGCCAGTCTCAGCTACTTTTCTGTGTGTGGTGCTGGGGATGGAACCCAGGGGAATTCTACCTCAGAGATACAACCCCAGCAACTATTTTTATTCTTTATTTTGAAACAGGGTCTCACTGAGTTGTAAAGGGCATCATCACTAAGTAGCTGAGGCTGTCCAAGAACCACGATCCTCTAGTCTCAGCCTCCTGAATGCTAGGATTACAAGCATGCACCACCATGAATGTCTGAGCCTCAGCTGATAAAATAAAAAATAAAATAGGACTGGGGATATGGCTCAGAGGTAGAACATGCCTTGGTCTAATCCTCAGTACCATAGTTAGGTAAAAATGAATCAAGTAAAATAAAGTATGGTTCTTGTGCAGTTTTCAAAGGATTTTCTCATGTACTGTATTATTTTCATTTGATCCCTAATGACTCTGCTAGGTAGATAGGGAAGACATTATCTTCGTGGTCCAAGAAACAGACTCAGAGCAGACGCACAGCAATACAGTCCCAGAAATGGGAAAAAGAACCCTGGCTGCTGTCCTCTATGAAATGCTCAAGACCCAAGTCTAGCCTGGGATTGTGCATTTTTATTTGAGCAATCCTTCCAGGCACGTAGAGCCAATGCACAAGGGATGTTTGTGGTAATATGAAAATAGGCTGTCCAGGGTGGTGGTGCACGCTGGTAATTTCGGTACTTGGGAAGCGGAGACAGGAGAATTAGTGGGGCCCTCTGCAACTTAGTGAGAACTTGTTTCAAAATAAAGAATAAATAATAAGACTGGGAGTGTTGCTCAGAGGTAGAATGCCCCTGGGTTCTATTCCCAGTACTGAAAAAAAAAAAAAAAGAATAGGTTTCATATACCCCTGATTCTCTTGCCCCTTCCTTCCTTCCTTCCTTCCTTCCTTCCTTCCTTCCTTCCTTCCTTCCTTCCTTCCTTCCTTCTTCCTGGATTGAACTCCAAGGCATTTTTCTCTGTGCTACACCCTCAGTCCTATTTTATTTTTAATTTTTAAACAAGGTCTCGCTAGGTTATGGAGGGCCTTGCTAAGTTACTGAGGCTGGCCACAAAGCTGCAATCTTCCTGTCTCAGCCTCCCAGTACTAGAATAACAGGATAATAGATATGTACTATCCTTCCTTCCTCCCTCCCTCCCCCATTTCCTCCTCCTCCTCCTCCTCCTCCTCCTCCTCCTCCTCCTCCTCCTCCTCCTCCTCCTCCTCCTCCTCCTCCTCCTCCTTCTTCTTCTTCTTCTTCTTCTTCTTCTTCTTCTTCTTCTTCTTCTCCTTCTTCTCCTTCTTCTCCTTCTTCTCCTTCTTCTCCTTCTTCTCCTTCTTCTCCTTCTTCTCCTTCTTCTCCTTCTTCTTCTTCTTCTTCTTCTTCTTCTTCTTCTTCTTCTTCTTCTTCTTCTTCTTCTTCTTCTTCTCTCATACTGGAGATTGAAACCAGGACTGTTCTACCTTTGAGTTATATCCCCAGCCCTACCTATTTTATTTGTTATTTTGAAACAGGGTCTTGCTAAGTTACTGAATGCTGGCCTTGAACCTGTGATTTTTCTGTCTCAGCCTCCCAAGTACTAGGATTACAGGTGTGCACCACTTTGCCCAGCGAGTCTTTCTAAATTATGACCCATGCCCAGGAGACCCGATCAGGTGCAGAGAAGTGGCCCTGCTTTCACACTGTGGTCAACTCCAACCTCGTTGCAGTGACTATTTAACCCCATCTCACCTTACAATAATATCCCCTGAGTATCCATCCTTGCAACTGGCTGGAACCTGACTCACCCCTGCATGTGATTACTATTTATGCTTTTGCTCATAACCCCTACTGCCCGAGTGGGGCCGTGTCAGGGCCAGCTTTGTCCAGGCTCCAACCTTGTGTGATCATCAATTGGAACACTCGTGTTTCTGGCTCCAAACAATGTCATATTCATCTCTGTATCTCTAGGACCAAGCACCAGGCCGGAGCTAAAGTAATGCTCCCAAAATAACTGCTGAAAATAAAGTCAAAGTCATTGGATTCATGGGAGGACAGGGCAGGGGGCAACCAAGTAAGTATTTGGAAATGTTTCATTAAGAAACTTTTACTGAAGCATGTGGAGTATAGAGGTAAAGAATCAGGTAAGACAAGATTAACCATGAGCTGACCATGGTTGAAGCTGGGTGATAGGTACCTGAACTGCATGATGGTAACCTTTCTCCTTTTAAAGATATTTGAAAGGTTCTCTAGTTAAAAAAAAAAAGAAAGAAAGAAAAAAGGAAAAAGGAAAAACAAGCCCTTATTTGCTTATCAGAAAGGGGCGTGTGAAGGACTAGCCAGTGTGATGATGACCTAGGCTGTCATTTCCCTGGGGAGAGATTGTTTATTTTGCATTTGGCCACAGTGACCCTTTGTGAGGAACAATGGCGGTGATTCCCACCTCTCCTGGGGAGAAGTCCAGATGAGGATGTCAACTGCGGTGGCTTGTCAGCCCTTTGAGATGGGGTCACAGGATCCTGAGGATAAAACCCTCATTTAGCTGCGAGAGACAACAGTGGAGTACCGAAGCTGTCATTGTTTCCTGTCATCATCTGGCTCCGACTTTGTAAACAGATTCATCTTTAATGATTTGTCTCTTGCACCAGCAAGAGGTTACAGATGCTGATGGCACTGTGTGAAGTGACAGCCTAGAAATTTCCACCGAGGCGGATGTCGTGTCATGGGATTCAAGATGAGTAGAGCCATTAACCCCTAGAAGGAAGAAAACTACATAGAAATAATTAAAAAAACATGGATTTTTTAAATTTGAAGCATGCAGACTAAAAAGTACATGATGGATACTAGTTGGAATGAGGGGCACTGTAATGATGTGAAAAGAAAAGTTAAACAGTTGGGGATATGATGCTGCAGAATGGATGAAAACTTAAAAACTAGGCTAGATGGGAAAAAAAGTAAGGACCACACATTTATGGTTCCACTTCTATGAAGTCCTACAACAGGCAGAATCTCGAGGGACAGGAAGTAGACTAGTGGTTGTGTGGGGTGGACAGCGAGGAGCATGAAGAGTGACCACTATCGGGCATGGGGTTACTTTGTGGGGTACTGAAAATATTCTGCCTTGTGGTGATGTCACGCCCTTCTATAGATTCATTGAAACCCACTGAGTAGAAAATTTGAATGACTGAAGATTATGGCATGGAAATTATATCTCACTAACGTGTTTGAAAGCATTTGCGTATCGGGGAGATGAGGATTCTTTTTCTTTTTTTTTTTTTTTTGGTGGTACTGGGGTTCCTGGAAACCCTTCTACCTCCGGGATACACTCCCAGACCTATTTTATATTTTTATTTGGAAACAGGGTCTCTTAAGCCAGTGAGGCTGGCTTTGAACCAGCGCGATCCTCCTGTCTCTGCCTCCCAAGCGCGGGGATTACAAGCATGCGCCACCATGCCCGGCAAGGATTCTATTCTTTGAATTGCCTTATTATGCTGTGATGCACTTGACCACATCACATTTTCAATAAACAATGTGAAAATCATTTTTACTCAGTAACAATCTGGAAAGGATACATCACAACTGCCCATGACTTAGGTTTCCATTGCTGTAACAAAATGCCTGAGATGAGCACTTTTTAAGGAGGGAAGGCTTATTATGGCTCACAGCTTCAGAGGGTTAAGTTCACTGTCATTTGGCTCCTTTGCATTGGGCCAGGGGCGAGGCAGTGCATCATGGAGGTTGCCTGTGGTGAAACAAAACTATTCACCCCATGGCAGATGGGAAGGAAAGAAAGAGGGAGAAAAAAGGCCTGTGTCCCAATATCCCTTTCTACATATGCCCCTAATGGCCTAACTGCCTCCCACTAAGTCCTGCCTACAAAAAGTTCCAGGATCTCTCTATAGCACCACAGGCTGGGGGTCAAGCCCTCAACACATGGGTCTTTGTGAAACACTAATCCAAACCATAGCTACCAATGCCAATGACTGTTACTAAAACAACAACAAACTGCCTATAACCCCAGAACTGAGAGGCTGAGGCAGGAAGATTGCAGTTTCGAGGTCAGACTCAGCAATTTTAGAGAGACGCTTAGCAATTTAGGAAGATCCTATTTCAAATTTAAAAATAAATAAATTTCAAAACTGAAGACTTTCAAAATTAGGTGCAATCAGGTGTTCACTAAACGTTTGAGAAATACCTAATCTGGGGTCCATTTGGTTTTCTAGCAGGTACCCTGACAACTGTTGGTGCTAACTTCTTTCTTTCCTCTGTTGCTCTGACAAGGGTGAGGCTGACAAATATAATTTTCATGCCATTCAGCCCTCCAGGGTGGGTGAGCTAATCTCCTGTGAGTTAAAAGTCTCTCCAGTCAATCACCATGACAGCCCTGTCATTATTTACTGGTGGTTTCTAAGCAGTTTTGTCTGGTGGCGAATGTTATTGAGTTGCCTTCATTCTTCTGGCTTCTGTAACCACATACCCAACTTCTTGAGCTATCTATAAACAAGCACAGTGATGGTACTTATCTCAGAACACCACCATGATGATTCCAGGGCTGGGATGGGGGATGTACTAGAGGAGCCTAGAATCTTGCTGTGCTATAGGTAAGGAAGAGCTCAAAGAATGGCTTGGGCATGTCAGAAGGAACAGGAGCTGGCTGGAGGGCCTCTCATTGGCTCAAACTGGGGCAATTTGAGTAACAAAATGAGGAATGGACAGCAAGTCACAGAGAAAAATAGGAATGTTATGGTTAGATACAGAATGTCCCCTGAAGAGCTCAGGTATTCATGTTCAGAGTTCATGTAAGTAAGTCACAAGGGTTGTAATCTCATCATTGGATGGATCCATCATAATGGATTTACTGAGTGGTAACCTAGGCAGGTAGGGTGTGGCTAGAGAAGATGGGGCCCTGAGGGTGTGGCCTTAGGGACTGTGCTTTTGTCTCCAATCTCGTTGCTTGCTTTCTCTTGTTTTCAGCCTCCATGATGTGAGACCAGGACCATTACTCTCTCTGTCTTTTTGCCCCTTTTTTTGCACCATGCTCTGAGCACTGCATACCCAGCCTGACATGGACTGAACCTCTGAAATCACCAGAACTGTGAGCAGAGAAATCTTTCTTCATCTAAGTTGTGCGTGGCCAGGAGTATTGGGTCACAGCAGTGAGAATGCTATTCAAAACAAGGAATATACAAATGGGTGAGCAGGGAAAACTCTTTCTTGCAGAGGATGCCAGCTGATAAAAGGAGTAATAGAAGTAGAGAGAGAGCCATTTGGAAACCACCACAGTAGCAATTGCTTCAGGGAAGAATCATCAGAGGATGCTAAAACAAGAGTGTGAGAATTTGATGGGAAATAAGACAGTTACATAGTCTCAGGGGACCTCTCAACAAGATGCTGATCATCAGAATGGGAAAAGTAGTAACTGTAGTAAAGAAATCTACAGTACTGTTTCCCAAGTGATTAGAGTTAACACCATCAGGTGTAGAACAAAAAAATTCCACGTGCCCTGTGATGGGCACATCATTTTGCAGATATTCCTTCCAGAAATGCACACATGAATCTAACTGTGAAAAAGTATTAGGCAAAACCAAATTGAGGGAAATTCTATAAAATAGATGTCCATGTCATTCAAAATGTCAAGAACATTAATGACAGAAACAGACTGGCTGGGTGTGCTCTTGTTTGCTTTCAATCCGAGTACTTAGAAGCCTAAGCCAGGAGAATCACGGGTTTGAGGCCGCCCTCAGCAACTTAGCAAGACGCTCTGCAACTTATGGAGATCCTGTTTAAAAAATAAAATAAAATAAAAGACTGGGAGTGTGGCTCAGAGACAGAAGTCCCCTGGGTTCAATCCCCAGAACTGCAAAACAACAGTAAAAACAACAGCAAAACACACTGAAGGACTGTCCTAGTTTAAAGGAGACTAAGGAGACGTGAAGACCAATGCAGTCTGGACTCTATATCAGGTAACAACAGTAAAGAAAAACCTTAAAAACAATGACAAAGGACACACAGGGACCAACAACAAAACTGGAATGAGATCTGTAGGTTGGAGAACAGAACCAGGCCGCTGTTAATTTCTTCACCTCGATCATTGTCCTGCACTTTGGTTTACAGAAAACTCATGCTGGAGTATTTAGGAGGTAAAGTGGTAAGTGATGCCTACAACTTTCTCTCAAATGGTTCAGCAAAAATGTACGTACATACACACTTGTGCAACACACACACACACAGAAGGAGAGACAAGTGATGAAGTAAATTTAGTAAAATCTTAACATTTGAAGAACGTAGGTAAAGGACATATAAGATTCTGTACTGTTTTGCAGTTTTCTGTAAGCCTAAAGCTGTGTCAAAACAAAATGTAAAAACAATTGCCACGGAAATTAAACATGGTAGCATAGGTAGGTAAAGCAGATATGGTGGAAAACACAGTGCTCAGGACATAAGAAATAACTTTCTGCAAGATAGCTGGTGTTCTCATTCTGTCTCTATTTGTCTGTCTGTCTATCTGTCTGGTACTGGGGATTAAACCCAGGGGTATTCCACCTCTGAGCTACATACCAATTCCTTTTTATTTTTTATTTTGAAAGAGAGTTTTGCTAAGTTAATTGGCTAATTTTATCTTCTAATATACAACTGTGTGTGTGTGTGTGTGTGTGTGTGTGTGTGTGTGTGTGTGAGTGTTTTACTGGGGATATAGCTCTGTCTCCAAACTAAACCCCAAATAAAAGAAAACATTTTATTTATTTTTTATTTGGAAGAGGATCTTGCAAAGTTGCTGAGGCTGACCTTCAATTTGCAGTCCTCCTGTCTCAGCTGTCCAAGTACTGGGATTACAGGTGAAATGCCACCACACCCAGCCTCATGATCTTTTTAGTTAGTCTGCCTGTTGTCTATAGAACACGCGGGGTTCTTTCCTTCCATGCCACGCTTGCTTACAATTCTGTCTTGGCCCTGCACGTCCCCTAGTCTTCCTGGCCAGCATGAAGGGCTTTTATTTGAGCTCCAGTCTCATGTTTCCTATAGTGACGATGGAAAAGAGATGAGGCCTCCTTTTTGCTGACAGCCAGAGGGAGAGGGAGAGGGAGAGGGAGAGGGAGGAGAAGGACAGGGAGGGAGGGAGGGAGGGAGGGAGGGGGAGAGAGAGAGAGAGAGAGAGAGAGAGAGAGAGAGAGAGAGAGAGAGAGAGAGAGAAGAGGAGAGGAGAGGAGAGGAGAGGAGAGGAGAGGAGAGGAGAGGAGAGGAGAGGAGAGGAGAGGAGAGGAGAGGAGAGGAGAGGAGAGGAAAGATCACTCTTAAAATGAAAACAATTGGTCTGGGAGTGTAGCCCGGAGGTAGAAGGGCTTCCAGGAACCCCAGTACCACAAAAAAAAAAAAGAAAACAATTAATGATTCCTTAATTTTCAAGGATTTTTCACTTTATAAGGTAGAATCTAGTACAGCAAAGTCCTTAAAAGCAAACTTATAAAATGGTGTAGCAACCTCATACCACAAGGAACGTTGCTTTTCAGAACCAACGTAAAACTGACTAGTTTGATTTTGAAACAGCCATCAATCATCTCGACAGCATAGCCACAGCAGGCAGCAGGCATGCAAGGAGCCAACTCTGGGTGGACGGTCTAGGTGGTACCCAGGGTGAGAAGCCACACAGCTAGCAGATATCTGTTTTGTTTTTTTTTCTTGTGGTACTGGGGATGGAACTTGGGGCATTCTACCTTTGAGCTCCATCCCAGCCCTATATTTTATTCTTTATTTTGAAACAGGTTCTCACTAAGTTGCAAAGGACTTCACTAAGTAGCCGAGGCTGGCCGTGAACCTGCAATCCTTTTGTCTCAGCATCCTACGTACTGGGATTACAAGCTTGCGCCACCATGCCCAGCTGAGTTGGCAGGTGTCTTGAAGGACAGTTCAGCACACTCTCCAGCTGCTGAACTCATAGGACTGTCTTTTCAGCAGAATCGACACTTTTTGTCCTGTTCATTCCTTTCTACGCTTGCTCCCTTGAAATCTCTTGAAAATTGTTATGAAAGTAGAAAAAAATATTACATCCAATTTATTCTTCCCCAAGAGTTCAATAGGGGAAGAAAAACTGCTGTGGTTGCAAAGTCATTTGTTACTGTTGCTTATTATTTTCCCCCAAACAGAATTACATGCCATGTTTTTCTATTTGTTTTATTAAACCCAGAACTCGGCTACAAATATCACAGAATGTGCATCTATAATCAAAATGTAGTAGAACCAGTGACTGGAGTCGTCACAATGTTGAATTTTCAGTGTATATATACAGTACTATCAATCACACTGGAAACCACATATTACCAAAGAGTGCACCTGAAAGCGTCTCCCTCTGCCCACCACAGAGTAAATCTGGATATTTGACATAGCATTAAAATCTCCTAACATTTTCGAGTGGGAAGGAAAAACAGAGATCATCTTACACAATTTTTTTATTTTACAAGTGAGAAAATGCTACTTCTAGTTCTTTAATTAAAATATGGGCACCGAGAGGAAGTATTTCTCAGGATTTTTTTTTTAATATACTTTTTTTTTTTTGCGGTACTGGGGATGGAACCCAGGGGCATTCTACCTCTGTGCGACACCCCCAGCCCTGTTTTTAAATTCATTATTATGAAATAGGGTCTCACTGAGTTGCAAAGGACCTCATTAAGTAGCTGAGGCAGTTCGCAAACCGTGATCCTGTGGTCTCAGCCTCCCCAATGCCGGGATTACAAGTGTGAGTAACCATGCCTGGCTTTTCTTTTTTCTTTTATGAACTTTTTATTTTATTTTATTTTATTTTTTTAAATTTATTTTTATTGGTGCATTGTAATCATATATCACATTGGAATACAAGACTTGAGAGGATATACAAGCACACGTCATCCAATTAGCCCTCATCCAGTCCCCATCCCATTCCCTCCTCCTCCCTCCATCTCATGCTTGTTTGGTGATTAACTTTGATACATTTGTTTATGTACCTCCTGTGTTTTAAAGAGGCTCCATCCTCCCCTATTCCATACCCTCTGATTGGTCACCTTAATTGCTTCACTTATAGGGCCATTTCTATAACTTGACCTCTTCCTGTTGCTCCTGCCCTCCTAGTTATTGCTGATTAGGGGAAGCATCTGGTTTTTATTTTCTGTGATATTTCTCTGTGCATGCGGCATTGCAAGTACCGATCCCACTCTTGACGGCCCCAGTAGTGGCCTGGCTACCCGGTGGACTGATCCAGACCTCGCTGGCTCAAGCAGCGGCCTTGCCTCATGGGAGGCCCCGATTCTGGTCTCGCTGGCCCCGACTGGCTTTTAAAATATACTTTGTATTGGTGCATTACGGTCTCACATCATAATGTAGTTCACAGTGATAATGGCATACATGCACACACCATTTGGGGAGTTCTTCTCAGAGCTTTGAATGACAAAATCAGACAAGCACGTAGAACACTTTGTGCCAGGCCTGGCCGGTGTCAAACACAGGGACCGAGACTGTGACTATGATTGCTGACATCGTTGATGTTGCAGCAGAGAAGAAATCAGCTCCCGTGTTTATTTGGCAGGAATGTCAGCTGAGCCATAGTTACACAGGTTTCTTAGTTGAAAAATCAAAACTAAAAAGAATGGTGAGAATGAGGAATGAGGTCTTTAGTTGTTGTTGCTGGCCCCAGGGATGGAACCCAGGGGCATTCTACCTCTGTTCTATACCCCCGGCCCTTTTTGTTTATTTGTTTAATTTAATTTTATTTTTTTTTGCGATACTGGGGATTGAAGCCAGGGGCATTGTACCTCTGACTACACCCCCAGCACTATATTTTTATTCTTTATTTTGAGACAGGGTCTCACTGAGTTGCAAAGGGCCTCACTAAGTAGCTGAGGCTGTTTTTGAACAGCGATCCTTCGGTCTCAGCCTTCCAAATTCTGGGATTACAAGTGTGCACCACCATGGCCGGCTTTTTATTTTTATTTTGAAACAGAGTCTTGCTAGGTTGATGAGGGTTTCACTAAGTTGCTGAGACTGTCCTTGAACCTGTGATCCTCCTGCACCTCTGGCCTCACACGTACTGGGATTACAGGCATGGGCCACCATGTTGGTGAGAAGGGAAGATCTTTCACATGTAGAAACTTATCTGAAATAAGTACCCAGAGACTTCTCTGGGTGGCCATGTCTTCTCTACCATTACCAAAATTCCCAGGGCCTCTCCAACCTCCCTCATCTACCCTTCTATGATTTCCAAGGATGCACCTGGCCCACGTCCGTCCTTCCTTCCTTCCTACCAGAGATTGAACCCAGAGGTGCTATACTACTTAGCTACACCTCCAGCTCTTTTTTAATTTTGAAATAGGATCTTGTAAATTGCTGAGGCTGGCTTCAAATCTGTGATTCTCATGTCTCAGCCTCCCAAGTTCTGGGATACAGGGCTGCATCATGGGGCCTGGCTGCAAGTATTTTCTAAATTGTGATGCTAATCTGCTAATTGATTATTAATGCATATTTTTGCTCATTGTTTTTTATTTAAATGTAATCTTTTTCAGGAATATTGTTAGAATGAAAAAGACTGGGTTGCTTTATTGTAGTAGGTAGAAAAATGGTCCTTTAAAATATCCTGAATTATATGCGTGGGATGAGTGTATCACAGGGCCTTGGAGGGAGGCAGGAGGGTCAGAGCACCATCCCCTGCAGGATGGAAGGAGAGATTGGAATCCTGTGGTTGTCACAAGGGAACAAGAGCAGCAGGCAAAGCCGGGTGTGGTGGCGCACGCTTGTAATCCCCGCGCTTGGGAGGCTGAGACAGGAGGATCGCACAGGTTCGAAGCCAGCCTCAGCTACTTAGTGAGGCTCTCAGCAACTTAGTGAGACCCTGTTTCCAAATAAAATATAAAATAGGTCTGGTGGTATAGCCCGGAGGTAGAAAGCCCCTGGGTTCCACCACCAGTGCCACAAAAAAAAAAAAAAAAAAAAAAAAAAAAAAAAAAAAAGAGCAGCAGGCAGCCTCTAAGAGACTCAGAAGGCAAAGAAACAGATCCATCCATCCTTCCCTCTCTCCCTCCCTCCTTCCCTCCCTTTCTTCCTTTCTTGGTATTGAACCCAGGGGCATTCTACCTCTGAGCTACACCCTGCAGACCTTGTTTGATTAATTTTTATTTCAAAACAGGGTCTATAGCTGGGTGTGGTGGTGCATGCTTATAATCCCAGCATTCTACCTCTGAGCTACACCCTGCAGACCTTGTTTGATTAATTTTTATTTCAAAACAGGGTCTATAGCTGGGTGTGGTGGTGCATGCTTATAATCCCAGCATTTGGGAGGCTGAGGCAGGAGGATCACAGTTCGCAGACAGCCTCAGCTACTTAGTGAGGCCCTTTGCAACTCAGTAAGACCCTGTTTCAAAATAAAGAATAAAAAATAGAGCTGAAGATGTACCTCGGAGGTAGAATACCCCTGGGTCTCATTCCTTGTACCGCCAAAAAAAAGAAAAAAACCCATAAAACCCCAGAACCAAAAAACAGGGTCTTACTAAATTGCTGAGATTGGCCTTGAACCGGTGGTCCTCTTCTCTCAGCCTCCCAAGTACCAGGATCATAAGCGTGTGCCCTCATGTGTGGTGTATGTTGTATACTCTTGCTGAAGCATGTGTTAATTCTCTGGAGGTACTGGTGTTTGTTCACTCTGTACCCTGAGCTCCTGGATCAGTTACATTATGGTGTGTGTGTGTGTGTGTGTGTGTGTGTGTGTGTGTGTGTATTTCCGGGGGCCAAAACAGGGTTTCACACATGCTAGGTAAGTGCTCTACCACTGAGCTACATCACCGACCCTTTTTAAGATTTTTTATTTTGTAGCAGGGTCTCATTAAGCCACCGAGGCTGGCCTTGAACTTGCGATCCTACGGCCTGGGGCTCCCGAGTAGCAGGGTCTATAGATATGTGCCACTGCGTTGGCTCAGTACTTGAATGAGTCAATGCACCAAGATGTTCAGATACTTATAAACTGTTGTTCGATTTTTCTGTATTTATGCTGTTCTTTTTAAAATCCCACCAGCAGGACTCTGTGTTCACCTTGATATGATACTGACATTTTCTCTTATTTTCAAGTCCTTGTGGCATCTGTTGTTGTCTTTGGGATCCCTCCTATGACATCAACTGCCCCTTATGGCTCATAAATAATATACAAGCTGTGTCTGGGTGTAGACTCCCAGACAGGCCCAACAGGGGCCGCAAGCATTTAGAGCAGAGAGATGCTGGGAAAGCTTCCTGAACTCTCTAAGTCAGGTGTATTTATTTTATTTTATTTTATTTTATTTTATTTTATTTTTTGTGGTACTAGGGATGGAACTCACAGGGATCCTACCTCCAAGCTACACCCACAGCCCTATTATTTATTCTTTATTTTGAAACAGGGTCTCACCGAGTTGCAGAGGGCCTCACTAAGTAGCTGAGGCTGTCCACGAACCGCGATCCTCCCATCTCAGCCTTCCAAATGCTGGGATTACAAGTGTGTGCCACCACGCCCGACTCAGGGGGCATTTTATATGTAGCTAATCTGGGCAATTAGATGACTTTTGTCTGGCTTGAAGACAGGAGACGTGGTGAAAGATTCATCTCAACTGGCATCATGGGAAAATGAGTTAATAGAGTGTGTACCTATATATCTAGGCTTCTTCATAGAAGTGGAGCCAGCAGGATGTGTGTGCGTGTGTGTGTGTGTGTGTGTGTGTGTGTGTGTGTGTGTACAAGCAACCCTCATATCCATGAGTTCTTGGGTTTTGTATTCATGGATTCAACTAAGAATGACAGACTGTAGTCAGGCCCTTGCAGTTGCATTGGTACTGAACATGAACAGACATCTCTTCCTTGTCACGATGCCTTAAACAATACAGTGATGGTGTCCATGGTATTCACACGGTTATAGACATGGGGATAAGTAATCTAGAGATGATTTATAATATGTGGGAGGATGTGTGTAGGTTATATGCAAATGCTGAACCATATTATATTGGGGAGTTGATCATCCATGCAATTTGGTATCTGAGGAAGGTCCTGGAACCAACTTGAAGGTACCGAGAGACTGTAGTGGACTTGCAGGCTGGAGACCTAAGAGTTACAGTTCAGCAGTGTGCTAGCAGAATCTCTCCTCCCCAGAAGAGGCCAGGCTCCAGAAAAATATCTAGAATAGTATCTGGATGGTGTTCACTTAGCCACGTTCCATATAAAATTAACTGATCGCAGCACTACTTGGGGAAACCCAACACCAAATAGCCAGGTTTCTCCAACAGGTGGATTAGAGCAATAGTCTTACCCACTGCGTATTCCCGAGCCGGGGCCCTCCTTGGAATCCGCGCCTGCGCCCACCTCCCTAACTCACTCTGGGAGACCCTTCTCTGACCCTGCTTCCTGCACCCTGGAAAAAGTCCGCTTGCCTCTCACAGTTCAGCTCAAATGGCAGCTGTGGCATTTCCTTTACCTGACAAATCCATTCGTGCCTCGCCATTTCAACTGCACTATTTTAGCATCTGTCACACTGCATTACAATTGCTTGGACATCACACAACAGATTAGCAAAATGGTTAAAAGTATAGATTTTGGTTCCAGAGTCCTAGATTTCATTTCTAATCTCAGCAAGGGATACAACTTCTTATGCCTGGGGTTTTTTTTTTTTCCACCTGTCAAATGGAGGTAAGATAGCACCTACCACCTGAGTTGGCACAAAGAACCTCAGTGTAAAACTTAGAACAGCCACTCAAAATATCGGAGTTACTCTCCTTCTTTGTGTTATTGTTGTTTTCTGATTCCTATATCATGTAGGAAGATTAGGTGTTTCTCAAAAGCAGGAACATTATTATATTCCTTTTTGCACCCCCCATCATCCTCTAATGAACAGACCAAGGGTCTATAGACACTGGAGTACGTGATCCCTTTAATTGCAGCGGCACCTTGTATGGTACCTCTGATCTCAGCATCATCACATTGAAATCTAATCAGGACAAACTTGTGAAGTTACTACCAGCATCCCCATTTTATAAGGAGGAAACTGAAGAGGAGACAAAAGTTCAAGGTCCACACTGCTGTGAAGTGGCCTCGGCCCCAAGTCCAGCTCCAAGCTCCGCAGAGGAAGAGCCAGCTGCAGGGGCTGGCGGGCGAGTTTATCATCTCTGACCCAGGCTCCCCCTCCATCCTTCTGTATCCTTTATCCTGCCAAGAACAGGGACGTTATGGAGTGGGAAGACTGCAGAAAAGGTGAAGTCCCCATTCATGCTGGGGCACTGATTCAGGAAAAGGCGTGAGCAGGAGGAGGCTGGCTAGTACAAGATGTCCTCAGCCGTGACCGTGGCCTCCTCCATCTTGGTCTTGATCTCAGGCAGGGGAATTTGACTGATGGCCACCACTACCAAGTTGGCGGCGTGGGCCGAAGCGCTGGCCACGCAGATCCAGAAGGACTCTTCGTACCGCTCCTCTACCACCACGAACCGGAAAAGCCTCTCCTGGAAGTTGGCGATGCGCCCCGTCAGGTCGTGAAATTTCACAGCGGCCACGAAGCTGGCCATGGCCAGAGCCACCACTGCACCTGAAACCCAGGAGAGGCCGTCACCCCTGCGCCCGGGCTCTGTGCCAGTGGCCTTTCTGTGCTGCCTAACAAACTCGCTTTGGGATCAAAGAACATCAGGCCAACACGAATTTAAATTTGCATTAAAAAATAGCAGATAATCCACACACTTTAAAGGCCAGAGGCAAGCTTATGTGGGAATATATGCTTTATGTCAGGTGGACTCTGAATCCCAACCCAATTTTTTCCCCTTCCCCAGGACCAATTGACTAGCCTCCCTTCCCTCAGGGACCTCACACTCTATCCCTGAGCTACACCCCAGCCCTCCCCCCTTTTATTTGGTACTGGGGATGGAACCCAGGGGCATTGTACTTCCGAGCTACCATCTCCAGCCCTATTTTTTTTTATTCTTTATTTTGAAACAGAGTCTCAATGAGTTGCAAAGAGCCTCACTAAGCAGCTGAGGCTGTGATCCTCCTGTCTCAGCCTCCCAAATGCTGGGATTACAAGTGTGTGCCACCACACCAGGCTAGCCCTTTTTTATTTCGAGGCAGTCTCTTACTAAGCTGCCCAGGTTGGCCTTGAAC